>NW_022437038.1:0-504641 GCF_009761245.1 Sapajus apella
AAACAACCAAATCAACAACTATTTTTATTGCAAAACCAATGAAAATAAACCATTTCAGTACCCTAAACATTAATCAAATCCACAGAAAAACCTGTAAACTTGCCTATAAAAGAGAAACTATTGAACCTCAATAAGACAACAGAGACCGTAACATTTTTACTTGAGGTCATTCCCATCTACCTTCCCTCTCCAGTTCACTGGTGTAGGAGTCAAAACTGAATGGTATTTTCAAGAGTAGAGAGCTCTAACTACTTTTGCAGTTCTGTGAGTGCATAATCCCCAGAGAACAGTCAATAATTTCTCTGAACTTACAGCTCTCTTAGAAATCTCTTTTCTCAGAGTAGCGTGGGTATTTGACTCACAGCTCAGCTTAGTGAGAAAAAAATAATGTTATGCCTTACATAGGACATTACCAAAAAAAAAAAAAATTCATAAACTGCTGGCAACATCTCAGCTATCTAAGGCTGTGATATCGATTGAGGCAAATAAGTATCTGAATGAGAACTGAAAAGCAAACCCTGGAGAAATAAATGACTGTAGGTAAAGCCTCAGAAGATTCTAAGGAATTTAAAAAGATGCATATATGTACAACAATATGCACATGCCCAGAAGAGGGCAAAACACAAGTCACTCAACTATCACTGATCTTGTCACCCGGTAAAAGCAGGAAGTGAAAGCTAAAGCCTTTTTAAAGCTCCATAAAGTGTGAAGACATATTTTCTCACGCAGATTCTCTTGACAAAGGGTAGAAGTCATTTGGGAAAGGCATTTAAGGAAACCTGATCAATCACTGGCTGACCACTAAATTTGCAATGACCCAGGTGTGACCACTAGGAATCCAGGCTTCAAATAAAAATAAGTACTTATAAAGAGCTGGCAGAAATCCCAGAGGCCATACACTAGAGAGAATAGATAATTTAAAGAAATAGTCCAGGAAAGTGCTAAAGAAATAAGCATGAACAAAAACTATAGCACAACCACAAGAGCAAAGCCAACAACCACAAATCTTGGGGACACAGGAATAATATACCAGAGTTTATATAATATATACTTAAAATTTTCATTTGTGAATAAAAAATTACAAGACAGGCAAAGAAACAAAAATTTATCACATACTAATGTGTATAAAAAGCCAACAGAAAATGGCACTCAATTTTTGACTCAATGGTAACTCAATTTTGGACTTTGTTAACAAAGACTTTCGATCAGCTAATGTAACTATCTTCAAAGCCTCCAGGAAATCATGTTTAAAGAACTAAAGGAAGGTATGACAAAATGTCTCCTCAGCCAGAGAATGTCAATGAAGAGTTAAAAATGATTTTAATAGAATCAAAGATTCAGGAGTTGGGAAATACAATAATCGAAATTAAAAATGGACTAGAGGGTTTCAACAACATATCTGATTGACAAAAGAATCAGCAAAACTACCTGACAAAAAAATATAAAATAAACAAAAAGAGTAAAGAAAAAAAACCCAGAACATCAGAAACCAGTGGGACACCATCAAGAATACCAACATATGCAGAATGGGACACATAGAAGGAGAAAATAAACAAAAGGAGCAGATTAAGTATTTGAAAAAATAATGGCTGTAATCTTGCTAAGTTTGATGAAAAACACTAACCTACTGGTTCAAATAGCTCAACAAATTCAAAAATAGTATAAACTGAAAGAGAACCACATCAGGACATAGCACAGTCAAAGTGAAAAAGTCAAAGACAGGGAGAAAAATCTTGAATGCACCAAAGGAAAATAATTTAACAGAAACAAGTGTTTTTCAGTAAGATTAGCAGCTGACTTCTCTTTCAAAATCTTGAACAACATAAGATTATTGTCGGGTGACATCTTAAAGAATTGAAGGAAATTGACTATCAGTCAAGAATTATAGGGAATCTCCTTATAGAAGATCTCCTTTGTAAAATCTCGTTCAAAAACGAGGATGAAATTAAGATGTGGTTAGCATATCAAACGTACAGGAAATACTAGAGATAATTCTTCAGATTGATGTGCCATGATCATCCACATAGCCTGATTTGCTTGGCTTCTGGTGAGTTCTTTAGGCTGCTTCTATTCCTGGCAGGGAGCTACATATCTGACTTCTAACATACACAGATCACATGGTGATAGAAGAAGCAAGAGAGGGGAAAGATGCAAGGCTCTTTTTCTCAAGCAGCTTTGGGTGAGGGAGGGTGGGGAGCAGGGGAGGATGGGAGTATGATCCCATGGGAGCTAACAGAATGAGAACTTGCTTATTATCACAAGTATAAGGACGATAGCATCAAGCCACTCATGAGGGATCCACCCCCATGACCTAAACACCTCTCACTAAGCTCCCTCTCCAACATTTGAGATCAAATTTTAACACAAGGTTTGGAGAGCCAAATATGCAAACTATGGTAATTCCATACACGTACAAATCTATGATAGGGAAATGAATAGAGACAGGAAAGATTAGTGATTGCTTAGGGCTGGGGAAGAAAAAGTAAGATGGAGGGTGCTAGAAAAAGAGTATGTGGTTTCTTTGTGAGGTGATCAAGATGTTCTAAAATTCACTTTGGTAATAGTTGTACATATCTGTGGATATACCAAACCCAATTTGAAATGTACACTTTAAATGGGTAAATAGTATGGTATGTAAATTGTAGATCAATAAATTGGTTAAAAATTAAATTTAAATTAAAAAATAATAAGTCCTGATTTGAAGACATCTGTATTAGTTTCCTTTTGCTGCTGCCACAAAATTGTACCACAAATTTAGTGCCATACTACATCACAAATTTATTATCCTGCATTTCTGGATGTTAAAATCAGATACGTGTCTTCCCGGACTAAATTCAAGTTAACAACAGGGATTCTTCAGGAGAAAACCGATATCCTTGCCTTTTCCAGCTTCCAGAAACTGTATTCCTTGGCTCATGGTGCCTTCCTCCATCTTTAAAGCAATCTCATCACTTTGACCTCTACTTCTATAATCGCATTTCCTTCTGACTCTTGCCTCCCTCTTTCATTTTTAAAGGCATCTTGAGAATGAATAACTACATTAGCCACCCCCACCTCAAGATAATCCTAGATCCTCTCTCATCTCAACACCTTTAACCTAATCCCGTATCCAAAGTTCCTTTTACTATGTAGGATAACAGATTCACAGATTTCTGGGAGTCACAGAATAGTGCCCTCTACCCACTCCCACCAAAAAATGTGGACACTATTCTGCCTCCCACATTTTCTAAATATACCCTTAGTAATTTAATTTATCACCCTGCCCTATAAGGATTTTATATATAAGCCATTTAATTATTAGAGGACAGCTTGGAAAGGAAAGAAAATGCTGTTATTTGTTTTGGAGAACTACTTACTGAGCCATTCATTTTTGACAACAATTAAACAAAAGGTCCAGTTTTCTATCAAGACCTGTCAAGAATAACATAAGTAATTTTTATTTCCTAGGTTTTTAAATACTTTTCTTCCTTCATTAAACAAGTATTCTTTATATGATTTCTAATATTAATATAAAGGAAGAGAGTGAGAGAAAGGAACAGATTCAGGCAACCTTAATTCTCAAAGCAGGATTAAAGTGCGAGTTTTACATCAGCATCAAGCAACTAGGGGTCTACATGGACGTCACATAGTTCAGCCAATCAATAGTCCTTTTGTTCAGTCAAACAAACAACCAATCACTAGTCCTTTTGTTCAGTCAAACAAAAGCTGCAGCATCTTAGGTGGTTGCTAATAGATTACTCAGAAATGGTAAATAGAGGAACTTCAATTGGATATTAAGGCCTATTGATTTTACCTCCTGGAAATCTCTCTAGGGCCTCCACTTCTGTCCTTCAGCAATGCTGACACAATAATCCAGGTCACCCTCCTCCCTTACCAGAATTATTGTAAAAACTTCCTAATTGGTCTTTTTTGAAATAGGCTGAATAGGAAGAGCTATCATTCATGGAGCAATTACTATGAGTAAGAAACTCTACTAAGTGCTTTGTATTTGTCAGCTCCTATAATCTCCATCACAACCCTCTGACGGTGATGCTATACTTATCTGCATTTGACCGGTGAGGAATCTGAAGATTTGAAAGAGATTTACTCTCTCTATGTAAATTGTGGAGCAGCAATTGCCCAAAACCAAAGCACATGGTCTTTAACACTATGTTACAGCCCCTCTGCCTTGCCATGCAATCCAGACTGTAGCTGGAGTTATGCTTCTAAACCATCAGCCTTCTTTTTTTTCTTTTTTTTTTTTTTTTGGAGACAGAGTTTCGCTCTTGTTACCCAGGCTGGAGTGCAGTGGCGCGATCTCGGCTCACCGCAACCTCCGCCTCCCGGGTTCAGGCAATTCTCCTGCCCCAGCCTCCTGAGTCGCTGGGATTACAGGCACGCGCCACCATGCCCAGCTAATTTTTTGTATTTTTAGTAGAGACGGGGTTTCACCATGTTGACCAGGATGGTCTCGATCTCTTGACCTCGTGATCCACCCGTCTCGGCCTCCCACAGTGCTGGGATTACAGCCTTGAGCCACCGCGCCCGGCCCAGCCTTCTTAACTCTTTGCTTAGATGTTTCCAGAAACTCATCATTAACCTCAGTATAAAATCCAAACTCCTTAACATAGCACCCAAGGCCGGATATTACCCGTTCCCTGCCTACATTTCAAGCCTCCTCTAATATTTCTCCCCATATCACACACTGGGGGCTCCTCTTGCTGAACACTGGGTTCTTTAATGTGCCTATCCTTCCCTGACTCCACATCCTTCTCCATGTTGTCCTTACTGTTGCATGTAATTCACTCTCCTATTCTGCCCCCTCCACACATGCACTCTTACTTCAGCACTTAGGTCAAGTTACAATTCCTTTCCCAGATATCCAGGCAAAGTTATGCACTTCATTATTCACAATATTTAGTCAATCACTTAACGCTAGGATGTGCTTTTTATGGTAGGTTTCGTTTACTTTTTAGACACTTCCATTAGACTAGAAGAACCTGCAGGGCAGAGATTTTTCTACTTGCATTTATGTCAACAGTATATTGTATGACGCCTGGCACATGGTAAGAGCTTAAATATGGGTGTTGATTTAAAAATTAACAAAAGAATTGTTTGTATAGGCCTACTTACTTCTATTTTCATTCCTCTGTTTCCTGAATATAGCCCCATACTAATAACTCCTTAAAATATCTGTTGTTCTTCTCCTCATATAAGAATGTACTCTCAAAAAGTATGTCATGTAAGAATAACTGGTTTAGGTTACACAGACATCTACAGATATAACAAAGTTTAAGCTCTGTATACAACTTCAAGCATAACATTCTAAGAATGATAATTCAACCTTCTTATCCCTTTATTTGTGTGTACACAAACGTGGTAGAAAGCCTTTATGATGAACCCCAATATTCTCCACCTCCTAGTATTCTGGCCTTGTGTCATTTTCTCCCCTTGAGTGTGGGCTGGGCCTAATGAGTTGCTTCTAAGGAACAGAAATAATGGGATTTCACTTCAGAGATTAGGTTATATAAAGACAAAATAAAAATTCTAGCTTGGCTTCTTCCGATCTCTCTTCTTCCTTTTCTTCTCTCTCTCTGTGAATTAAAGAGCCATTTCTGAGCAGCCCATTGGAGCTGCTGTCTTCAGCCAGCAGCCACATGAGTGAGCTTGGAAGTGGATCACCTCCCTGTCAAGCCTTTAGGTAACTGCAGCCCCAGCTCGCACCTTGATTGAAGCCTTGCCAAAGACCCTCGGCCAAAACCACTCAGCTAAGCTTCACCCAAATTCTTGACTTACCAAAGTTGTTAAATAAAAATGTTTATTATTGTTTTCAGCCACTAAGTTTTGGGGTAACTTGTTATAAAATGTTATAACTAATAGGGCAGGTATGAAACCCAAGTACCAACTCTCACAATCCGTGGGAAATGGTGAAAAGAGGAACTTCGATTGGATACGAGACCTATTGATTTTAACTGTGGGACGGAGACTGAGGAAATTAATAAAATGGAGTGAAGTAATCATGAAATAAAGTAGGTCGGGCAATTTAGAAGTGTCAGGTAGAAGGCTTTGCCTTTGAAATCTTAAAGAATAATTTATTTTGAGATAGTTTTAAAATTCTAACAAGTAGATGTTAATTCATTTGCTCTCTTTTAAAATATAAAGTTCCTCCGGGGGAGTTATCAGCTATTTAACGTCTTAGAAAAGGGTGATCTGATTAAATATTAAAATAAATGTGACTCAGTTGGAGACAGAGTGGAGAGAGGAAGAGAGAATTTGGAAGCATGAAGAAATTTGGCCTGAATTAATGACATCATTGAAAAGTTTGAGCAACAACAGGAGAATCAGGCAAGTGGGGGATGAAGGCAGAGAGCACCAAGTGATGATAGAGACTCTCTTTTCACTGTACGTATGCACTACAGAAGTTTTGAAATACCCCATTTTCTAATGTCTCCAGAATGAGTTTTCCTTTGATTATGAGCAACAGAAAGAAGTGAGCTGTTTTATGCATGCATGACATTGGTTTGTATAAGAGTCAGTTTTTTGTTGTTTTTGTGTTTTTTGCTTTGTTTTGTTTTTAGAGATGGGGTTCCACCATGCACCATGTTGATCCGCCTACCTCGGCCTGCCAAAGTGCTGGGATTACAGGCATGAGCCACTGAGCCCAGCCGTAAGAGTCAGTTTTTAAAAGTAGTTTGCGTTACGAGTTCTTGATCCACATACAAAAGAATTCCTAGAAGGGGCTAAGATTCGCTCTATGGCAGTTATTTTCCCTTATGTTGGTAAAGATTCTAAACTCCATATGGCTTGCAATCTGATTCATAGGATGAAAAAAAATCAGACAGGACCAATTTGATCTCCATTTTTAATCATATATCCAACTTTAGTGTAAGTCAAAGAATAAACTCATATTGGTCAGAAATGAGCGTTTTAATTTATTCCTGTTTTAATGGGATGGTGGCAGAATCTTATGCCACATCTCTATAAGTAGAACTGCTGGATTAAAATTTACATTTGGATTTCCAACATACAACAAAAACTGTAATCATCTGTTAATTATTTTAAATAAATAATAAGGTAACACTCATTAGGAAGAATGCACTCACTTAGAAAAGGGCTAAACACTTTGAAGCTGATCATGCAATGTATCGACAGGAGACAAGCAGTTCTGTGATGGATATATTCTTGTTGACCTTATAATGTGACTGTCACTAAGCCTCCAAATGTAAGTATGCTCTTCCTTACTCTTTTTCTGAACAGATAGAAACAATTTGTCAGCATGTCAGCTTTAACTAGCCTAGATGAAGCTAAGCTAATTTAATAGAAACTGTTCAATAGCTTTGACCGACCTGACAGTGTCAGTTAAAGTGGCTCTACGCCCCACTGTCTTTCATTATTCCCAGTTCTTTCATTAGAATGGTTGAACACCAAGTAAAATAATATGCTGAGTAGTCAATAGGTCCTACTTTTTTCTCAAGGACATTCTTCTGGTATCAAAAACTGTCAAGTGGAAAAACATGTTCCGTGAAGGTGAGAGGACGCTAATTAAATATACATAGCTCTAGCCAAAGAAGCATGAGGCACAGCTTGCTGAATGAAAACACTGCCTGCTTCACTGAGGTCACAGCTGTTTATTGGCCTAAGTTCTTGAGCTGCAGTTTTCTCGTGGATATGATTTAACATTCCTGTATTTAGATTAAGTGCAGGCCATCTTCAAGGAATGCTGCACAGTTCCAAGTGCAAATATTCTTGTTCAATTAAGCATATTTTATCCTTAGGTCACTGATTTTCTCTACCTCTTTAGATTCATGTACTGTTTTCCAAGTATTAAAAGTTATTCTGACCTGTGCTAGATATGTAATGAGAGCAAGAAATAAACTTTGATTGGGTAAGCCAGAAAAATTAAATAAAGGTTGTTTTGGGGCAGTACTAATAGGGAGAGATAACCCTCCTTATTCATGGGTTCGGCATCTTTGTGTTCAAGAAATCATGGATCGAAAATATGGTAAAATAATTCCACAAAGTTCCAAAAAGCAAAACTTGAATTTGCTGCACACCAAGTACTATGTTGAATTTATGCAAATGAAGTGATGTGTACAAGTTATATTAGGTATTATACGTAATCTAGAGATGATTTGAAATATATGGGAGGATGCACATAGGTTATATGCAAATACTACACCATTGTGTATAAGGGACTTGAACATTTGTGGATTTTGGTAACCAAGGGGGGGTCCTGGAACTAATCTCCCGCAGATACTAAGACATAATTTTATAATGTGATGATGCTCTGGAGTAGAGGAAACTTCTTTTGAAACCCTTAATAATATTTAACCATGGGTCTGTGTATGCCTCAGTTTCCCCATTTTTAACAGGTTAATGGTAATAAGCTTCCTTATCTCTCGGACTTATTGTGAAGACTAAAAGAAAATACATGTAAAACTTGTAGCACAATGCCTGGCACTTAGTATGTGCTCCAAAAGCTGTAATTACTAGTATAGGTTGGAATTTAAAAAACAGCACTTTGAAACATTCTAGATGGCTTTTCCTCTTTCTTAATTAAATCTACCTTCACCTCTGCCTTAAACACTCCACCTTTGGTGTAACTGACCTAAGAACAGTTGGTTTGATCTTCTTTAAGCATCACAAGGCCAGTGACTTTTTTCATCCTAAAATAGCTAGTAAAATTTAACCATTTTAGAGGCATAGCAATCTCACTTCATAAAGTCTATTACAGAAGAGTGACTCACAGGCGAAAATAAGATATGTCTATGCTAGACATTTTGATTACATTTATACTCTGATTCTCAAGGAACAAAACATTCTTAAATTAAGCTCCGTATTTAAGAAACAGTAAAAAATTATCAAACACAAAATATATTTCTGTGCTCTGGAAGCCAAGCATAGCCAAAACACTATGGTATAGATTATGTTTGTCCATTTCCGATTCAGGGTAAACAACTCCAACTATAAGCTAGAAAAAGGCAATACTTCCAAGTCTTCCTCGCTAAATTCCCAAATGCACACTGGTTTTAGAAACCATTTGCCTATTATTTAATATATCCAAATATAAATCCTATATTTGTTAGGTCAGTATACATTGCCATGTTATTTGTAAAGTTGATCTCTGGTAAAGACATTCTAGATGAAGAAGTATGTCATAAGAATGTGATGCTTTGACTAACAAAAGTGGTAGATATTATTTCTAATAAAGGCTTACTCTAGTTGGCTTTGGACAAGCAGTGAACATTTACTCTCTTCTCTGATCCTTGAATTAGGCTGTCTTTTTTTTCCCAAAATATCAATGGTTTTCTTATTTAAGAAGAACACAGAGTTTTATCTGTATACTCTGAATTTTAAAATAATGCATGAATTTAAGGAAATAAGAGTAAATAATTTAGAATATGCCACTCAGAAGACTCAGAGATAAATGCTCTTAACATCTTACTCATTTACTTTCCATATTTTTTAAAGATACAGTTACATGGAAAAACATTCACAGATAGTTTAGAAGAATGAGCTTATTCCATAAATATACATATTATAACTTTTTTTGTCAAAATAATAATAGACTTAAGACATCTTTTCATGACTGTACTCATAAAACTACATCATCATTTCAGGCCTTTACTTAAAAAGATACGTGGAATACCAAAAAGCCAAACTCATAGAAGTAGGCAATAAAATGTGGTAGTTACCACAGACTGAGGAATTTATGGGATGGTTGGGCAAGGAGGGACATTGATCGCAGGGAGCAAAGTTTCCATTAAGCAGGGAGAATAAGTTCTGGTGATTTATTGCACAGCGTGGTGACTACACTTAAAAATAATGCATCGGCCGGGTACAGTGGCTCCTGCTTGTAATCCTAGCACTTTAGGAGGCCTAGGTTGGCAGATCACCTGAGGTCAGGAGTTCGAGACCAGCCTGGCTAATATGGTAAAACTCTGTCTCTACTAAAAATACAAAAACTAGCCAGGATTATACCTGTAATCCCAGCTACTTGGGAGGCTGAGGCAGGAGGATCACTGGAACCCAGGAGGCAGAGGTTGCAGTGACCTGGCATTGTACCATTCCACTCCAGCCTGGGTGACAGAGTGAGACAATGTCTCAAAAAAAAATTATGTATCCTATATTGCAAAATTTCTAAAAGAATGGATTTTAAATATTCTCACCACAGAGAAATAATGAATATGTGACATGATGAATATGTTAATTGACCTGATTTGATCTTTCCACAATGTATTCATGTACCATAAATATATAAAAGTATTATTTGTCAATTAAAAATTAAATTTAAGTAAATAAATTAGAAGACATGTAAAAATGGCTTCTTATTTTGAAGACTATTTTTTCAAATATTCTTCTAAATTTCTGATGTAATTTATACTTTCTGTATTTTAGATAGTTCACGTTTCCTTTACTTTTATACTCTAACACCTTGACTGGCGCTATGGTTTTAAAAATCAATACCCACATGTAGACAGAACCCTAAGCTGATTTTAATATTAGTAAAATAAAAACTTATCTTTCATGTATTAAAACAGCTAATTAATGTTACTAAGTAGCAAGCACCATGCCACCGTTTTTACAGATTAATTCATTTAATCTTTTCAACAGTCATGTAAGGTAAGTAGTATCCTCATTTAACAGATGAAGAATCACAGTTTAAGCAACTTGCCAGCAGCCAGATGGCTAGGAAGTTGTGGAGCCAGAATTTAAACGAAAATAGCTTAAATTCAAGGCCCACATGTATAACAACTCTGCCTTAGTGCAAGAGATGGCTGCACAACAGTTTGCAAATGATTACTATATGATCTGCAATGTAAGACAATAAGTGGTAGCTGGACCTGGTGACGCATACCTGTAGCCCCAGCTACTCAAGAGGCTGTGGTGGGAGGATCCCTTGAATCCAAGAGTTCCAGGCTAGCCTGGGCAAAATAGAAAGACCCTGGTTCTAAAGAAATAATTTTTAAGAGACAGTAAGCGATATTGTGAAGTCCACTATAGTGGAATTTCAAAGAAGATTCTGTAATGTGTTATAAAGAATAATAATGTATTAGATGCAAGTTTTCTGAAGAACAAACAGCACCAATCTCATTCCTACTTTGCCCTCATAGTAATGCATGGTTTCTGCTCATGTGTGAGTTTCCAAGTTACAGGTTGTTTTTTGGTTTGTTTTTCAAGAACAACTAACAGCTGCCAACTTCTCAAGTTGTCTAAATTGTATATTTTAGGTATCTTGGTTGGCATATAGCAAGCTTAATATGAAGAAAAGGGATTTATATATTCTGTGCTAATATTATAAGTGGAAATGCTGCTATGTACACTGTACATTGAAATCTAAGTGCCTTAACAAGATTAGAGTACACAAATAGTTTTAATCACGCACTTTCAATTTCACTAATAGTTCTCCTTATTTTGCTGTAGCTGAAGTGAAATGTCCTATTACTTTTCACACTTGACAGCTGAAGGATAAAGAGATAAGGGAGGAGAAATTCCAATAAGATTTCCAGGAAATGCCTAAAAATTATGACTTCCAATACTTATATCAAATGTTTTAACCTCAATACAAATGAACGCATTTTTTTTTCTGGGTGAAATCTGATAGCCTCTAGCTATTACTAAATCTCAGCAGATATCAGATGTATCAAGCATGTCACTGAGGTCTGTGAACAACAAAAACAAGATTCAAATATAAAAACATTAATGAAAAAAGCCTATAGCAAGATTTTTCTTAAAAAACAGAGAAAGTATAATTATAACTAAAAAATGAAATATGGACACGGTTAAAAAAAACATTAGAAAGATTTTTCAAAAACCTTGTGTCAGTAAACTTGAAAAGTTAGATGAAATGAAAAAGTTCCTGGAAATACGTAAATGACCAAAATTGACTCAAGAAGAAATACAACGGTGTGAAGATTTCAGTAAGTGTGATAGAAATTAAAGCAGTTACTTAGAAACTTCTCACAAATTAAGTACCAGGCTCAGAGAAAATTGACAAGCAAAATTTTCAAGGAACTTTTTAATATTATGCAAACTCTTCCAAAAAATTGAACAAGAAGAAACATTACATAACTTATTAGGGGAGGCTGGTATAATCATGATAATAAATTCAAAGGAGGATAAGAAGAGAAAACACAATTATAGGTGATTTCTATTATGACTACAGATGCTATAATCCTAAACAAAAAGATAACTAAATCTTGTAGTCTATGAAAAAGAAAACACAACATGATCAAACAAGATAAGATACAATATCATATGTAATAATTAGATGATAAACAGTAGTTTCCAATTGCACAAAATATGCAATAGTTAGATAAAAAGCTAGCAAAATACATGCAATAGCTACATGTTAAAAAATATAAAACACTCATGAAACAATCATAAATACCTTAAAAAGTGTTCATACGTTGAAGTACTCAATATTTTCAAAATGTAAGTTCCCTAAAAATAATCTGTAATTGCCATGAGATTCTAATAAAATTATCAGAAAAAAATATTTATAGACATCAACAAGCTTATTCTAAAATTGATTTTGAATATCAAAGGAATTATAATAGCCAAAACAATTTTGAAATTCATAGTTGGGGAACTTTCACTATCTTATTTCAAGACTTACAATAAAGCTGAAGTAACCGAGACAGCACGGTGTTGATGAAATAAAAAATATATAGATTAATTGAGCATAATAAAGATTCCAGAAATAGATTCACAGATAAATATCCAATTAACTTTTGGCCAAGGTGCAACAAATAGTGTTTGAGTTATTGGAAAGCCATACCCCAAATAAGGAATCTTGATTCATACATCACACTACATACAAAATTTAAGTCTAAATAGATAACAGACCTAAATGTAAAACCTAAACTATACATCATTTAGATGAAAATATAAGGGAAATCCTTCACAATCTCGAGTTAGGCAAAGATTTCTTAGATAATGACACCAAAAGCAAAATCTATGAAAATAATGGAAACGCTGGATTTCATCAATATTTTAACTTCTTTCCTGTATTGGGGTAAAAATAATAAATAAATAAACAAACTGAAAAACAAATAAGTAAAAGATTTTAAAATTTCCACTCTTTGAAAGAGAATGAAAAGATAATACAGACTAGGAGAGCAAATTTGAAGAACACAAATATGATAAATGACTGGTATCTAAAATATATGAAGGATTTTTAAAATTTTTAAAAATTATAAAACATAAAACTGAATGAAAAGTGGGCAAAATATTTTAACAGATACTTCAGCAAAGAACATAAATAAACATCAAATAAGCACATTGCTATACTTTGGTTGGTTTGACTTCTCAAAATCTCGTGCTATAATTTGATATCTGATGTTGGAGATGGAGACTACAGGAAGATGTTTTGGTCATGGGAGCAGATCTCTCATTAGTGGCTTTGTTCAGTCCTTGACTTGAGGTAATGAGTGAGTTTCCACTCCACTAGTTTTCTCAACAGCTGGTTGATAAAAACAACCTGACATTTCCCTTCTCTCTCTCTCTTGCTTTTTGTTGGTATATATATAAACTCTGCACATGTGTGTTCCTCTTCCACTTCTGCCATGAGAGGAAGCAGCCTGAGGCTCTCAGCAGATGCATATGCTGGTGCCATGATTTTATACAGTCTAAAGAACTGTGAGCCAAATTAATGTTTTTCCTCTTTAAATTACCCAAACTTAGGTATTCCTTTATAATAACACAAACAGGACTAAGACAGTCATGAAAAAATGTTCAATATTGTTAGTTATTAGGAAAAAGCCGATTAAAACTTCGGTGAGATAGCAGTACACACACATTAAAATAAAATTTAGAAATAAAATAGCAAGTGCTAGTAAGTATTCAGAGCATCTGGAATGCTTTCAAAGATAAAGCAATGAAAATAGGTTTTATTCAGCAACTACTGGAGACTGGGGGAAGAGTTGACCTCTCTTTAAATTTTTCCAGAGATAACTGGCCTTTTAAAGGAACAATGAGGCAGTAGAGATGAGAGAGAGATGGGGGCTGAAGTGCAAAATAACCAGGGGTTGTTCTGTGTAAATGTGACTTGGCCAGCTGTGTCTGCTAACTGGCAATTACGGAAGTTAGGATTCTATCCTCTGATAGAAACTAAGAGAGACAGGCCCTGTCTTTCCTGATGATTACATTTCAAAGGAATGACTTTTCAGATCCTTGATAAAGACATTCCAGAGTCTTAGGAGATACATATATATCTCAAAGGGACGGAGAAAGGATTCACAATTGTAAGTCCTTTTTAGTAAATGCTCTAATAAAGGGAGGTCAAGGGCATATCATCAACTGTTGGCTAAAACAAACAGAAAATTCTGAGCTTTCTCAGGCAGGAATTTTAATGTGGGGCTAGGGTCATCTTAAGGATACAACTTTGCACTTCTAGAAGACATGCTAGAAAGCTGGTTATCACTTAGTGCAGAGGTTTGAATGAAGTCATGTGCCCTGAGTTAATGCAAAAATACAGTCTCTTTGGAAAACAGTTTGAGAGTCTCTTCTATAAAGTTGAAACACGCACTATTAGTGGGACATGATGGTGCATGCCTGTAATCCCAGTTACTCAAGAGGCTGAGGTGGAAGGGTAGCTTGAGCCTCAGAGATCTAGGCTGCAGTGAGCTGTGATTGTGCTGCTGCACTCCAGCCTGGGCAAAAGAATAAGACCCTGCCTCTAAAAAAGTGAAATATACACTTACCATTCAACCCTGCAATCCTACTCCTAAGTATTTATCAAAGAGATATCAAATTTTATTTTTATAAAAAAAACTGCATGTGAATATTTTAATGGCTTTAGTCTAGCCAAACATTAGAAACAATTGGTAAATGAATGAGCATGCTGTGTGGTACATCCAAACTGTGGAATACTACTCAGCAAAAAAAAATGAATGCACTACTGATGCACAGAACAGTGTAAACAGACCTCAAATGCATGTTGCTAAGTGACAGAAACCTGACTTAAAAGATCACATTTTCAAAAATGTGGAATAATAAGGCAACAATCGATCAGTGGATGCCAGAAGCAAGAGTTGATTGTAAAGGGGCTTATAAGGGAATTTTGGAGGGTGATTGAACTCTCTTATATCTTAATTTTGGTAGTGTTTTCAAAAACTCATAAAATCATATATTTTTCATAAGTGTGGATTTTAATTCATGTCATTTATGCCTCCATAACCCTGAATGAATGAAAGATGAATTTACAAATGTCAATTCTACATTTATATACATGTACAAACAATAGGAAGTACAATTTTCTTAAAAGGCAATGCTTACAATAGCAACATAAACTATAAACTACTTGCCAATAAATCTCACAAAATATGTGCATGGCCTAAATTAAAGGTATTAAAAAGCATTGAAATATATTACATAAGACAAATAAATGGAGAAATATCACATGTGCATTAATTAGAAGACATTGTAGGCATGTCTATTCTCTCCAAATTTATCTATAATTAAATTTTAATGCAACTCCATTCAAAACCACAGCAAGGTTTTCCTGTAGAACTTAATATGCTTATTCTAAAATTTAAATACGAATACAAAAAGTAAGAATAGAGGTAATACCATACCAGATGTTAGGTATAATTATGATGCTATAATAATCAGGACACTGTGGTATTACCAATGGAACAGAAATTTTTCCAAAGGAATATAATAGAGATCCAGAAACAGACCCATGCATACATAGAATGGTGATTTATGACACAGGTAGTGTTTAAAGATAAATTAGGAATGTTTAAATGCTGAAAAGTTTATTTGAGCAGACAGAGATTCACGAATTGGGCAGAACCACACCAAAAGTTGGGGCTCCACCAAAGAGGCACAAAGGAAAAACTTTCACAAGACAATCTAGGAAATAAGATTTAAAAATATATATATTTGATTATTTAAAGTGAGACAGCAGCCATAAAGTCTCAAGTGAGAGGTTAGTTTATGATTGGTTAAGCTTAAGTTTTATATTGTTAAGCTATTACCACCTAAACTGAGATGAGTATTGATTTCCTTACCTATAAGCCAAGAGTACTGGAGCCACCTCAGCCTAGTCACCTCGCGATTAATTTTGTTTAAATTAATTGAAGATCAGTTGCATAGAAGATCAGTGAAGAAGAAGAAACCATTCAATAAATGGACCCGAGAAATACTCACCCATGTGGAAAAGTTGTAATAGTGTCTTGGCCTCATTCTATACCTAAAAATAAATTCTAAATGTATTTCATATGTAATTGTCAAAAGCAAGATTTTAAAACTTTTAGCAGAAAATGAGTAAAGAACTTTTTCCTTTAACCTCAAGCATTTCTTACACATTGCTCAAGAGGCTGTAAATAAGTATACATGTGAAAAAAGATCAATATTACCTTGTAAGTTTAAAATTCACATACCAAACAATGCAGCAATTCCATATATACACATTTATACGTTCACACATATTATATAAGAGCAACATTTCATAACAAGTGGTATTTGAGGAGGTTTATTTAATTATTGTTAATTTTAAGAATAAAATTTTATTAAAATATTCCTCTTAAAAATTAAACAGCTGAAGAACCCATGTCAATATGGAGTGTGCATATGTGGCAGTTAGAGGAGAACAGGTAGGCATATTCATCATGTCCACAACCTGGATTATCAAATAGTTTATCATACATTTGAACAATGCTTGCTTTGGCAATGGTTTTGAATATTATTTTAGTTTTTTTTTTATTCTTAGCAACATGGTTTTCAAACATTTGACCTTACACTGGCCAATAATTACATACATATAGCATAAAAATCAGCAATGTTCAAAGGCAAAGGGAATAAGGACTCTAATACTGACAATATGTTTGCAAAATTGCTTTGGGATCATCTCCATGAACCTATACATTACAATAATCTAATCAATACTCTTATTCAGCAGGTTTAGATACCGCTTTTTCAAGCCTACCTTTTTATTTATTGGGAAAAATAAAATTTTCACATTTGCAATTAAGAATTTCGTAAAGAACTTCCTGCAAAAAACATCAGAGCCACAAGTCTGAGTTGGAATTTAAAGGAATTTGGGCAGACAACATATCTGTGCCTTAGCGTCCTCATTTTGAAGATGAGAATAACAATAGTACCTACTTCTTACGGTTGTGAGGTTTAGATGAGTTATTACATGCAAAGTGCTTAAAACAGTGCCTAGGAATAATGTTGTATATTAGCATTAGCTACTGTTACTATTATCTCATTATTTTGACATATAATTAAAAAATAAAACAGTCAAATTTGTAAGACCAACATGTGAGAGTTCTATACATTATTTGAAAAATCAGAGGGATGGAGCAAGATGATGGAATATATGCCTACACCATTTGTCACTCCTACCAGGACACTAAATTTTAACAATTGTATGTGCAAAGAAAAGCACCATCACAAGATCTGAAAATCAGGTGAGAAATCACAGTACTTGGTTTTCATTTCATATCATGGAAATATGCATTGAGGAGAGCTGGAAAGACAATTTTGAATTAACATTGCTGCTACCCCTTCCCAACCCCCTGTCAGGAGCCATGCAGCAAATAGAGAGAACCTGTGCACTTTTGAGAGGAAGAGCACAGTGAATGGGAAACTTTACACTGAACTCAGTGCTTCTCTGTCACAATGAAGAATAAGCTAAGCCATGCTGGGTTCAGCTAGCACCCATGCATGGAGGGAGCATTTGGACCAGACTTAGCCAGAGAGGATCACTGATTCCAGTGGTAGGAACTAGAGTTCTGGAAAGTCTTGCTACCACAAACTGAAGTGCTCTGGGATACTAGGTAAACTTGAAAGGCAGTCTAGAACACATGACTACAATTCTTAGGCAACTGCTAGTACTAGGTTGGGCTTAGAGCCAGTGAACACAGCATGTGACCTAGACAGTTGGCATGGCTAAGGGAGGGCTTTGGCATTCCTCCTCCAACCCCAGCAAGTACAGCTCACAACAAGAAAGGTGAATCCTTTCTTCTGCTTAAGGAGAGGAGTGCAAAGAGTAAAGAGGACTTTTACTTGCATCTTGGATACCAGCTCAGCCACAGTAGGATTAGACACTAGGAAAAGTTGTGACAACCCCATTTTAGTCCCTAACTCCTGAAAAATATTTTTAGACACACCCTGGGCAGAAAGGGAACCCATCGCCTTGAAGAAAAGAACCCATTCCTGGCAGGAATTGTCACCTGCTGAGTAAAGAGCCCTTGGGTCCTGAATAACCAGCAGCTCAGGGATTATGCAATAGGCCTTGGGCTCTGAGACATGTTGGCTTCAGGGGGTAACTGGCATGTTCCAGGTTGTGGTGGTTATGGTACAAACTCCTTCTGTTTGAGAAAATCAATGGGAAAAGTAGAGGAGACCTTGTCTTGCACATTAGGTACCAGCCTGGGCACAGTGGGGTGGAACAACAAGCAGGCTCTTGAAGTCCCTGAGTCCAGGCCTTGGCTCTTGGACAGCATTTCTGAACCTGCCTTGAGCCAGAGAAGAGTCCATTACCCTAAAGGGTGAGTCCCAGTCCTACCAGCATTCAACATAAGCTGATGGAAGAGCTCTTGGTCTACAATCAAGCATCAGTGGTAGCCTGGTAGCATATCCTGTGAACAGGTGGTGGTGGTGGCCATAGGGAGAGGCCTGTAGAAACTAGAGGGAAGACTGGAAAAAACTTTGTATAGTGGTTTGAGTGCCAGTTTAGTCACAGTAAAATTGAATATGTGGTAAATTACTATGGCTTTAGACTCTAATCCCTGGTTCCCAGAAATATCTTTGGACAGGCCTAAGGCCTAGGGGAACTCACCAACCTGAAGGGAAGGGTCTTGGCTAAGGCCCAGTGCTGTGCTGGCTTCAGGTCTGACCCAGCATAATCCCAATTGTGGTGGCCAAAGAAATGCTTATATCACCTGACCACGTCCAGTGGCTCAGCAGAAAGACAGACTGTTTTAAGGGGGTAGAAAGGAAGAGAAAGGAATAGAGTCTCTGCTTGGTAAGCCAGCGAATTCTTTGAGATCGTATCCAAGGCCATCAAGGTGGTAGGTACCTGTATGAGTCTGGAAAAATTGGGCTTGGGGCCCAAGTCCTTATGAATACCTGGAAAGTCTTCCCAAGAAGGACAGACACGAACACGCCCAGACTGTAAATACTACAATAAATACCTAACCCTTTAATGCCCAGACACCAAAGAACATCTATAGGCATCAACATCATACAGGAAAACATAACTTCAACAAATGAACTAAACAAAGAAGAAGGGGCCAATCTTGACGAAACAGAGATATGTGATCTTTCAGACAGAAAATTCAAAATAGCTGTACTGAGGAATCTCAACTCTAAGATAACACAGAGAAGTAATTCAAAACATTATCACATACATTTAACAAAGAGATGAAGATAATTAAGAAGAATCAAGTATAAGTTCTGGAGCTGAAAAATTTAACCGACATGCTAAAGAATGCATCAGAGTCTCTTAATAGTGGAAATAATCAAGCATGAGAAAGAATTAATGAGCTGGAAGACAAGCTATTTGAAAATACAGTCAGAAGAGACAAGAAAAAAGAATAAAGGACAATGAAGTAAGCCTACAAGATCTAGACAATAGCTTAAAAAGAGCAAATCTAAGTTATGGGTCTTAAAAAGGAAGTAGACGTACAGGTATAGGTAGAATGTTTATTCAATAGGAAAATATCAGAGAACATTCCAAACCTAGATAAAGATATCAACATTCAAGTGCAAGAAGGTTGTACAACACCAAGCAAATTTATCTCAAATAAAACTACCTCAAGGCATTTAATAATTAAACTTCCAAAAGCTGATGATAAAAAAAGATCCTAAACACAGCAAGGGAAAAGAAATAAATAGCATACAATGAATCTCCAATACATCTGGCAGCAGACTTTTCAGCAGAAACCTTACAGGCCAGGAGAGAGTGGCATAACATATTTAAAGTACTGAAAACAAATTTACTCTAGAATGGTATATTGAGACAAAAATATCCTTTAAGCATGAAGGAGCAATTAAGAACTTCACAGACAATCACAGAGATTTCATCAACACTAGAACTGTCTTACAAGAAATGCTAAAGAAGTTTTATAATCTAAAATAAAATTATATTAATGAGAAAGAAGAAATAATCTGAAAATAAAAAACTCACTGGTAATAGTAAGCACACAGAAAAATGTGAAATATAACGACACTGAAAGTATGGTATGTAAACTACTCTTATCTTAAGTATAAACACTAAATGATGAACCAATAAAAATAATAACTACAACTTTTCAAGAAATAGTACAATAAGACACAAATAAAAAAATAAAAAGCAAGCGACAAAGTAAAAGTATAGTTTTTATTAGTTTTCTTTTTGCATGTTTGCTTGTTTGCACAATCAGTGTTAAGCTGTCATCAGTTTAAGATAATAGATTATGAAATATTTGCAAGCCTCAGGGAAAGCCCATATCAAAAAACATAAACTGGATACACAAGAAAATAAAAAAGAAAAAATGAAAATATAAAAATCACTTTCCTGAAAGAAAAACAGGAAAGAAAAAAGAGAAATCTTCAAATAATGAAACACAGAAAACAAATAATAAAATCACAAGGGTAAGTCCCTGCTTATCAATAATAACATTGAAGGTAAATGGATTAAACTCTACAATCAAAAGACATGGAGTGAATGAATGGATTAAAAAACAAGACCCAATGATCTGTTGCCAACAAGAAATGTACTTCACCTATAAAGACAAAAATAGACTGAAAATAAAAGATATCCCATGAAAACAGCAAATAAACGAGCCAATGAAAACAACAACAAAAGAGCAGGAATAGCTACACTTAAAACAAACAAAATAGATTTCAAGACAAAAACGATGAGACAAAGTAGGTTACTAGATAATTATAATGGGGTTAACTTAGCAAGACAATATAACAATTTAAAATATAGGTGCACCCAACATTGGAGAACCCAGATATATAAAGCAAATATCATTAAAGCTAAAGAGAGAGATAGGCCCCAAAACAATAGTAGCTGGAGACTTCAACACCCAGCTTAAAATGAATTACCTCTATATGTATTAACATCATAATATTAGTCAAAGAAGTAAGCCACAGAGGAATAAATAGATGTGATATTTAATATTATGTGTCAAATTGGCTGGGCCACAGGGTGATCAAATATTTGGTCACACATTATTCAGGTGTTTCTATGAGGGTGCTTTTGGACATGATTAACATTTAAATGGGCAGATTTTGAGTAAAACAGATTGCTTTCTGTAATGTGAATGGGCCTCATCCAATTAGTCGAATGTATAAATAGAAGAAAAAGGCCACCCTCCTCCAAGTTAGAGAAAATCTTCCAGCAGAGCAAACTGCCTTCAAACTTTATCTGCAGCGTCATCAGTTCTTTCTGGTTCTATAGCATATGGCATTCAGACTCAAACTGGAACATCAGCACTCCTGAGTCTCCAGCTTGTTGATATTTAGACTGAAACTGAAGCATTGGCTCTCTGGGATCTCCAGTTGCTGGCCCACCCTGCAGAATTTGGGCTTACCGGCCTCCATAACTGTGTGAGTCAATTCCTTATAATAAATTACTTTCTATATAAATTCGTATCCTATTGGTCCTGTTTCTCTGGAAAACTGGACTAATAGAATGTAATATGATTTCATTTATACAAAGTCTCAAAATAAGAAAAATAAACAGTATGTTATTTTGGGATAAATACACAAGTGGCAAAACTGTTAAAAGCAAGGGAATAATTAAAACCAAATTCAAGGCAGTGGTTACCTCTTGGGGGAAAGTAGGAAGATATTATCAGACATAGGCTCACAAGGGCCTTCGAGAGTACTAATAATATTCCATTTCTGAACCGAGATGCCAAGTATATAGCCATTTCCTTCATTTTACTCTTTAGCTTTTAGAGATGTATTTTGTACAGAGATATCCCAACACGCACGGGTTCACAGGTACATGCACACACACAAACACACACACACGCACTTCTGAAAAGCAAATATAAGGAAGCACTATAATAAAATATAGGATAACATTTTTTTATAATCCTGGAGTAATTCTGGGATGCGGAAGATTTTATTAAACTAGGCAATAGATCCTAGAAACTGTAAAGGAAAGAGATAAATGACTTGAATATATAAAACTGGGAAACTATTTATGATATGATAAAAGACAGAGTGAACAAGATTAAAAGAAATGTGACTTCTCCACATATAACTACCATCCCAACAGAGCTTCTGTAAAATGACAGTGGATATTACACCTGGAAAGCTGCAAAGCTCAGGTCCTAGCTAAGGAGGAGTTCTGAGGGTAACCCAAAGACAGCTGGAGAGACCAAAACAAGGACAGAGGAATTTGAAGCCTTTGATGTGTATAGCTATAATGAACGTGAAACACAGCACAACACCCAGCCATATTAACAGAAAATTTCCCACTAAACACCTATTTACCTGTTTCTATTACATGATATGTCATATCAAGCTTTCTACAAGAAAATACATGGCAAAAAGGCAAGAAGAAACACAGTCTTAAGAGACAAAGCAAGCATCAGGCAAGACTTACATGATATTGATTCTGGAATCATCAGACAGGGAGTTTAAGATAACTATGATTAATATGTTAAGGGATCTGATGGAAAAATGTAGACAACATTAAGGAACAGAGATACACAATATAATAAAAAAAATGCAGACTCTGAAATAATCAAAAGGAAACGCTAGAATTCAAAAACTGTAACATAAAGAATGCCTCTAAAATAAGCTTATCAGTAGACTAGACATGACAAATGAAAAAATCAGTGAACTTGAAGATATATAAATGGCAACTTCTCAAACTGACATGCAAAGAGAAAAAAAATTTTAAAAAAAATGAACAGAAGCTCCAAGAATTGCAGGACAACTGTAAAGATATAAACATACGCATAATTGGAATACAAGGAAAAGCAGAGAGCAGAGTAGAAGCTAAACGATGATGTCTTAGAACCTTTACAAAATTAATGATAGCTATCAAACCACAGAGCCAGGAAGTCAGGAAGTTCAGAAAGCACAAAGCAGCACAAATACCAAAAACTCTACATCTAAGCATGTTATATTCAAACTAATGAAAACAAAAAACAAACAGAAAATCTTGAAAGAAGACAGGTATTACCAAAAAGTAACTGATTCTGGCGAGGTTGCGGAGAAAAGGCAACATTTATACACTGTTGGTGGGAGTGTAAATTAGTTCAACCATTCTGGAAAGCAGTGTGGTGATTTCTCCGAAACCTAAAAACAGAACCACAATTCCACTCAGCCATCCCATTACTGGGTATATACGTACCCAAAGGCATATAATTCATTCTGCCATAAAGACACATGTATGCATATGTTCATCGCAGCAATATTCACTATAGCAAAGACATGGAAACAATCTCAATTTCCATCAATGGTAGACTGGATACAGAAAATATGTACATGTGCACCATGGAATATTGCATGACATAAAAAGAACAAGATCATGTTCTTTGTAGCAGCACAGATGGAGCTGGAGGCAATTAACCTTAGCAAACTAATGCCTGAACAGAAAATCAAATACCACGTGTTCTCATGCATATGTGGGAGCTAAATGATGAGAACACATAGACACAAAAGTGGGGACAACAGACCCTAGGGCCTACTTGAGGGTGGAGGGTGGGGGAAGGAAGAAGATCAGAAAAATTAACTATTGGGTACTAAGTTTGGCACCTGCATAATGAAATAATCTCTACACCAAATCTCCATGACCTGAGCTTACTTATGTAACAACCATGTGCAGGTACCTATGAACCTAAAATAAAAATTTAAAAAAATGTGGGTTTTAAGACATCTATCTAATTTTCTTTTTCTGACAAGACTAATCCATAAAATGTGCAACATGAAAGTATTTGAAATATAGCTCACAAAAGAGAGAAAAAGAATGGTTTATTTCATTTGCTAATACACTATAATGAATAATAGTTTTAAAAACAAATAAAAATAGCATACATTGAAACTCAAAAAAAAAAAAAAAAGAAGAAGAAGAAGAAGGCAGGAGAAAGAGGAGAGGGAGATACCTTTACTACAGAGGATCAAAGATAAGACTTAAGTAGGCATCTAATCTAAAACCCCGCAAGGAAAATGAGAGTTAAATGAAATACTGAAATTTTTGAAAGAAAAGAAAAATGATAGGCTGCGTAAAATTATTCTCAATATATATATTACAGTTAAACACCAAAGCTTTATATCCTCAAACATAAGTAAGTGCCTACAAATTGATGAGAAAAAAACAGACCATCTGGAAAAACAAATGAACAAACAACATAAATAAGCATTCTAAAGAAAAATACACTTGCCCATTAAAGATAGGAAAATGTGCTCAATCTTACTAGCAATCAAAGTAAACGCAAACTATCATAAGATAATACATGTGTGTTTTTCTTTCCAGTTGTAGAAATTGTAACAATATTTCAGTTGGCTAGGTTGTGCAGAAATAGGTATTTCGACACACGGCTTGTTGGGGTATGATTTTGAAGGGCAATTTTGCAGCATCCTCTAAATTTAAAAGTGGGCATATCCTTAATCCTAGCAATTCTGCTCTTGAGGTTTTATCTTAATGAAGACATGTTTGCACTGTGTCCAAAGATACATTTACAAGGATGTTCACTGCAGCATTCTTTGTTTTTATTTAACTTTTATTTATGTTCAGGGGTATATGTGCAGGTTTGTTATACAGGTAAACTTGTTTTATGCAGATTTGTTGTACAGATTATTTCATCACCTAGGTATTAAGATTAGTAACCATTAGCTATTTCTCCTGATCCTGTGCCTCATTCCACCCTCCACCCTCAAGCAAGCCCCAGTGTGTATTGTTCCCCTTTATGTGTCCATGTGTTCTCATCATTTAACTCCCACTCATAAGTGAGAACATGTGGTATTTGGTTTTCTATTCCTGCATTAGTTTGCTAAGAATAATGATTTCCAGCTCCATCCATGTTCCTACAAAGAATATAATCAGTTCTTTTTTATGGCTGCATACTATTCCATGGTGTATATGTACCACATTTATTTATTCAGTCTACCATTGATGGGCATTTAAGTTGATTCGATGTCTTTGCTATAGTGAATAGTGCTGTAATAAACATATATGTGCATGTGTCTTTATAATAGAACAACTTATATTCTTTTGGTATATACCCAATAATGGGATTGCTGGATCAAATAGTAGTTCTGTCAATAGGTTTTTGCAGAATCACCGCTCTGCCTTCCACAGTGGCTGAATTAATTTACACTCCCAACAACAGTATATAAGAATTGCTTTGTCTCCACAACCTTGCTAAAATCTATTATTTTATGACTTTTTAGTAATAGCCATTCTAAATGGTGTGAAGTGGTATCTCATTTCAATTTTGATTTGCATTTCTGCCTTTTTTTTAATATGCTTGTTGGCCGCGTGTATGTCTTCTTTTGGAAAGTGTCTGTTTATGCCCTTTGCCCAGTTTTTTTATGGTGTTGTCTGTTTTTTTCTTGTAAATTTGTTGAAGTTTCTTATGAATGCTGGATATTAGACATTTGTCATATGCATAGTTTGTAAAATTTTTCTCCCATTCTGTAGGTTTTCTATTCACTCTGTTGAAAGTTTCTTTTGCTGTGCAGATGCTCTTTAGATTGATTAGATCCTATTTGTCAATTTTCGTTATTGTTGCAATTACTTTTGGTATCTTCATCAATAATTCTTTGCTCATTCCTATGTCGAGGATGATATTTTCCGGGTTGTCTTCCAGGATTTTCATAGTTTTAGGTTTTACATTTGAATCTTTCATCCATCTTGACTTGTTTTTTCGTATATAGTGTAAGGAAGAGGTCCAGTTTCAATCTTCTGCATATGGCTAGCCAGTTATCCTTGCATCATTTATTGAACAGGGAAACACTACTACATTTTCCCGAGTGATTGGCTTTGTGAGGGATGGCTAAGAATGAACATTTTGGGGATTATGGAGGGGAAGCAATGAATAACTTACAGTCCTGTCTTTGACACCTGAGTTCAGGAACAAGTGAGAGAAGAAGATCACAATCGTATCTATCCATGATAAATGCTGGAGGACCGAACTTGACTTACATAGGCAGTTGTAATGGACTTTCTAATGTTTTATGCCTGAGGAAGATAAATCTAGTGATCTAGCCACAATCACAGCCGAGATTACGCCACTGCACTCCAGCCTACGCAACAGAGCAGGACTTCGTCTCAAAAAAAAGAAAAGAAAAAGAGAAAGAAAAGAAAACACAAAAACGCATACAGCTGAACCCTCATTTATGTTACCATCTGTGTCTATTATTGGTAGAAATATATTTATTTCAGGTTTACTCACAGTTCCCTGTACACTCCCTTTAATATTTATACATTTACCAATAGAAATGATTAGTACATATTTTCACTTCATATAGTCAAATATATGCTTTAAAGAATAAGATTATACCAGGCACCCTATTAAGTGATTTATTTACATTATTTAAGAGAACTGGATCCTTGATCTCATTATCATTGTACCATAAGTAAAGAAACGGAAGTTCAGGGAAATCAAGTAACTTTTCCAAGGTTACACAGCTTGAAAATGACAGTACCATGAGTTGAATTCAGTCAGGACTGGCTGACTCTCAAGCTCATGTTTTTAACCACTGCTTATGGTTCACGTTGTGAAATTACTTTGGGGAGTTTTCTTTGGTTCTTAAGTTTCATCCTGAAAGCATTTTCTGAAAAGTTGAGTTTTACAGTGAACACCAATATAGCCACCACGTAGATTCTGCAATTAACATTTTATAATACTGATTTTACCCCATATCTGTCCACTTACCCATCCTGTCTGCCACTTCTTCTCATTTTTATGCATTTCAAAATAAGTTGCAGATATTAGTACATATTCCTCAAATACTTCAGCATGTATATCATTAACTAGAGCTCAATATTTATAGATTTTTTTCTATTCAGTTAAAATTTACATACAATAAAATGTATAAAACTTAAGTGCACTATTCCATAACTTCCTCCCTAAGTCAAAGCACACACCTGTGCAACCCAAACCCCAGTAAATATACAAAATATTACCATCACCCCAGAAGGTTTCCTCATGTCTGTTCCCAATAAATCCCACCTCCAACCCACAGAGGTTGTCCTCATTTGTTTTCACAACAGATTACTTTTGCCTTTTCTATGACATCATATCAAAGGATTCAGGTAGTACGTACTCTAGTGTGGGGCTTTTTAAAAATGCAACCTAATGTTTCTATGATTTGTCCATATTGTGTCCATCAGTAGTTCATGCCATTTTACTGCTCAGTAGTATTTCATTGTGTGAATATATCACAGTTTTTTTATTCATTGTCTTACTGTTGAATCTGGACTGCTTTCATACTTTGGCTATCAAGAATAAAGCTGCTATAAAATTGTACAAGTATTTTAGTGGTATTGAAAGCATATTACTTAGCAAGACTCATGGTGTAGAAAGAAAATGCAAACAGATTTAGAGAATATGTGTTAGAGAGAAATACAGATTTGGGGGTTAGGAAAACTGGGACGTTGATCTTCAAACACAAGATGAGCTGTCACAGGAAGGAAGTGAATCAGGGTGATGTGCTTATTCAGTGCTCAGGCTCTGTAGCCCTGTTATCTAACTGTAGGAACTTACCTTCTCCAAGTCTTAGTTTTCTCATTTGTCAAGTTGAGATAAAAGTACATCTCTCCCAGAGTTTTAATGAGTATCAAATTAGATAATGCATATGAAGTGCTTTACAATTGTTTTTGTTTTTATTAAAGCATCCCTTTATATTTTTAAAATTAGAGTGCAACTTCTATGATGCTATGTTGATAAACTAGTTTGACCTGGGATTAGTTATAAACTCCAAAATCAGGATAATTCATATACAATAATTGAGGAACCACTTTGTGATTAATCCATAAACTTTCCTAATACGTTTATCCAAAATTCAGTTTCATTTATGACCACCTACTATACCCTAGACCCTATTCTAGGACATGGATATATCACAATATATAAAGAAGACACAATCTCAGCCTTCCTGGATTCTTAGTTGGAAAGATACAGACAAATAATTCTGAATAAGAGGTGGTTAATTAAAGAAGCATAGAGAGGGCTTTGGAAAGCACATACTGGTGTGACCTAATGCTCAAGTCTCTCATAATTCTAAGAGAGGCAGTTGCCTTTCTTAGTACTGAACAAAAACCAGATCAGGGATTATTTTCTTGTCTGAGAACTGCATGTAAAATTATGTTTCATCCTGCTTTGAATGCACACATTTCTTAATGTATATTCAAAGAAGCCATATGCCTGGAGGTGTGTCAATAAGGTTATTAGCCCACCTTTACATTCTAAACCTAAAACAACTAAATCTAGCTAAAACAATATTTACATATAAATAGAACACCAGAGTAGAATATCATCCTACTCTACCAGAGTAGAATACCATACCCAAAGGAGAACAAAATAAATATAGAAATATGTAAATATAAATATATAAAATGTATTTACTCATTTTTTAATATATGATCATAAATATAACCATATTTATGTATTACTTCCCATTCTAATAGTCTTGAGTTTTGGCTGCTGAACGTGTGGGGAGGAGGAGAAAATAGGGTAAACTGTTGTTAACTAAAGGATCTTTAGAGGATGAGGAAACTTATTGTTTCTTTGTCATTCATGTCTTTCCAGATGCTTTCACTAACCCTTCAGAATCTCAACACTTCTCTAACAGATGATTTTGAGGAGGGGAATGGCAAAGAGAAGAAGGATGGAGTGCAAATAAGATAAAATGAGTATATATATTGTATATATTTATATTTAAATATTTGTATATTTTGTTCTCCTTTGGGTATGGTATTCTAACTCTGGTAGGGTAAGATGGTATTCTACTCTGGTGCTCTATTCATATGTAAGTGCTGTATTAGTGAGATTTAATTGTTTTAGATTTAGAACATACTGGTGGGGTAATAGCCTTATTGACATGCCTCCAGGTATAAGGCGTCTTTGAATATGCATTAAGAAATATGTGTCTTCAAAGAGGGATGAAACATAATTTTTTGTGTAACTCTCAGAAAAGAAAATAGTCCCTGGCCTGGTTTTTGTTCAGTAGTAAGGAAAGCAACTGCCTCTCCTGCCGCCACTCCATCTTCTATCCTTAGGCCATGCACATAATCACGTAAGTGTGTCTTTCCATAATGCTTAGAGCCTATTTCTTCCCTTTAGAAAGAGATTTCGCATATTCATTATACTATTGTTTACATTTTCTTCTGTTCTATTTTTTTGTTACAGATCTCCATAGTCTATTCATAATAATCCCATTAATGAGCACATTTTTTTTGTCAAGCATGTTGATGGGGAAAAAAAATGTAGGAACCTGATTAATCTATTGGAACCCTTCTAAACGACCAGAGGGGTTTCAACCTCATTAAAGAATTTTTCATCAACCAGGCAGATCTGTACCAATCAGAAGGCAGAATCAATCACCTAGGGAAGAACATTAAGTTGTTTGTACCATTTTAATAAGACTAATTTTAAAGTAATGCAAAAAGTACTCAAGCCTTCAATGTATTTTCAATAATACCTCCACTTGTCGGAATCCTTCAAAGTCATTAGTAAAATCAGGCACAGCCTATTTTTGAGGCTTCCAATCTTTTAAGGTGAGTTACTACTTATTTCCTAAAACAGCTACCAATTTTTTAATATTAACTTTAAGAGGCTGTTCTGGCATATGTGCATTATTTCATTTTATCCCTACAACATTACTATGACAGGCATTTTTAAAATCTACAATCTAAAGATGAGCATACAGACTCAAATAGGTAAGATAATGTTCCCAAAGTCATACTGTCAGTAAATAGTGGAATTAGGAAGTTGAACTTAGATCTCTCTGATAATAAGGCCTGAGCACCTGGCCACTATGTTGTGCTGAGTGAATGAGATCCCTGGGTTCCTCTGAAATCTGGCATACACATTCAAATGCAGAAAGAAAAACATGCAAACAAAAACTTCCAAGGTGTGGAGGAAGGCAGAGGAAAATGCCTGATGTTCTCTGAGCTCTACTTCCTGTAAGCACTGTCAAAGCGGTAACAGGTCCTGAAGGGGAATGACGGTGGAGTGTGAGTTAGACACTTGACACAGGAAGTTAAGCTTCAGCAAAGATTCCTATATCTAGGTTTGGCACAAAATCAACTGTGTATCCCTATACCTGACAGACTCATTCAGGCAAAGGTAATGGTCATCTCAGTGATAACCGCATGGTCAGAGATCTGAAGACCAAAATCTCTCACCTAAAATATTAGTGTAGTGTGAGATCCTAAAAGTGTAGCATAAATTCTACAAGGTAGAGAACATTGAAAATGAGAGTTTAAATTTCGATTACTCCTCTAAAATGGAGACTGAGCAGCAGAAGTTACGTTACTATAGAAAACAAAGTGATATTTCCAGCACACTTAAGTCCATCCAAGCCTTCTACACTTGTTCCTACACTTGATGTCACATTATATCCTCAGTTAACAACACAGTATGTGAAGCAATTTGCACAGATCTTGGCACATAAGAAGTGTTCCATAAATGTTAGGTGAGTGCAAAATAGATGTATAAAAAATACCTTTCGTTTTGAAATAAATGTATTGTTCATACAAGCTGTTTAGTGTATCCATTCCATAATACAAATTACATTATTCAGATTAAATAATCATTATTTCAGTGTAATCATAATATTACTATCCTATATATTTGAAAGGCAGAATTTTAAAGCAGGACAACTTTTCATTATAATTTCAAAATTGGTTTTTCCATGAAAAGCAAAGGCAACAAAAGCTAAAATGGACAAATGGGACATAACTAAACTTAAGAGCTTCTGTACAGCAAAAACAACAAAAAACAAAAACTATCATTAGGGTGAACCAGCAACCAACAGAATGGGAAAAAGTTTTGCCATCTACCTATCTGACAAAGGGCTAATATCCAGAATCGACAAATAACTTAAACAATTTTACAAGAGAAAAACAACCCCATCAGAAATTGGGCAAAGGATATGAACAGACCCTTCTCAAAAGAAGAAATTTACCCAGCCAACAAACATGAAAAAAAGCTCGTCATCACTGGTCATTAGAGAAATGCAAATCAAAACCACAATGAGATACCATCTCATGCCAGTTAGAATGACAATCGTTAAAAAGTCAGGAGACACCAAATACTGGAGAGGATGCGGAGAAATAGGAACGTTTTTACACTGTTGATGGGAGTATAAATTAGTTCAACCATTGTGGAAGACAGTGTGGTGATTCCTCAAGGATCGAGAACCAGAAACACCATTTGCTCCAGCAATCCCACTACTGGGTATATACCAAAAGCATTATAAATCATTCTATTATAAAGACACATGCACACATATGTTTATTGCAGTACTGTTCACAATAGCAAAGACCTGGAACCAACCCAAATGCCCATCAATGATAGACTGGATAAAGAAAATATGGCACAAATACACCATGGAATACTATGCAGCCATAAAAAAGGATGAGCTCATGTCATTTACAGGGACATGGATGAAGCTGGAAAACCATCATTCTCAGCAAACTGACACAAGAACAGAAAACCAAACACATGCATGTTCTCCCTCATAGGTGGGTGTTGAACAATGAGAACACATGGACACAGGAAGGGAAACATCCCACACCAGGGCCTGTAGGGGGTGGGGTCCTAGGGGAGTTATAGCAGGGGGTGGGGGAATTGGGGAGGGATAGCTTTAGGAGAAATACCTAATGTAGATGACAGGGTGATGGATGCAGAAAACTACCATGGCACATGTATACCTATGTAACAAACCTGCACATTCTGCACATGTACCCCAGAACTTAAAGTATGACAAAAAACAATTGGTTTCTCTTTCCCAAATTCATAAATTTGTTATCACATCTAGTCTGAGTATATAATTTCTTACTACAAAGATTTTTATTAATAGGAAATTTGGACTCATTTACATATCTATTTTTTTTTTTTTTTTTTTTTTTTGAGACAGAGTTTCACTCATGTTACCCAGGCTGGAGTGCAATGGCGCGATTTTGGCTCACCGCAATCTCCGCCTCTTGGGTTCAGGCAATTCTCCTGCTTCAGCCTCCCAAGTAGCTGGGATTACAGGCACGCGCCGCCATGCCCAGCTAATTTTTTGTATTTTTAGTAGAGACGGGGTTTCACCATTTTGACCAGGATGGTCTTGATCTCTTGACCTCGTGATCCACCCGACTCGGCCTCCCAAAGTGCTGGGATTACAGGCATGAGCCACCGCACCCGGCCTACATGTCTATTTTTTAAACATGCTTAATTCAAGTTGCTCAACCTAAAATGCATATGTATGATTCACAGAAAATGTAAAAGAAAGCTAACAGCTTAATGTCACATAGTATGTAGCACACTTACATTCTGGGAACATAAAAAGAGTTATGGGGCAACTGTGTATGTTGGTGCTGTTATGCTGTGTCCACGTTATTTTAGACTAGTGCATTATATGAGGTGTTCATCTCTTAGAAACTATGATGACAGACATTATTGTATGCATATTCTTCTTGCCTATATATTTGTGTTTCAGAATTTTAAGATAAATTGACTGTAATAGTTGGATTACAGCATTTTTTTCTTTCTTGCCAGAGAGATTTCTAAACTTTCTCATCCATTATTAGGTCTTTTTAAATCAAAAAGAAGCTGGTTAGAGAGTTTTAAAATAACGAATATTAGCAATATGCAACAACAGAGGAAATGCTCAATATATTGTGATATAAAAGAAAATACATATATTTTTTAAATAAAATGTTTGAAAGGATTAGTATGATTAAATGGAAAAGTGCTATAAGGAACTTTGTATAAAACTTACTCTTCTCTATCTTTTTATATGTGGCATTCTCCCATCCTTAAAAATAGGTATCATGGATCTATTATATTTCAATAAGATTTTTGCTTCTAAGATTGGAATTTACCTCTAGAACTTTTAGTCTATTTCATAGGTAACACTCATGAAGATTTAACAAACTGTAAATGTGGGGACAAAATGTACAGAATCACAAATCTTGTTCTTTAATTTATGTGTACAGGGAAAATTGCCAGATTTACGTTATGCTCTATCTGTAGTTTATTGTACGCATAAACCAGTTTGGATAAATTCTTATCTATTTTATTTACCAAACTAAACCTTCCCAAGCTAGTTTTACTCAAATAGAAATGAGGGCTGAAAACCACCACCACCAACAGCCTTACTATAGCTGATGATTAAACTGAATCAATTTTTTTCAAGTTTTAACTTTCATCCCCTGTGATAGTTTTTTTTAACCATATAACCACTAGAACCTTCATATTCAGTGTTGAAACATGCAATTGAATTACCTTGTGTATCTGCTACTATTGCAAATTTTAATATTCTGGTAATTACGTGCAATGTATACTTTCAGAGGAAAATTATGCTTAGGTGATGAAAATCTCAGAATATTATTTATTCACAGGTATTTATTTCATAATATTCAGTTACTCTTTATCTTTAGAAAAAGTAGGCCAACCCTAGCTAGTCTATGAATATAATAATAAAGCTAAGATAAAATAGACTTTTTTCAGTATCTGTGTCTAGATATTTAGATAAAATACATGGAGAAATTCTTGAAATTCATCTAACTTAAATCTTTTGTCAGCGGACTGCAACAGAATTGTGTTGTACTGAATATTGGCTAAAACAAATGAGTCCTTGGCTAAGACTAAATTTTTTAAAACCAATAAACTTTTTTTTGTTGTCGTTGAAAGAGGCGTGCTGAAATAAGAGTTAACCTTTAACAATGACAGCCGTCAACAGAATTATCTAGGACGTGAGACAAGCCTGATTTCTCTCTGTGAGATTTGTAATATCAATCTATGTATTTCATCTTTCCTACAGGCAAATGAGTTGACAGTGGGGACTTTGGAGAGAGAAAGCTGCAGGACTTGGATGACAAATGCTTTGGTGATCAGGGGAGCTGGTCAATGAGAGAGAGAAGCAACTGGATCAACACAAAACATTCTGGGCACACTAGAAATTGAAACACTATTTTTTAAGACAAATAATACTATAGACTACCTAAGGCAGGATGAAATACATCACGTTTGCTTAAGCAGACTTTCCAAGTTACATTAAAGCATGCTGCACTGCTCTTCTTACACGTACTCCTAAAGACATTCTTTTTATCAATACAGAGCCCAGCACAGAATCCTAAATGATTTAATGAACAGGACTCTCAAATTCCATCTCTGCTCATGTGTGTTTTCTTGCACAGCATGTGCATACCCCAATTATAGCCTGTCAGATTTTACTATTTGTTTGCTTATCTTCTTATTCCACTAAAGGATTTTCCCAAACACAGAATATTTTACTACTTTTTATCAGCAAAGGTCAGCCGCATTCATGGTACTGACGAAGGACTCCAGAAATATTTTCTGTATGCATACTGAATGAAAGAAGCTAATTCCCTCTTTGGAAACACACTTATATTCTGTAATAAAAAATGGAATTTAAACCACAAAGTATATTTTATGTCTTATATTTCAATATTGAATTTGATGTTTACATCAGTTTTTATTAAAACAATTACAACAAACAGTACAGAAATGTAATAATACCAAAAAATTGTGTAAAATGAAAAGTAACACACTGCCATGTGTGTACCTATGCAACAATCTTGCATGTCCTTCACATGTACCCCAAAACCTAAAATGCAATAACAAAAAAAAAAAGTAACTGACAGTAAACACTGCCTTCTCACTCAAGAAATTACTGTTAACAGCTTCTTCTGGATCCTTTCAGAGATTTTTTGTATTTCTATTTAACTTTTTATGCATACATTATTAGTTTCCTACCTCCCTAATTAGATGCTGAACTCATTAAGTTCAGCGACTGCAGCATCTCTTTCTTTTATATTCCACATACTGTTTAGCTCTATTCTGGACACTTAGTAAGTACACAATAAAAATAACTGTACTTGTGATTATTCTGCTGACTCTGTTAACTACGAAAAGACAAATTGCAAGCCATGCAGAATATTATAACAAACCAGGACAACACTTAAGCCTGAATAAAAACGTGAACTCTTTAATGACATTGGTTGAGTAATCTCAGGGTCACAGCACTAGATAAAGTTATCTAGTTATTAAATTGTGGGTACACAGCATCTATTTAACATATTTGTGCAGAGTAAGTACGTGACTGTATTCCGTGGGGAATACAGATGCACAGCCACTTTTGAAGCAAGCATTGTTACCATCTCCATTTCATAGATGAAGAAACTGAGGTTTAGAGAGGTTTAGTATTTGCCCAAGCCTATACAATTATAAGGTAACATAGCTGGAATTCAAATTCAGACAGCCAGGCTCTAGATAATATTACCGGGATTTTTTATAGCAACAGAACTAGATGACTGTTATATTCTTGGCTAAAGTTCATCTCCCAAACAGACTCACAAGAAGCAGATTAATAAATGATGATTTCTTGCACTCAGAGGTGAAAATCTTACCAAGCACAATCAAAGAAAGATCAAGTGTCTGCCCATCAAGTATTCTTTCCTGTATTTGCAGGTATTCAAGTTCACATTAGCTGCTAAAATAAATAAACCAGCAGAAAACCACAGCAGGAGTATGGAGAATAATATTTTCATACAAATATACTTTATTGATCAGGGTAGCCATTCTTTATTTCTTCTTGATTTTTAGGGTGCCTTTATGTTTTCTTTTTAAAGGTTATCTAATGATTCTTCCAAAAATGACATATACAGATGTAAGGTCCAACAAGATTGAAGAAATGTTAATACAGAGGAATTTCAAGAATATTGTGAATTTCAGAGAGACTGACATATGCAAAACCATACCAGAATGCCTAAGTTTAGTCTTATAAAAGTATTTGGTTACCTCTATCCTATGAAAGAAGCCAAAACTGTCTCACTCAATTGGATAATAATTATCTCCTAGAACATTCTTTCTCTGAATAGTAGGTATCTCCCTAAATATTTCTCTTCAAATATCAAATAGTTGTCTTTTTCCTGAAAGCCTGCCCCTTGAAGTGTTGGTCTTCTTCCTAAAAGCCAGTCCCTTGCAGACGGGCAAAAATGCAAAAAACAGCCAAAGTGATATTTGGTGAGACTTGTTTTACTGGCATGCTTCCAATCTGAAAATCTTCAACTTGCATGCAAGTCTCTATGCAGATTTTTACTGTAGAGACTTTGAAAAAGATCTTCAGTATCAGCTTCTAGAAGAAGATTCATTTCCTCCCAGTAGATCTCATAAAAAGAAATACTTCTGCGAAATAAAATATGCGCATCATGGAAGTATTCAAGGATTTAGAATACTTATTATTGTTACTAATTACTAACTTATAGCTACATAGTGATACATGGCACATAATAGGATAGGAGTAAAATATTCAGTTGTCTTGAATTTTCGTGGCCTAATCTGACCCAGAGGATGGCAAAGATCCGCAGATAAAAAATACAGTGCCATCTACCTTATACCCAGTTGTCTTAACGGATCACAGCAAATAAGACCCACTGGTCACATTTTTTATTCAGTGTTAATAGTGGGTAGGAGAAAAATATATTTTGAAAAGAACATATTTGTCATGAATTATTTCATAAAAATGTTTTGTTCAACAGGTGTGTTACTTGCCTAGGGAAGATCTCTTATCACAGCATATCTGTATTTTCATGTAAGTGGCCAAAATCATGTTTTAGGCTTGTCAAATAATTTTAAAAATTGGAAACATATGTGAACGAAAATGTGTCTAGAAATATGAGAACTACTAAATCTTAATTAATACTCTGCACTTTTTGTTAACATGTAAATTCCTAGCCTGCTAAAAAGTGTCCTACAATAGACTCAGTTTAATGACATAAATTCTTTTCATCAATGTATATATTCAGAATTTAACTCCGAAAGTAAAATGAATAGTGTAAAGAATATGGACACAGAGTCATAACTCATAACTCTACGTATACCTTAGTTTTAAAAGTGATTCTCTTGCTCAAGGTGCCTTAACTAATAACTGGAGAAGCAGTATTTAAATCTTAGGTTTGGTCACTCCAAGGCCGATGGGCATCCCGCAACACAAAGTTGCCTTCCAGAGATTAAGAAGAAAAGGCCAAAAAAAAAAAAAAAGGGGGAAACAACATTTTTAATGGGCCAAGGATTGAACATAGAACTTCTTGCCTTACTCAAAATTAATTTAGGGAAAAATGCAATGTCAGTGTTCTAAACTTTTTTGATAATTAAAAATAAAGTATTTTTCTTTAGTTTATTCAGAGCATGGGCTAGTCATCACACACTTTTGCCAATATAAAACTGAATAGTTTCACTTTTCTTCCTGAGCAACTTGAGAATCTAATGATTATTTGAATTCTTACATATCCTAAAAGAAATGTGCTCTCTATATTTGAATAGCTAAGCTTATCACTTTTGAAAATGAAAAACTGAAAGTAATCAAAATCAAATAAACCAAGGTAACAAAGATAAATTATTCAAAAAGGATAAATATTCTTAAACATGTATACTTCAATTCTATTAACATTTTGCTAAGAATATACTTGTGTCTATGTATAGCAAAATATTAATCTTATTTATTCATGATTTTTTATTTTCCTAAAAAATACAAGCTATGATCTACTTGAGCAGGTGGAATATAACATTATTAATAACTTTCTCTCTGCTTAGAAACTTAAAGACAGGGACTCTTTGTGATAGGTAATGATAAAATTGTCTACTTTGGAAAGTTACATTTGTAATTCCCTCATATTTGAATATTCACGTAAAGTCTCTTAGGTATGCACTTTACAATAATTCATTTCATTGCTTCATCTAGCATCATAAATGACTCTTCCTGATGTCCACCTAGATTCACCACAGGTTATAAGAGGTTAACTTCTTTTACTGAAAACCCACCACAAATATTACTAATCTGTGTGTATATTCTCTGTAGATAGAGCTAAACGAAATGAGCTAGATTTTCCAGAGAATCATTTTATATGTAGAATTAAGAAAATATGTATTAGAAGCTAGGCAGCAAGCTGGAAAATTAGAGCTAGAATTTCATTAATAACCTTAGTCTATTGAATAATAATACTGATATTAGTAATAATAACAGTTTATTAATCATTTACTATGTAGAAGAAAACCAGTGCTAAGTATTTTGTACATTATCTCAGTTATTCCATGCAGCTCTATGAAGCAGATGCCATTATTATTCCCATTTACTGATGAGAATCTGACTTTACAGATAATAAACTAAGTTGCTCCACATACCTTGACATTAAATTTAGATTTGTCCGATTCCTAAACCAATCTTCATATATATATATAGCAGAGGCATTATTAGGGAAGAAAACACAGCAATGATGTAACTGGTTTACGTGTGTGTGTGTGTGTGTGTGTGTGTGTGTGTGTGTGTATGAGCAAGATTGCCAGAGAAGTCAGAGTTAATTTGCAAGTAGGATTTCAATAGATGGGACAAATATTGATAAAGAAATGAAAATTCCTGGAAAATACAAAATAACCAGTGGATAGAGGGCTATTTCTTATCTAGTGGTAGACAGACTAGAGCCTCAAGACACACACAGACATACACACACACACACGCGCACACACACACACACACACACACACACACAGAGAAGAGAGAAATCTTTATAAGGTCAGGGGACATTGGACCCTCAAGAGTCACTGAAGGTAACCTCTCAGAGGGGTAGTTGTAGGTGGCAGGCTGCATAAAAGCTATGAGAGAAAAAAGGTTTTCTCGAGATGGGGATGGGGTGGTGGGAAGAGTTACTGTGAAGTAAGGGTAGGATACTGGCTTGTTAGGGTTCTCCAGAGAAACAAAACCCATTGGAGACATATTAGAGAGGGAAAGAACGAGGAAGAGATTTATTATATGGAATTGGCTCACATGATTGTGGAGGCTGACAAGTCCCAAGATCTGCAGTCAGCGAGCTGGAGACCTAGAAGAGCAAGTAGTGGAATTTGAGTCTTGCAGGCTCAGGATCCTAGAGTAGCTAATGACGGGGTTTGAGTCTGAAGGCAGAAAAAAAACAATGTTCCAGATGGAAGGCAGTCAGGTAAGAAGAGTTTCCTCTTATTGGAAGGAGGATCAATCTTCTTGTTCTAGTCAGTTGTTCCCATGATTGGTTGAGTCCTACACACATTAAGATGGGCAATCAGATTTACCTAGTCTACTGATTCAAATGTTAATTGGACCCCCAAACACGCTCACAGACAAACCCAAAACAATATCTGAATGACTGTCTGAGCGTCTCATAGGTCAGTCAAGGTGACACATAAAATTATTATACACACTGGTTATACTGATTATAGTTGATTAAAATCATGGTTTTTACAACTAATCCTCTTAACACTCTGTTTCAGGAAGGACATGGTTATGTGGGAAATTTGAAACAGTTGGCTGATAGCTATTAACATAATGGGCTCAACTATGGCACAATATTAAGGCCCTGACGTTAAATATCTCCCCCAAAAAACTACTGCAACAGAGGTATTTATAATACCAACTGAGCAGTAGGTGTACTAGAGTAATACAGGTAGCATATTCTTTCAATTTTGCTTCCAGGAAAAAGCCTTTCTCCCATCTCCCTATCCTTCATCCCAGTACTACTTAAGCAATTGACAGGAAAAAAATCACCCAAAATATCACAGAAGTTAGAAACTTCTGTGATGGATCTGAAGGAAAGGCCTATAAGGAAATGAGAAGTCTTATTAAAAGAAGTATTACCAGCTACAGAGTTACATGTTTAGCCCAATTTCCTCTTCAGTGCTCTCTAAGATGAAGTAAAAATGAAAATAATAACTTTTTTTTTAGGAGGAAACACAGGTCCGTACTCAAGACTGATAAAATGATCAAAGGCTGCAAAATAATAGGAGATTGATGGAAAAACAAAAGATAGAATAAAATAAGGACTTTGATATGGTTTAGACCTGTGTCCCTGCCCAAATCTCAAGTTGAATTGTAATCCCCAATTTTGGAGGTGGAGCCTAGAGGAAGGTGATTGAATCATAGGTGTAGTTTCTCATAAATAGTTTGACATCATCACACTGGATATTGTTCTCCTGATGGTGAGTGAGTTCTCTTAAGACCTGGTTGCCTAAAAGTGTGTAGCACCTCCCCACATCTCTTCTTCCTGCTCTGGTCATGTGAAGTTCTGGCTCACCGTTTGTCTTCCATCATGATTGTAAGTTTCTTGAGGCTTCCCCAGAAGCTGAGCAGATGGCCACCATAATGCTTCCATTATGTGGCCTGCAGAACCATGAGCTAATTAAACCCCTTTTCTTTATAAATTAACCAGTCTCAGGTAGTTCTTTATAGCAATGTGAGAACGAACTAATGCAGAAAGTTGGTACCAAGGAAAGGGTCTTTTTGCTATAAAGATACCTGAAAATGTGGAAGCAGCTTTGGAATTGGATAACAAGGAGACTTTGGAAGAGCGTGGAGAGCTTAGAAGACAGGAATTTGAGGGAAGGTTTGGAACTTCCTAGAGATTTGTTAAATTGTTGTGACCAGGACAGGCATTGTGGCTCACACCTGTAATCCCAATACTTTGGGAGGCTGAGGCTGGTGGATTACTTGAGGTCAGGAGTTTAAGACCAGCCTGGCCAACATGGTGAAACCTGGTCTCTGCTAAAAATACAAAAATTAGCCAGGCACAGTGGTGTGTGCCTCTAATCCCAGCTACTCGGGAGGCTGAGGCACAAGAATCTCTTGAACTCAGGATACAGAGGTTACAATGAGCCGAGATTGCACCACTGCACCATCACACTCCAACCTGAGTGACAGAGCAAGACACCATCTCAAAAAAAAAAATATATTGTGACCAAAATGCTGATAGTGATACTAACAGTGAAGACCAGGCTGAGGAGGTCTCAGATGGAAATGAGAAACATATTGGGAATTGGAGCAGAGGTCACTTTTGTTACGTGTTAGCAAAGAAATTGGCTGTATTACACCCCTACTCTAGGAATATGTGAAATTTGAACTTAAGAGTGATGATTTATGGTGTCTGGCAGGAGAAATTTCTAAGCAGCAAAGCATTCAAGATGTGCCATGGCTGCTTCTAACAATGTATGCTCATATGTGTGGGCAAAGAAATGACCTGAAACTGGAAATTATATTTAAAAGCGAAGCAGAGCACAAATGTTTGAAAAATTTACAGCTGGAAAAGTGGTAGAAAAGAAAAACCTACTTCCTGGTGAGGAATTCAAGCCAACTGCAGAAATTTGCATAAGTAAAGAGGACCCAAATGTCATTCCCCAGGACAATGGGGAGTCTTCAAAGGAGTTTCAGAGACAACCACGGTAGCCCCTCCCATTATAAGCCTAGAGGCCTAGGAAAGAAAAATGGTTTCACGGATGTGGGACACTGCTTCTCACATCCCGGCTGCTCCAGCTTGACATGTGGCTCAAACAGGCCCAGGTGTAGCTTGGGCCACTGCTCCAGGGGGTGCAACCTGTAAGCCTTGGTTGCTTCCGTGTGTTGGTAAGCCTGAAGATGAATGGAGTGCAAGAGTTGAAGCTTAGGAGCGTCTATCTAGATTTCAGAGAATGCACGGAAAAGCCTAGATTTCCAAGCAGAAGCCTGTTGCAGGAGCAGAGCCCTCATGGAGAATGTTTATTAGGGTAGTGCAGAAGAAAAATGTGGGGTTGGAGCTCCTACACAGAATCCCCACTGGGGTACTGCTTGGTGGAGCAGTGAGAAGAGGGCCACCATTCTCCAGACCCCAGAATAGTAGATCCACCAGCAGCTTGCACCGTGAACCTGAAAAAAAAGCTGCAGGCACTCCGCACTGGCCCATGAAAGCAGTTGTGGAGCTGAACCCTACAAATTCACAGGGGAGGAGCTGCCTGAGACTTTGGGAGCTCACCTCTTGCGCCAGTGCATCCTAGATTTGGGACATGGAGTCAAAGGAGATTACTTGGAAGCTTTAGGGTTTAATGACTACTGTGCTGGGTTTTGGACTTATGTAGGGCCTGTAACCCCTTTCTTTTGCCTGATTTCTCCCTTTCGGAATGGGAGTATCTACCCAATGTCCTATACATATATTGTACCTTGGAAGTAACTAACTCATTTTTGATTTTACACGCTCATAGGTAGAAGGGACTAAACTTTTCTCAGATAAGGTAATGCAATCACTTAAGAATCTGGGGAACTGTTGGGAATGCAAAACTATATTTTGAAATGTGAGAAGGACATGAGGTTTGGAAGGGGCCAGGGACAGAATGACATCGTTTGGCTCTGTGCCCTCACCCAAATCTCAGGTTGAATTGCAGACTCCACTGTTGGAGGTGGGGCTTTGTGGGAGTTGACTAAATCATGGTGGTGGTTTCTCATGAATGGTTTAATATTATTCCCTTGGGTGTTGTTCTTGTGATGGTGAGCCGTTTCTCATAAGACCTGATTGTATAAAAGTGTATAGCACCTCCCTCCTCTCTCTCTTCATTTTTCTCTGGCCACGTAAGATTTGCTTGCATCCCATTTGGATTCCACCATGACTGAAAGTTTCCTGAGGCTTCTCCGGAAGCCATCATGCTTCCTGTGCAGCCTGTGGAAATGTGAGGTAGTGAAACATTTTTTGTTTATAAACTACCCAGTCTCAGGTATTCCTTTATAACAGTGCAAAAACAGACTAATAAAGACTTTACAAAAAGAAGAAAAACCACGTTCAAGAAAAGTGAAAGGCAATCAAATTACACGTTAAACATATGGCCAAGAGCAGTTCATTTATTATTATTTTGCAAATCAACTATTAAAGAGAGTAAGAATGAAACAGCAAACTTGCCATTTCTATATTTAAGGAATGGTTTATTCACAGAATTACACGTTTTCACATGTTATACATGTTTTACATCTGAAGTTGGGAAGGGTTGGACAGATAAATCTTTATCTATGTTACACCAAAGCACAAAGAAAAAACAGCATTATATAAATAGTAATTTAGTGTAAGTTTTTTTTTAGTGGAACAATTAGCTTTAAAATTCAATGAGCTTTATACTAAGAGAAAAAGTCTGTAGACACCAAAAACATCAATAAAGTAAATAAACAATTCATTTCCAAAATGAAATTGCAAGCTGAAAATAAAAATGAGAAAATGATTTAATGTATAATACTATCAAGGAGAATAAAATACTTAGGAATAAATTTAACAGAGGAGGTATGATACATGTATGCTGAAACTGCAAAACATTCCTAAAAAATTACAGAAATTCTAGATAAACGTAAAGGCATACCACCTTTATGGATTAGATGAGTTAGTGTTGTTAATATGGCAATACTCCTCATATTGATGTAGAAAGTCAGTGAAATTCCTATCAAATTTTCAGGTGGCTTTTTATTTTTTTACAGAAATTGACATGTAGAAATCCTAAAATTCACAGTGAAATTAAAGAAAACCAGGATAGCCAACATAATTGTATAAAAACAAAAGTTGGAGCACTCACACGTTCTTACTTCAAAACTTAATATAAAGCTACAGTAATCAAAACTGTGTGGTACTAGCATGAATTAGGACATATGAATCAATGGAAGTAAATTGAGAGTCTAGTCAAAATGAAAGAAAAAAATGTTAAAGGCAACTGGAGAGAAAGGTCAGGTTATCTACAAAGGGTAGCCCTTTTTAGCCCATGTTCTCCAGCTGACAGAGGTTTCAGTCCTCCCTAGAACAAAGCTCTCAGGGAGAGGAGCAGGACGCCATCTGTTTGGGCTACAGTAAATCTCTCAGCATCACTTGTATATGCTGACAGTGAACAATCTGGAAAAGAAAAAACAAATCCCATTTATAGTAGCCACACATAAAAGGAAATTCTAAGGGGTTGCCTTAACCAAAAAAGTGAGAAATCTCCATGATGAAAATAATAAAATACATACAAAATAAATTGCAAATAACACAAAAAAATAGAAAGATATACAGTGCTCCTGGATTGAAAGTATCAACATGGTTAAAATGTCAATAATACAAAAAGCAATTTACAGTTTCAATGCAGTCCCTATCAAAGTATCAACATTTTTCACAGAAATAGGAAAAAAAAAAACCCTAAAACTTATACAGAACTACAAAATAAATAGCCAAAGCTATGCTATGCACAGAGAACAAAACTGGAGGAATCACATTACCTGACTTCAAATTGTACTACAGAGCTGTAGTAATCAAAATAGCATGGTGCTGACATGAAAACAGACACATAGACCAAGGAAACAAAATAGACAACCCAGAAATAAATCCATACACCTAGAGTAAACTCATTTTTGACAAAGATGCCAAGAACATACACTGGGGAAAAGATGGTCTCTTAAATACATGGTGCTAGGAAAAGTGAATATCCCTATAAAGAAGAAAGAAACTAGATCCCTACCTATCACCATATACAAAAGTAAAATAAAGATGGATTAAAAACTTAAATCTAAGACATCAAACTATAAAATTACTATAAGAAAACATTGAGGAAAATCCCCAGGACATTGGTGTGGGCAGAAATTTCTTGATCATTACCCACAAGCACAGGCAATTATAATGTAAATAGACAAATGGGATCACATCAAGTTAAAAAGTTTCTCCACAGCAAAGAATACGATCAGCAGAATGAAGAGATAACCCACAGAATCAAAATAAAATGGAAAACTACCCATCTGGCAGGGTATCAATAACCAGAATATATATTAATAAGAAGCTCAAACAACTCTATAGAAAACATTCTAATAATCCAATCCAAAAAATGGGCAAAAGGTTTTAATGGGCATTTCTCAAAAGAAGACATACAAATGGCAAACAGGCATATAAAAAGGTGCTCAATGTTATTGATTATCAGATAAATGCAAATCAAAATTAAAATATGTTATCACTTCACCTCAATTAAAATGACTTATATACAAAAGACAGAGAATAACAAATGCTGGTGAGGATGTGGAGAAAAAGGAAGCCATATATACTGTTGGTAAGAATGCAAATTATTACAACAGAGGTTTCAAAAAAAAAAAAAAAAGAAAAAAAAGAAAAAAAAAACCCTAAAAATTGAGCCACCACATGATTCCATAATTCCACCCCTGGGTATATATCAAAAGGAGAGGGAATCAGTATATCAAAGAGATAGTTACACTCTTACGTTTGTTGCAGTACTATTTACAATAGCCAAAATTTGGAAGCAAACTGTCTATCTACTGATGAATGAATAAAGAAAATGTGGTACATATACTCAGTGGAGTACTATTCAGCTATATAAAAAAAAATGAGACCCAGTAACTTGCAACAACACGTAGATATGGGGTCAAATAGGATTATTTTGAAGCTTTAATATTTAATTACTGTCCTGCTGGATTTTGTATTTGAATGGAACTGGTTGCTCCTTTTTTTTTTGGTGGGGGTAGATTTTTCTCTTTTGGAATGGGAATATTTATGCAATGCTTGTACCCACATTGCAACACATTTTTTATTTTCCAGGCTCATAGGCAGAAGGGACTACTCTTGTCTCAGATGAGACTTGGAACTTTGTACATTTGATTTAACATTGAAATGAGTTAAGACTTTGAGGATTATTAAGAAGGGATAATTATATTTTGCAATATAAAAAGGACATGAGATTTGGGGGTCCAGGGGAGAAATGATAATGGTTTAGATCTGTGTCCTCACCCAAATCTCATGTCAAAATGTAAACCCCGATGTTGAAGGTGAGGTCTTGGGGCAGTTAATTGAATCATGGGGTAGACCCTTCATTAATGGCTTAGCACCATTTCCTTGGTTCTCGTGATAAAGTTCTCATAAGATCTGGTTGTTTAAAAGTGTGTAGCACCTCCCTGCCACTTGGTCCTACTGTGGCCATGTGATGTGTGTGCTCCATCTTCACCTCTGCCACAATTGTAAGATTCCTGAGTCTTCCCCAGAAGCCAAACAGATGCGAGCATCATGCTTCCTGTACATCCTGTGGAAACGTGAGCCAATTAAACCTCTTTTCTTCATAAATTACCCAGTCTCAGGTGATTGTTTATAGCAGTTCAAGAATGGACTAACAGAACATACAAATGGCAAACAGGTATATGAAAAAGTGCTCAATATCAGAGAAATGCAAATTAAAGAAACTACAATGATATATTATCTCATCTCATGTAATGTGGATTTTCTGCAAAAGACAAAAACAAATGGACATAACAAATGCTGGCAAGGATGTGGAGAAAGGGAATCCTAATACACTGTTGGTGGGAATGTACTTTAGTAGAATAACTATGGAAAATAGTTTTAGTTTGCTCAAAAAACTAAAAATAGAGCTACCATATTATTCACTGCTAGGTATGTATCCAAAAGAAAAAAAAAAATCCGTATACCCAAGAGATATCTGCACTCTCACGTTTATTGCAGCACTATTTACAATAGCCCAGATTTGAAAGCAACCTAAGTGTCTATGAGCAGAAGAAGGGATAAAGAAAATGTAGTACATATGTACAATGGAGTACTATTCAGCCATAAAAAGAATGAGATTCTGTCATTTGCAACAACACAGATGGAACCAGAGGTCATTATGCTAAATGAAATAAGCCAGCCAAAGAAAGACAAACTTTGCATGTTCTCACTTATTTATGGGGGCTAAACATTAGAACTCATGGAGATAGAGAGTAAAACAAAACGGAAGGGATTCGAGGTGAAGAGGTTAGTGCGGATGGATGGTTAATGGGTACAAAAATATAGTTAGGTATTATGGATGAGATCCAGCATTTGATAGCACAACATGGTGACTACAGTCAACAATGATTTAAAGAGTACAATTGGATTTTTTGTAACACAAAGAAAGAATAAATGCTTTAGGTGATCAATACCCCATTTACTCTGATGTGCTTATTAAGCATTGTGGGCCTTTATTAAAATACTTCATGTACCTCACATATTAACATACCTATTATGTATGCACACACATTTAAATAAAAGAACTGAAAAGTGAGAAGCAGACACACTTTTGGACCACAAAACCAAGCCTCTCTGCTGTTTCTCAGAAATAATTGGAAAAGTAAACTAGATTGTGATTAGGCTACCCGGTCGGATTAGTTAGGTTACTTGGGGAAAAAAAAGACTAAGACTAGGTTATTAGAGTATATATAGGAAAAGTAATCACTGAAGGTCAGAGATGTTGGAAAAACTTTGGTTTTTAGTAATAGTTAATTATCAAAAAAATGGAATGAGAAAGAAGCATGGTTTTGTAAACCTCCCATGAACTAGCTCTTCTGTGACTTTGGATAGGATTTAGACGCAATGAGTGCAAGATTTCTCACCTGTGCAATTAGGAAATATGTAATCTTTAACATTCTGTTAATTTCAGCATTACTGAAATAAATATTTGTTCTTAAGATGACCATTCTGAAGGGAAGAACTCCTGTGTGTATGCTTTAATACATTTTATTTTAAAATTCAAATCCAATATTGCATAGCTCAAATATGTGCCTATATAGAACTTGCACAATTTGGTATTTTTTTTACGTTAGTTGCACATAATTTTCTTCTTGACCCATATATAGCCACCATAATTCTTACATGTTTCTGTTTCTCCCACTTTGTTTTCTTTTGATCACAACTGTCAGTTCTGAGCATGATACCATATTTAGAATGCCAAAAATTATGTATGTAAATTACCCAAAAGCCTGGAACATATAAACAGTATCTACATTTTTGTGTATCACACATAACATATATACAGTCATGCCACACATAAAGACGTTTCAGTCAATGATGGATCACATATAAATGGTGGACCCATAACACTATAATGGAGTTGAAAAATTCCTATCACCTAGTGAAGTCACAGCCATCCCAACATTGTAGCACGACACATTATTAATCTGTTGGTAACCTGTTTGTTGGTGTAAACAAACCCACTGCACTTCCAGTTGCAAAAAAGTGTAGCACATACAATTACATATAGTACATAATACTTGATAATGATAATAAATGACTATGCTACTGGTTTGTATATTTACTATACTTCCTACCATTATTTTAGAATTTATTCCTTTTTCTTACTCAAAGATAACTATAAAACAGCCTCAGACATGTCCTTCAGGAAGTATTGTCATAGATAACAGCTTCATGTATATTATTGCCTCTGAAGACTTTCCAGTGGAACAAGATGTGGTGGTGGACGACAGTGATATTGATGACCCTGACCCTGTGTAGGCTTAGGCTAACGTGTGTGTTTGTGTCATATTTTTAAAACAAAAAAAGTTTAAAAAGTAAAACATAATAACAAAAAATTTAAAAATAGAAAAGCTTACAGAATAAGGATATAAAGACAATAATTTTGTCTACTGTGCAATGTGTTTGTGTTATTAGCTAAGTGTTATTAGGAGTGAAAATATTTTATAACATTAAAAATTTATTGCCAGGCACAGTGGCTCACGCCTGTAATCCCAGCACTTTGGGAGGCTGAGGCGGGTGGATCATGAGGTCAAGGGTTCGGGATAAGCCTGAAATCCCGTCTCTGCTAAAAATACAAAAAATTAGGGCGTGGTGGTAGGCACCTGTAATCCCAGCTACTCAGTTGGCTGAGGCAGGAGAATCACTTGAACCCAGGAGGTGAGGTTGCAGTGAGCCAAGATAGGGCCATTGCAACAGAGGGAGTGCCCGGGCAACAGACGGAGACTCTGTCAAAAAATTAAAAATTTATAAAGTCAAAAGTTACGGTAAGCTAAGGTTAATTTATTATCGAAGAAAGAAAAGTATTTTTTTTATAATTTTAGTGAAGCCTAATTGTACAGTGTTTATAAAGTCTGCAGGAATGTACTAGGCCCTCACATTCACTCACTAAGCACTCACTGATTCACCCCGAGTGACTTCCCATCCTGCAAGCTCCATTTACGTTAATTTTCCCACACAAGTGTACCATGTTGTAATCTTTTATACTGTATTTTCCTCTACCTTTTGTGTGTTTAGATATATCTAAATACATAACTACCTATTATTTTATTTAAATTGTCTGCAATATTCATAACAGTAAAATGTTGTATCAGTTTGTAGCCTAGGAGTAATAGCCTATAGCCTAGGTGTATAGAAGGCTATATCATTTAGGTTTGTGTAGGTATACTCTATGATTTTCATAGAATAACAAAATCATCTACAACTAGAAAGTATTCCTGTCTTTAAGCATACATACATATATTTTCATATTTTGTGATTTTTTTTTTTTTTTTTTTTTGAGACGATGTCTTGCTCTGTTGCCCAGGCTGGAGTGCAATGGCGATCTCGGCTCATTGCAACATCCGCCTCCTGGGTTCAAGCAATTCTCCTGCCTCAGCCTCCAGACTAGCTGAGATTACAGGCATGTGCCACCACACCCAGCTAATTTTTTATTTTTAGTAGAGACGGGGTTTCACCATGTTGGCCAGGCTGGTCTCGAACTCGTGACCTCAGGTGATCTGCTGGCCTCGGGCTCCCAAAGTGCTGGGATTACAGGCGTGAACCACTGTGCCCGGCCGATATTTTTCATAAAACAATTTATCCTAGGTTTCTTTCCATGTCAATATAGATCTACATTATTACTTTAAATGGTCTTCAAATTATTTAACCTTATGAATAAATCATAACTTATAAACTGAGTTTTCTATTGTTGGACATTTACGCCGTTTCCAATATTTCAGTATTGTAAGCAACACCGAAATGAACAGTATTAAAATTGTTTTTTCTTTACCATTATTTCCTTAGGACAAATTCCTTGAACATTGTTGCTTCAAAGAGTATGCACATTTTACAGGTTTTTGTTACGTATCATCAACCATACACCAGATATGTGTACTGTTTTACCTTTCCACTTGCAGTATGTGACAGTGTATTGTCATTTTAATTTCTATCTTTTTTATTGCTAGCAAAGGTGATTTTTTTTAATTTTTCTGAATTGCCTATTTCTTTCTTTTACAAATAGTTTTATCTTTACATGTTGTTTCATAAATGGCGTTAGTATGGTCTTTACTTGCAAATATCAAAACAGATCCTGAAATTGAATGAGGAATGTAACTCAGTTTCTTCTCTTCTACCTTTCTTTAGGTGTAAGTTACCATTAGGAAAACTATCACAAAGCAAGTTGCAAGATACAGGCCAAGTAAAGAAACTTAAACAACAAGAAATTTTGATATATTTTTTAAAAAGTGCCTAATGCATTTTTGCTGGATAGAAATACACAAATACCTTTTGTGAGCCACATTTAATATCAAATAAGTGATTCTGCTCCCAATAAAATAACTATTCCCTTTTTACATATAAATATTACCATAATTAAAGTTTGCCAATACCATTGGTGATCCCTTGTTTCCTCATAAAAATATCTTGAATGAAAATCAAACTGCTGAATTAATAGTTCATTCTTCAAATGTGTAACTTAATACATAGCATCTATTTTGTTGGTTCTTGTAATGTTGCTTCATCAGCAATAATAACACATGAGGAAATACTGACACTATTTTAACAAACCTAATCACAACCTTTGAAAAGGCTTATTTCTAAAACTGTTGTTCAGAAAATCAAGCAGAGATTTCCCTACGCCAGAGAAATTTTCTGAGGCTTTCCCATGTACAGCTTAGAGATTGCTCATTTAGTATAAATTGCAATCAGTCAGGGTTTATTTTTCTAAAGCTTCATCGTCTAGGCATATTTTAAAAAATAGCCATGCTCATTTTCTAGGACGTCAGACTACTTAAATACAGCTGTAGTCTTTCACAGGATAATTTCAATTAATTAGCAACCTGCTGACACCATTATTATGCTGCAAAAACATATTTCTTCCAATATTTACACTTATATTACAGTTGTTGAAAATCTGTCTTTGTACCTTGAACCCAAGAAAAATATTTAACAAAATAATAAATAGATGTGATTTATTTGTCCTCATGCATTTTTTTTCATTTGCCTTTAAATCTAGAGACTGAAGAATTATCATAAAACTTGAAGTACACCTAAATTATTCTAAGTAATGCATTCTATTCCCAGAGTCCTTGTTTTCTATTAGATTAAAGGAACTGTTTTGTTTAATGCAAGCCAGGCTGGTGTGAGTTAATACGAATTCCAGCAGATCAGCATTATAATATTTGGCCTGAAGTTGTAAATAGTGGTAATAGTTTAAGAAAAATATTTCAAGAAAGACCTTTACTTTCCTCAATTGTCATTTCTCACTGGGTACAATGCAAGTATTTTAAATAGATGCCATTTATTATGTCAGTCATTGCCTTTCACCTTTTGTGTTCTCTTAAACTTCTGCAAGCAATGAAAAGAGAACCCCAGGACACCCACTGTTGGTGGGAATGTAACTTAGTACAACCCCTATGGAGAACAGGTTGGAAATGTGTCAAAAAACTAAAAATAAAACTAATGTATGATCCAGCAATCCCACTGCTAGGTATGTATTCAAAAGAAAGGAAATCAATATATCAAAAAATATCTGCACTTCCATACTTACTGCAGGACTATTTACAATAGCCTAGATTAGGACACAACATAAGTGTTCATCAACAGATGAATGGATAAAGAAAATGTGGTACATATATACAATGAACTACTATTCAGTCATTAAAAAGAATGAGATCCTGTTATTTGCAACAACATGGGTGGAACTGCAGGTCATTATGTTACGTGAAAAAATGCAGGCACTGAAAGACAAACTTCACATGTTCTCACTTATTTGTGGAAGCTACAAATTAAAACAAACCCATGGAAATAGATAATAGAAGGATGATTGCCAGCGACTGGGAAGGATCAGGGAGGGGTGCAGGAGAGTAAGGATAATTAATGGGTACAAAAATATAGTTAGATAGAATGAATACAATCTGGTATTTGATAGCACAACAGGGTTACCGCAGTCAACAATAATTTATTATACATTAAAAAAAATAAAGGATTATAATTAAACTCTTTATAACACCAAGAAAGGATAAACACTTGAGGTGTTCAATACTCCATTTACACTGATATGATTATTATGCATCACATGCCTGTATCAAAGTATCTCATGTATCCCACAAATATATACACCATGTTCCAATAAAAATTAAAAATTAAAAAAATAAGGCAGTGATTTTACCATAGACAAATAGATTTCCTGATAAAACTATACTTTTTAAAAACCAATTCAATAAATTATTGACTGTTCTCTGCATCCCCTATTAATACCTTGGCCAAAACTAAAAGAGGTTTTCAGGAAAGCATTCTAAACTTGAAATAGTCTTAAAATTCCTATCTTACAGTTTGACTGGTGTTATCAATGAAATATAAACATAGAAATGGGGCTCTAGTGTTCTAGAAAGGGTCCAATTATATTAAACATTACCAAAGAAAAAAGTGTATATCCTAGACTTTCATAGACAACAGATTATGTGGAATACCAGAGAAACTTTGGAGGAACAGATAAAAATTCAAAGTGACATTGTAAGAGTAAAGATTTAGTGATGATACCAACAAGTAAGTGTTTACCAGATATCAATTAAGAGTTATTGATTCAGGGAAGAAAAAAACAAGAAAGGGCAGGAATAATTACATGAAACATATCTTTCATGAAATACGTGAAATACACGAACGATGTATACATGAAAGGATCTTTTTCTCTTGAAGTGAGCCTGGATGAATTAATACCAATATTAACATCTTTAATATCAAGACATTTTGCCTGGAGTCCCAAGCAAAACTCACTTATTGTAATTGTGGCACTAATAATAGTAATTATTATTTGAATGGTTACTGTAGCCAAACACTATGCTAAGTGTTTGAAAGATAGTATCTCATGTAAGTCTTATAATAATTCCATGAAATAGTCATTTAACAGTTCCATTTTATAATTATGATAAATGAGGATTAGAGAGTTAAGTAACTTGCTTAAGGTCACACAGCCAATAAGTGACAAAAGTGAAAATCAATACAAACCTCTACAATGTCCAATTCTCTTACATTTCCCTTTGGGCTCTCCTCAAGGATGCTAAGGAGCAAATTGCTTTACCAGGTTCTTTTCCCTTCTTACATCTATTGATTTAAAGGCTGTCTATGGCTGCTAACAATAAGAAAAACAGATGGGTAATAATAAAATATAACAAGTTGGAAAGCTAAAAGAAATCTTCAAGAGTAATGGAATACCCTGCAATTAATTGAAATATAAATTTACTAAGCCCATTCTCATTATATCCCTGGGTATGATGGATGTGAACTAGGGGCTAACCACTACCTAATGGTCTCCCTAAGCTATAAATCTTGGACAAAGCTACCCAGACATGAGCTACAAGTGGTTTCAGGGGATACTACCACTAGATAAGATGGAATTATTAATTTTCCTCTTTAGTTGGGCACCTCAACCCCTGGCCTTCAGTTTGCCCTAATTTCTTCTCTGCTGCTTCTCTTGGCCCTATCTAGACTTGGGTATGGACAAGGTAGGAGCTTTTCTTTTGTTTTTAAATATATTTATTTTTGTGCTTTAGGTTCTGGGGTACATGTGCAGATCATGCACCACTGTTGCATAGGTATATACATGGCAATGTGGTTTGCTGCCTCCATCCTCCTGTCACCTATATCTGGCATTTCTCCCCATGTTATCCCTCCACAAACTCCCTACCCCCCACTGTCCCTCCCCTAGTCCCCCCCAAAAGATCCTAGTTTGTGATGCTCCCCTCCCTGTGTCCATGTGTTCTCATTGTTCAACACCTTCCTATGAGTGAGAACATGTGGTGTTTGATTTTCTCTTCTTGTGTTAGTTTGCAGAGAATAATGGTTTCCAGATTCATCCATGTCCCTACAAAGGACACAAATCATCATTTTTTATGACTGCATAGTATTCCATGGTGTATATGTGCCACATTTTCATTGTCCAGTCTATCATCGATGGGCGTTTGGGTTGGTTCATTCCAGTGCCGCAATGAACATACGTGTGCATGTGTCTTTATAATAGAATGATTTATAATCCTTTGCATATATATCCAATAATGGGATTGCTGAGTCAAATGGAATTTCTATTTCTAGGTCCTTGAGGAATCGCCACACTGTCTTCCACAATGGTTGAACTAATTTACACTCCCTCCAACAGTGTAAAAGTGTTCCTATTCCTCCACATCCTCTCCAGCATCTGTTGTCTCCAGATTTTTTAATGATTGCCATTCAAACTGGCATGAGATGGTATCTCAATGTGGTTTTGATTTGAATTTCTCTTATGACCAGTGATGATGAGCATTTTTTCATATGTTTGTTGGCCTCTTCTAAGTGATACAGCATGGTGAAAAGGTGGTATTACATAGCAGTGAAGAGTAGGACCTGTAGCCAGACTGTCAGGTTTAAAGCTTGGTTTTGCCACATACTGGTTGTGTGAGCTTGGGAAAATTACTTAATCTGTACATAACTTTGTACTGTGAACACATATAAGCATTTCCTCTTGTTACTACTAAACTTTCAGACATTACAAAGGAAGATCTTGTAATTCCTTTTTTTTTTTTTTGTCCCTGTGGGCAGTTCTGGCCACTGGCAGTGCTACCACTCCCTTTCCACCTGGTTTTATTTCCTATTGTATGGTGACAGATTAGTGATTAAAACAATGCAACATACCACTCAACCATTTAACACAACAACAACAACCTATTGATACAGGTACAACTTAGATGGACCTCAAGATTATTATATTGAACGAAAATAGGCCAATCTCAAAAGGTTACATATTGTATAATTCAATTTATATAACCATCTATATTATTTTGTCATTTAAATAATGAGAACAAATCAATGGTCACCAGGAATTAGAGAAAGAAAGAGAGAGGTTAGTATAAGGGAGCATCTTTGTGGTAATAAAAAGTTGTGAACGTTGGTTGTTGTGGTAGTTACATGAATTCATATATGTGATAAAGTTGCTTAGAAATACACTCACACACACTAGTACATGTAAAATCTAATGCAATCTGAATAAGGTCTGTGGATTGTACCAATGTCAAAATATTTCCTGGTTTGGGTATTGTACTATAGTTGTAGAAGATGTTACCATTATGGGCAGCTAGCAGAAGGGTACACAGGACCTTTCTGTTCTATATTTGCAACTTTCTGTATGTATTTGATCATCTCAATATTTTGAGTTTAGAAAAATTAGTGATTAAGAATGCTTTTACCAGTGGGTAAACCTGGACTAATTTACCACTTTGGCCAAAGTCAGTATTCACCAAGCTGGTGTTTCTAGAACACTATTTAGTTAGGGGGGTTGCTGGTAGTTGTGCTGCCAAAAAAGTTTTCTGTGATCAATACAGTTAGAGAATACTACACACTTCTAGTTTGAGAGTCCCCTCAGTGTTGCTTTCTGGCTGTCATGCTTGGCTGTGCATCAGAGTGCTCTGAATAAAAAATAAAGGAATAAAGGATCTTAAATGAATCAAAGAACTAGCCACAACCCCACACCACATATTGAAAATAATATCTTCCAGTTACAGTGACATTTGGACTAAAACAATGCGGGAATCTGAGTTAATGCTTGCTCCCACAGATTTCAGACAGGGTGTAGATTCCCTTATGTATTCAAGCCCTGATCATTTCATTCAGGGCTGTGTCACACAGTGAAAGCAACAGGGATGATCCCTTAGGAAAATAACACTATAACACAGAAGGGGAGCCGGAAGAAAGGGGAAATTATACCAGAATATCATCTTCATTTTCTGAGAGCCTTTAGAGGAAATAGACAAGCAACACATGGTTATACAGAGGTTGGCCAGTGAGTCGAAAATGAATTCACTAAACAAGATCACCATAGAACACCTCTAACTCAAGGCATTTCACTAAGTCATGCTGACCTGAAGCTCATTCCACAGATTACAATGAGCTGTGGAATGAGCTTCCTCTCCTAAATTAAGAGGAGAAATAACTTCAGTGGAAGATGTGACAATTTAGAGAAAGATGATTATGAGACAAACATGAACTAAAGCTTCTGAGATGCCCAAGTTCATTTTCTCCCACCTCTTCACACATTACACAGCAAACAGTTATTTCCATTCAAAGCGGGGGAAAAAAGGACACAATGTCTAATTACAGATGATTTAAAAATAAGCAAACAGCATAGACAAAAGACGAACAAGTGGGAGAAAAACTAAAGACAAGTTTTTAAAGATGATTCAGATGTTATTTAACAAATAAACTTTAAAATTCTATTGAGGGATATAAAAAAGACAATTAAATGGAAAAGCACAACACGTTGATCTTAGGTAAGAAGACTGAATTATATGAAGTTCCCGATTCTCTGTAAGTTGATCAATAAATTCAAAACATATCAATCTAAATATTAGGTTTTGATAGGGGAGGGGGTTGAAAAAGTAGTGATACTGCATTTCCTTTGGGAAAAAAATGCGTGAAAATATCCAAGAAAATCTTAAAAACTAGTTTTATAAAAAACCTATTATTACTAGATATTAAAATGTATATGAAAAATTTATGTTTAAAAAGATTTATACTGCCACAAGAATAACACTTCCTTTTTTTTGGGGGGGGGGATGGAGTTTCGCTTTCATTACCCAGGCTGGAGTGCAATGGCGCAATCTCGGCTCACCGCAGCCTCTGCCTCCTGGGCTCAGGCAATTCTCCTGCCTCAGCCTCCTGAGCAGCTGGGATCACAGGCACGCGCCACCATGCCCAGCCAATTTTCTGTATTTTTAGTAGAGACGGGGTTTCACCATGTTGACCAGGATGGTCTCGATCTCTTGACCTTGTGATCCACCCGCCTCAGCCTCCCAAAGTGCTGGGATTACAGGTGTGAGCCACCGTGCCTGGCCCAAGAATAACACTTCTAAACAGGAGTCCAAAAATAGGCCCAAACACATAAAATAATAAATTAGATAATAAAATCAGCAATCAATTTTATTGGATATTCAATATTTAATAAATGGTATTGAAAAAACTGGTTGTGTTGAGAGAAAAAATGTGGTGTAGCTGTCTTGATCTTTACATCAAAATTATTCAAGAAAGATTTAGCTTTAAATAAAACTATAAGAGTATTGGAAGAAACAAAAGTAACTTTAAAAAATGGTCTTGGTGCAGAAAGATTTTTCTAACAAAAATACCCCAATTCCCTAATGGGAAAAAAGATAAACATGTCTTATTAAAACTTCTGTAGGGAAAAATACAAAAACAATTGAAAAAATAATGTTTGTAACATCTGCAACATTTTTTCTTAATCTGGTGCTTAACATTACTAGTCACACAGAAAAAGATGCTCTGAAGAGAACAGTGGATCTCCCAGGGGGCTTCAGCCCCCTTTCCAGAGGAATGAATGGTCCTGTCCTGCAGGGGTTCCAGGCACCACTGGGGTATGAAGAAAAAGCTCATGCAGCTAGCTCAGTGTCTGCCCAAATGGCTGCCCAGTTTTGTGCTTGAAACACAGGACCCTGGTGGCATAGGCACCGGAGAGAATCTCCTGGTCTGCAGGCTGTGAAGACTGTGGGAAAATTGTAGTATCTGGGCTGAAATGCACTGTTCCTCACTACACAGTCCCTCATAGCTTCCTTTGGCAAGGGGAGGGAGTTCCCCAACCCCTTGCAATTCCCAGGTGAGGCAATGCCCCACCCTGCTTCTGCTCCCTTTTGTGGGTTGCGCCCACTGTCTAACCAGTCCAAATGAGATAAGCCAGATACCTCAGTTGGAAATGCAGAAATCACCTGCCTTCTGTGTTGATATCTGGGAGCTTCAGACCGGAGCTGTTCCTTTTCAGCCATCTTCGATCGGGCAGCAATTGTGCATATTTATGGGTGCAGTGTGATGTTTCAAAGCATGTATACATTGTATAATGTATTTTATAAGGTCATTTAGGCTGTTTAACACATTCAAATAGGAAGAGAGAAAGTCAAATTATCTCTGTTTGCAGATGACATGGTTGTATATTTAGAAAACCCCATTGTCTCAGCCCAAAATCTTCTTAAGCTAATAAGCAACTTTAGTAGTGTTAATACAAATATTAACTGGACAAAGAAAATGTGGCACATATACCATGGAATACTATGCAGCCATAAAAAACGATGAGTTCGTGTCCTTTGTGGGGACTTGGATGAACCTGGAAACCATCATTCACAGCAAACTGACCCAAGAACAGAAAGCCAAGCACTGTATGTTCTCACTCATAGGTGGGTGTTGAACAACGAGAACACGTGGACTCAGGGAGAGGAGCATCACACACACGGGACAGTTGGGGGGGGTAGAAGAGAGACAGTGGGAGGTGGGGAGGGAGGGGAGGGTGGGGAGGGATAACATGGGGAGAAATGCTAGATATAGTATGCACCTAAAGTAAAATAAATAAATTATAAAAATAAAAAATAAAAAAATTAACTAAAGATGGATTAAATACTTAAATGTAAGACCTAAAACCATAAAAACCATGGAAAAAATCCTAGGCAATACCCTTCAGGACATAGGCATGGGCAAAGACTACATGACTAAAACACCAAAAGCAATGGCAGCAATAGCCAAAATTGACAATAAATAAATAAAAGAGTTTCTGTACAGCAAAAGAAACAATCATCAGAGTGAACAGGCCATCTATAGAATGGGAGAAAAAATTTTGCAATCTATCTATCTGACAAAAGGCTAATATCCAGAATCTACAAGAAACTTAAACAAATTTACAAGAAAAAAAGAAACAACTCCATCAAAAAGTGGGCAAAGTATATGAACAGACACTTCTCAAAAGAAGACATTTATGTGGCCAACAAACATATGAAAAAAAGCTTATCATCACTAGTCATTAGTGAAATGCAAATCAAAACCACAATGAGATACCATCTCACACCAATTAGAATAGTGATCATTAAAAAGTCAGGAAACAACAGGTGCTGTAGAGAATGCAAAAAATGGGAACACTTTTACATTGTTGGTGGGAGTGTAAATTAGTTCAACCATTGTGGAAGACAGTGTGGCGATTCCTCAAGGATCTAGAACCAGAAACACCATTTGACCCAGCAATCCCATTACTGGGTATATACCCAAAGGATTCTAAATCATTTCTACTATAAAGACTCATGCACATGTATGTTTATTGCAGCATTGTTCACAATAGCAAAGACTTGGAACCAACCCAAATGCTCATCAATGATAGATTAGATAAAGAAAATGTGGCACATAAACACCATGGAGTACTAGGCAGCCATAAAACGGATGAGTTCATGTCCTTTGCAGGGACTGGATGAAGCTGGAAACCAGCATTCTCAGCAAACTAATACAGGAACAGTAAATGAAACACCACATGTTCTCACTCATAAGTGGAAGTGGAACAATGAGAACACATGGACACAAGGAGGGGAACGTCACATACCAGGGCATGTCAGGGGGTGGGGGTATAGGGGAGGGATAGCAATAGGAGAAATACCTAATGTAGATGATGGGTTGATGGGTGCAGCCAACCACCATGGCACATGTATACCTATGTAACAAACCTGCATGTTCTGCAAGTGTATCCCAGAACTTAAAGTATAATAAAAAATGAATATACATATATAAAAAAATACAATTATTACACATCAATTATAAATCAAACTAAAAAGAGTGAAGATTTACACTGTTATAGAAAGTACTTCAAAATATAATAAATGAAAAACAAAAGGTATAAAATAGTAATTATGTTTAAAGACATATACATAGAAATGTTTTCATATAAAGTGTCAAATTTCAAATAAATTTCAAATAGTTTCAAATTATTTTGTACTTTTCAATATATATTCCAAATTTTCTATACTGGACACATTTTATAATCAGAAGATATAATAATACAAAAATAGAACTTTTGGTGAAACACAGTGCAAATAAAATATGCCTAATCATCTTCAAACTTAGGTGATTAAGCATAATGATTTGAAAATAACAAACACAGTTGAAGAATAAAGGTTGAGTGAGGAAACCACTTGGAAACAGCAACTTTTAATAACACTACTACGGAAAGTAACATCTTAATTACAATTTTTTTTCCTTTATATATTTGTGTCTTGAAAATTCAAAACTATAAATAATCTAGGAAAATTTATATTTGATGGGTTTCTGAAAATTCTTAGCTCTGTGTTACTTTATTCAAGTGCTAAAATTTTGTAATGTACCATTGCATAATAAATGTCTATTTTATAGCAAAATAATGTAGGTACACTTGGTACAAGATGATTAAATGCTTCCTACTTCTGAGCTGAAGTAAAACGTACACTTGGATACATTCTTTTCTTTTTTTCTGATTATATATATATTTTTTTTTAAAAAAAATATATATATATTTTACTGCATTTTAGGTTTTGGGTTACATGTGAAGAACATGCAAGATTGTTGCATAGGTACACACATGGCAGTGTGATTTGCTGCCTTCCTCCCCTTCACCTATATCTGGCATTTCTCCCCATGCTATCTCTCCCCAACTCCCCACCCCCTGCTGTCCCTCCACTATTTCCCCCAAAAAGACCCCAGTGTGTGATGCTCCCCTCCCTGTGTCCATGTGTTCTCATTGTTCAACACCCGCCTATGAGTGAGAACATGTGGTGTTTGATTTTCTGTTCTTGTGTCAGTTTGGATGCATTCTTCAAGTGTATTTTTCCTCAAGTGAATATTAGCTTCTTTGAAAATGCCTGAGAATATTTACTATTGCTCTCTAATAACTATATGATAAAAATACATCATAAGGACTAAATTACATAGCAATAAATAAAGATCCTTTAGAGAATTTGGTGTGTTCTTCATCTCAAAGACAGGTATATTTCTAAATGCTCTCTTTTAATACTAAAGCACTTCCCTTTTGACATTTTAAAAATATACTCTACAAAAAACACAAAATGTAAAATTTTAGGTAATGCATAATTGTGCTGAAATATTATACTGCAGGTTATACACTCTGCTTCTTCAAATCATGTTGTTTTCTTAGTTCAGATGTTGAGCGTTTTCCAGTTCTTGAGAACTCAGCTTTTCCATTTTATAGTTGAGTCAAGATCTGTCAGCCTTTCAGTTTTGCTGTCACGCTAGGATCCAACAGACTCTTCTGTTTAATGTAAATCTCATTTCTGATCTAGAAAAGCATGTAACTTAAATTCTGTCAATCACAAAGTTATGAATGAACCTGACTTTTTTCTTCATGGGTTCCACTTTCCTGTAACATTTCAAGAAAACCAAAGGAAATAAAGCACCGAAGGAAATAAATAGACTTTGGGAATTTGTCCAGTTTAGGTTGGAGTGTGCCTTTTAAAATATGATTATCTTACTTTTAGAAGGATATTTTTTATTTTCCTTTGGTCTAGGTGACATTCTTTGCAGACCTTATTTTCTGAATATTCAAAGAGAAAGGGATAAGGAAATCTCATTTTAACATCAGCTCCTATCTTCTTCAACACCTTGATTTTGAAATATTTTGTTCAAATAAAATATAACTTTAAAAAGTCAGCACATGCTCAGTACTCTATGGAGTTTTTTTCTAAATCATTTTTCTCCTTTCCTATCTTTGGCCCTCCTTTTGTCTCTCAGCTGTACCAGTCACCTCAGAATCCAGATCCTCCTTATTGGAAACCTTATCACTTTCAGGACTTTCATTCTGTAATCTGCAGGCACAATTCCACATTTTCATACATGTGCTCGTTAACTCAAACATCTAATAAAGTGAAGATATATACCTTTTCCCAGAGCCGGCAATTCCTGATAAAAATCAGCTTCTATGTTATCACATCGCCCTGAAGCTTTTTAAGGGCAAATGAACTGGCATTGCCAGATAGTGTAGCACCTCCAGGCTTGGAACACTCCAGGCTGCAGAATGGGGCATTTGGATCCTTTGACTGTGTTGTCACTTTCTTCACTCAGCTCAGGTTCCTTCCATTACCTTTTTAGTAGTCTCTGTCACTTCTGCTTAGGAATGTCTCTTGTTATGTGAGTCTGCAACCTTAAACTAAAAAGACCCAAGATTTAGAATGACTAGGTGGATACTCAGAGCCCAACTCAGGAGAGGAATGAGCTCATTAACAAGGAGGTGGTCTGGACTGCAAAGGAAGACAAAGAGAGGGTGGGGGCGCGGTCTGGAGGAGGAGGTGACCTATTCCTCGGGCTGGGGGCAGCTGGCCTTAGCTTTGAGTCACAGCAGCAAGAAAGAACACACCATAAGGAAGGTGTAGAAGACCCATTGAGCACTTCCCACTACCTCCCCTTCCCCCTTACCTTAGCTCCCAGCGGGCTTCTCTGTCTAACATCATTCATTACCTGAGCAAGTGTGATGGGCAAACATGCAGCCCAGTACATGTGCCAGCCCACCAGATTTCCTGGATCTGCCCACCTTCCTTAACATTTAGAGGTGGTTGAAGCATACACTACAGACTAATTGCATTTCCAGTATCCCATCCTCACTGATGGATAAATCTTTGGCTCTCTGCAACCCTACCCCATCCCTAGATTTAAAGTTAAAAAAAGCAGTAATAAAACCTTATCAAGAGACAAACCGGAAAAAAATACATCAATCCACAAAAAGGGCATATCATAGTGTAGTGTGCTTCTGAGTGATATTTATCTTCTGCATTTCTGCTTCTATTTTGCAAATATTATATTATAACATGTGTTCCTTTAATATGGAAAACACAGAAAGGGAAGGTGCTAAATACTTTGGTAAGAGTTCTAAGATGCAAAAAGCCTATTGCATCCCATGTAGAAGTTTTCAGGGTCCTGCTCTCTGTGATGTCTGGCAAGTACAGTATATATCCAATTTAAACACCTATGCAGCAGGAGCCAGGTACAGTATATTTATTATAGTCTTCATTTGGTTCTGGCATATAAGTAAATCTGCCGTATCTGTTCTTCACGGATGCAAAAATCTCAGAAATAAAACAGGCACTGTAAAAAAAAATACTGTGGTATTGCTAAAAACAATTTGCTTCCTGATGTTGTGGAAATCATAAAAAATACCTAACTATCCAAACACATGTGGTTGGTTAAATACGACATCGGGTGTAATAGTTTTTACATTACAGAAATCGGGGGAGGGACTATTGTTAAGCAGAGACAAAAGCAAGGTGCTAAACTATATATGCTGGGGTATGGAGGACTATTGTAGATCGTTTTATGCCTAGAGAGCCAGAAATTCTAAAATCCTGTCTTACTTAGGCTACAGTTTCCTATGAGGTTTATTTTTTTAATTGCATTTTAGGTTTGGGGGTACATGTGAAGAACATGCAAGATTGTTGCATAGGTACACACATGGGAGTGTGATGTGCTGCCTTCCTCCCCATCACCTGTATCTGGCATTTCTCCCCATGCTCTCTCTCCCCAACTCCCCACCCCCGGCTGGCCCTCCCCTATTCCCCCCTCCCCCCACAGACCCCAGTGTGTGATGCTTCAAGAAAAACATATGTGGACTGGGAAATGACAAATGTGAGATAAGATACCATTTTATTATTTGCTGTGCCTCTCCCTTTACATCCAGGGCAAAGCTGCCTGGTAAACTGAGTTGAAGTGTGAGGGAACTTGCTCCCACTTATCACAAACCAAAATCTTATGATCTAATTACTTTGTGACAAGCTGCATGGTGAAGAGATGAGAGCCTGATGTCACCTGTAAGAAAAAATTAGCCAAGGTAGTGTGACCTCCTCCCACGTCAAGGTGAAGGGTGCATCCATAATTTGTCTTATATATAAATCGCCTTTGTGAGTGAGGCATTCCAGCTTTCCTTCCCCTCTTCTCTCCAGTTCCCTCTCCCCTTTCCCCCCACCCCCCTATTTCTTCTGCTACACACCTTCCTTCCCTTTCCCTTTCTCACCTCTTTCTTCCCCATCCCTCCTTTATCCCTCCTCCCTTAACTATCCCCACCCTCTCCTCCCTTACCCTTCCTTTCCCTCCATGCCCTGTTCCTTCTTTGTCCAGTTGCTCTCCAAAACCTTGAATGAGTGTCCTCTAACAGAAAAACTAAGATGTGGAAAATACATCAGAATGTTAATAATAGTTATCTTTTATTAAATTGTCCTTTTCCATGTGATCCTCTACTTTTTTCTATGATAAGCAACCCTCTTTTATAGTCAGAAGAAAAGGTTAGATTTTTATAGCATAACACACTTTAATATTTATTTATTTTAGGTTGCAATAAAAGAACATGAAAAACAGTATCAAATGAAGTGATTATTTTCAGTGAAAGAACACAATACAAAGAAAACATCGTATCTTTAGTTTACAATTACACAATATAAGGTGAATGAACATTTTATAAATACTACATCATATTAACACCTCAGTGGTAAACAATAACATCATTATGATTAAATTTATAGGCCACTATATGTCAAATACAGAAGCGCTCAATTCAATCAAATGTGGTCTTGATATTCTTAAATGTATATTAATCTTTTTCAAGCAGTCAAACTTCAAAATACACTGTTTTAGTTAGCATAAGTACTGTATTTATATAGCAAAGTAATGAAGGCACAGCTAGTGCAAGCAGATTTAAACTTTAGTCTTCTGGGCTGGAAAAAAGAAAAAAATAAAACACTTGCACTGGTACTTCATAAACTTTTTTTTTTCAAGCAAATATTTGTTTCAGTTAACAATTCTGACAGTTTCACAGCTATAGTCTAACAGGAACACGACCAAAGGACATCACAAAAGTCAATACTCTGTAGCACCAAACTAACATGCTTTAGATAACTGACAACAGCTTACATATTTTGAAGAATATTATACTACCACAGTCTAGATAGCATAAACTGGCACTTAAGACACTTTTTAGGACAATTTTTCAAATACAGACTACCAGGAAACTACAAAAACATGACTATAAGAAATAATAGTATTCAGGTTACAGGTTAGGGTTTTACTTTTTTCAAGACTGTATGAATCTGCTTCACTTCTTGAATTTTTAAGATTCTTGAAAAATCTTTGAGATTGACCTTTTTATTTTCTATACTTCCTGTTTCCGTAATCTTTGCCAACTCGATAGTAGGAGCCGTATTCATTGACTTCTCCAGTATAGTAATAGATTGATTTCAGGATGACATTATCATGTAAAATCTGCCCAATTTCAAAGTCCTCATCAAGGATAGCATCTTCTTGTGGTTCCAGCTTTCCAATCACAGGAATCTCAGGAGGACTAAAGAAATTGAAGAATGATGAATTAGGAACCACTCTTGGCTGGATTTCTCCAGTAGCAGCTGTGCGACGCTGGATAGTTTTCACAGTAACATCTTTTCCTCTTCTCCAGTCTATCTTGCAGCCTTTGCAATCTTCAATTTCCCATCCCCAAGAAAAGAAGGGATCATGGTGATCTGGTTTAGACTTTATTATATATGTCTTCACCAGCACCTCATTTCTGAAATATGGATTGGGTAGAAAATGAAATTCAAAGGTGTAACTTACAGGCTGGCCAGGTTTTGAGAACTTCAGGTTAACATCCGACAAGAACTTCAGAATCGGCTCATCATACTTCTGAATCATAGGCCCCAGCTTGTCAACATTCTTTAAAACAATCAGCCAATAGTCAGGAATGCCTTTAGGGTCTTCTCTTTTAGGCTTTCCCCTCCTAGCTCTTTTAAGACTTAGTCTTTCCGGAAGCCTTTCCTCAGGAACTCTTTTCTGAGCCTCTCTTACTCCAGCCCTTGGCTTAGCCTCTGTTGCTTTAGGCTGTTCTTTATATTCTGCCTTTGCCTGGGGGGCTTCTTTAGGATCTTCTTTTACTTCAGGGATTGCCTCCATACCGTCTTCAGAGTCTGCATTTTCTTCAGCCTTTACCTCAACAATTTCTTTAGGAACTTCCTTTCCTTCATCCTTTACCTCAGGAATTTCTTTAGGAGCTTCCTTTTCTTCATCCTTTACCTCAGGAATTTCTTTAGGAACTTCCTTTTCCTCATCCTTTACCTCAGGAATTTCTTTAGGAACTTCCTTTTCCTCATCCTTTACCTCAGGAATTTCTTTAGGAACTTCCTTTTCTTCATCCTTTACTTCCTTTTCTTCATCCTTTACCTCAGGAATTTCTTTAGGAACTTCCTTCTCCTCAGCCTTCACCTCCGGGTTTTCTTTAGGGTTTTCTTCTTCCTCACCCTCTAAGGGAGGCATTTCACTAGGGGTGTCATCCTGCACCTCCTCATCACTGCTGAACTCCTCATCCTCTGAATTCCATTCGCATTCTTCTTCTGTAGGCTCGTATTCTGCATTGATGATTTGAAACCGCCTATCATACAGAGGCTTGTTGAGTTCAGCATATTTTCTTTCAAGATCATGAATCGCTTTTAAGAACATCGTGTCTACCTTGTCACATTCATCTTGAATGTTTCTAAGCGCCTGCACACGATTTCTAACAGCCTGAGGCAGCTTAATCACGAAATCTGTTCTCCACGGAGCCCGCCGCGCCCTTCTGGAAGGCTCAGGTACCCTCTTCTTTCTATTTAAGCCGCTGCCGCTGCTAGTGCTGCTACTGTCGCTGCTGCTGCTGCTGCTACTGCTGCTGCTGCTGCTGCTACTGCTGCTACTAGTGCTGCTGCTAGAGCTACTGCTGTCAGATTCTTCCCCAGAATCACTAGCCGAGCTAGCCATCTCCTCTTCGGCAACACTTTGGGCGACAGGTTCCGAGACCTCTTTAAAATCTGCTTCTGCCATTTTGCAAGCCTGCAAAACTCTACCGCGAAGACCGCGCGCCCAGAGATGGGCAGAAAATGACTCACGGATGCTTGGGTGGCGGCGGCGGTGGCCCGGGCTGCGGAGGTGGCAGCGGCGATGGCAGCGGCGATGGCAGCAGCGGCGCAGAGCGGAGCTGGAGCTGAGGATGCAGAGGCCGGCGCTGAGGTGGCAGCGGCAGTGGACGCCTGGGCGACAGCGGTAGCTGCAAGGCCTCTCCCGGCTGCAGCTACGGAGTGCCGAGGTGTGCCGCAGCCGAATGGCGCAGTATGAGACCCCGAGATCTCTTCTCGTTTTAGATCGCGAGCCCCCTCCCCTTGCAGTCCGACCTCCCGTTCATTTCGTTCCCAGCGTGCCTTTAGTTCGCTCCTCATTTGCTGGTCCACCTTAATTGACAAACCCTACGCCCAACGAACGGCCAAACGCCACTGCTCCTGGCTCCGCCCACCTTCCCAGGCGCTGCCCGTCGGCTGAGGTGCGACCACTGGATGGTGTCCCCCCTACCCCCCAAAAAGTCTATATTTATAGTTTTATAATTAAAAAAAAACAGAAAGAAAACGTAGACATGAGGTAAAAATGCCAGTCATAGTTCCTAGCAAGGGCAGAAGAGGCGTGCCTTCCTTGTGCTCTCCGCCCATCCCGATTTCCCGTTTAGTTTGTCACGGGTCTCCTGACAAAAACCTGTTTAAAAAAAATTGAATGAAAATGGTCTAAATGGCGTCATTGGGTAGTGTGACTATAGACGATTTAAAAACAAAACGATTTTCTCTAAATATTCTATGAGCATGTATTTTTACACTGGATAAAAAAGGGAAGAGTCGGTTATTGGCAGAGGGGGGAGGGACTAGACAGCAGGCGTATTGCATTCCACGAAGCTGATTTAATAAGTGCTGTCTGTGATGTTTGGCAAGCCTGGTTTATATCCATCTACAAGGTTTGCGAACCCATGTTGCCGTGAGTCAGTTACACCATTTTTATTATATTTCTCTTTTTAGGCTGGCATATATTATACCCCGACCTTGCTGCTAACTTGCCACGTAGCCCTTCTCAATGCTTGCAACAACCTTGTAGATAAAACAAAGGTATTAAATGTTAGGTAGTATTGTTAAAAAGCAAATGATGTGCGTTATACTTCTGTGCAGCAGGTTTCAATTCGAAGAACAGTGGGATGGGAGGGGGACTTTGTGCTAATGAATGTGCGTCTTCTGTCAGTGTATGCGATGTCATCTGCCACCAATTTCCTTCTAATGTTGTAAAATTCTAACCATATTAAAGTATGATTTACAAGTCCAGTAATGTGTGAATAAACTTTTGCAAAATGAAGTTTAAAATCGGGTATTTGTTATTTTTATTTACAGGATTTTTTTTTTCTGCTACAGAACAACTCCCTTGGTACAATAAAAAAAGACGAGTATTTACTTTTCATTGAAAGGTAAGGAACATATTTAGCACATTTTAAAGAATGACAAAAATTACTCATCTCCATCTGAATAAAAGTTTACAGGATACAGTCATTTAGAGATGTATTTTAGATAATTATCTTGATAATTCTATGGAAACAGGAAAATCCACAGAGGTGATTTGGCATCCTAATGCAGAAAATAACCCACTTAACCGCATTAACTATCTAAACCTGATCATAGAATACAAGTGGTAAATTAAAATATGAAATGTGATAAATTATTCATATCAAATGAAGAAATGTATTAAAGTTAGATTAATCTTTATAGAATTTGTGCTTTGTCATGTAGTCACGTTTTTTAAAAGTTAGGAAACGCTTTTCTGTTTCACAAATGCATTTACTTTTATTGTTTCTCTCTAATTGTGAAAGTCTGTGAACATTGCAAAGATAAAACCTCAATATAGAAAATTCCAGTGGTAGTGAAAGCACACAATCTTAACCACCAAATGATAAGGATTACTAGCGTTTTGAGGTACTTCCTTCCAGAAATTTCCTTGTGCATATACATACTTGCCTATTTAGGTATACTGCTTTATCTATGTGATACCGTATTATGTTTTGTAACCTGTTCATTTATCAATTATTAATGACTATATTTTCATGCAAATGATTGACATTTTTAAAGAAATGCATATTCTATGGAAATAATTGCCTTAATTTATTTGACCAAATTCCTGTTATAGGGTGGCTATTTCTATACCATCTCTCCCCTTAAATGCATACTATTTTCCTGTTATGATAAAAGTGTCCCTGGATACCTAAAACCTATATTTCTATGCACTTGTAGAAATTGGTCCTGAGATAAATTCCTAGAAATGGATGCTCTGGGGATAATCATTTCATATTATGAAATTATTATTGTATTCATATTGCCAAAGTCTCTGCAGAATGATTATCACAATTTACAATTCCAATAGTGCATAAAGTTTCTTTTTTTGTCATTCAACTAATATATTTTTGTGCCTGTCATATGCCCTGCAAATGTGGTAAAGGACTGTAGTATAATGGTGAATGAAACTTACTAAGTGCATATTCTTTCATTGAATAATTTTAATTAAAACAAATGTTATAGAAACAATGATTTACATCGATGGGGTTATACCATAAATTTTGTTCTGCAACTTACTTTTTTTATTTTAAATTATGGAGATTTAAAAAAAATGTATGCTCTTATGTTTTAAATTTTGTAGCATCAGGAATTAGTATTTTAGAGTCAGTCATGAGTTAGGAATCCAGATTGTTAAAATATTTGTTTTTATTAGCTAGCTGATTTTTCTAGTACCATTTATTTAGTAATCTTTCTATCTCATGCTTGCTTGAAATGCTACTTTGATCACATTAAAGAAATTGCTTGTGTCTGTTTCTAAATTCTTTCCTGATTCATTGGTCAGACTTTTTCTGCAAACAACTAATGAGTCGGTTTTAAGATAATTTTATATTCTGTGAAAATGTTATGTGTTCATTGATAAAGTCAGACAGTACATTGAAATCAAAAGAATAAATTAAAAGTAAAAGTAACTCAGAATACCACAGAGAAGTAATCACTACTTACATTTGTAATCAACAAATTAATTTATCAATGTTATATATTTGTATTTCTTAGATTAGTGGTAAGATTGTCTTTTCATATGTTTATTGTTTATTTGAGAAATGTCTATTCATATTTTTATTTGTTTTCCACTGAATTAAGCAAGAAATTAATCAGTGGTGAAATCCTAAAGGTAAAATGATTTTGGCCTTGACTTACTTAAGGCAACTATAATTTCTTCAGGAAATAACTCATGATATTGGGCAAATGTGACTAAATTACTTTCAATTACTTTCATATTCAAGCTGTCTTTTTTTTTTTTTTTTTTAATGGATGCTTGGGAGGTTTTTTGGATGCTTTTCAAGGATTACAGATTGCTACTTACCCACTCACACTGATTCTGGAAAAGTTTGGAATAGAACATGGGGAAGAAAAATAGAAAAAAACTTACAAAACATCACACAAAAATAACCTATTAATCAACAATTGTGATTTTCAATTTGGAATTATTTTTTCCATAGATGTAGACAATGAAAATGGTTGAAAGTAGATGACTTTTTCTAATCACAATACTCTACTTTCATTATGTATACATAAGTATCTTATAACATACTTTTATTTTTGTGGCTCTTTTTGGATCAATTTGTTTATTTAATGTCGTGTAGTAGGTATCTAAATGAAAATAATATCCTATTTGTTCTACTGTGAAATATAAGTATTAGTTTTATCATATCATATACTTGTTTTTCTTAGTAAGGTTAAATATAAATTATTTGCATAGTGATATGTTCTTTTTTGAATTCATAGATGATATTTTTTGGGGGGAGTGCTAAATGTTCCTGTTTCTGCCTGAAATGATATATAACACAGAATCTGATAGTATGCTCAGACTGAACATAGTACATTTATATCTGTTGTTACCTCCCTTAATATGAACATACACACAATCCCTTCCACCACCCACTGCTGCCACACAAACACACAAAGTATGTACTGTAATGACAAGTATAGCAGCATATCTTTTGTTGTAGATATCAAAAAGCAAAGCTTTGCAAGTTCATTTATTTTTGAATGGCTCTTTCTCCTGTTCTTCTTGGACAAGTTTTATCTGAATACACAAGTTAATTCCTTTTTAAAAACCATGTTATTGATGTATAATAGACACACAATAATGGCATGTAAAGTATACAGTTTTGTAAGTTTTGATAAATGTGTGAATCGGTGAAAGTATCACCACAGACAAAATAATGAGAATTGTACCATCCGCAACAGTTTCCTTATATATCTTTGAATCTCTCCTCTTGTCCCTAGACAATCACTGGTCTGTTTTCTGTTCCTATAGATTAACTTGCATTTTCTAAAATTTTATAGGTAGAATAATGTAGTGTGTCCCTCTTTTTTTGCCTGTTTTTCACTACCAGAATTATTTTTGAAATTCACCCATGTTGTGTGTATCAGGAGTTTATTTTTCCTGTTTACTGCTGAGTAATTATTCATTACTTGGCAATACTACAATTTTTGATGGGCATTTTTGTTGTTTTGAGTTCTGGGCTACTACAAATAAGGCTGCTATGATCATTTGTATACAAGTTTTGTATGGACATATGTTTTAATTTCTTTTAGGAAAATACATAGGAGTGGAATGACTGGATCATATGGTATGTGTATGTTTCACTTTTTAAGGAATTACCTGTTTTCCAAAGTGGTTGTTTTGCATTTCCATCAACAGTGCCAACACCTGATATGGACAGTGTTATAAAAGTTAGCCATTCTAATAGATATTCAGTGGTATTTCATTGTGATTTTAATTTATATTTCTTTGATGACTAATGATGTTGAACACTTTTTCATGTGCTGATTTGCCATCCACACAGGTCCTTTGGTGAAATGACCATTTGTATTTTGTCCATTGAAAAATTGGGATTGTGGTTTTACTATTAAGTTTTGAGAGTTCTTTATATACTCTGGATGCAAGTTCTTTATCAGTTATGGCATCTGCAAATATTTTCTCCCAGACTGTATATTTTTTTTTACATTCCTTTAAGGTTGCCTTTCACTGTTTAAAGAGAAAACATTTGTAATTTTTATATTGACACATCATACATCATATTTTGAGGGCACATGTGATTTTGATACATGCATACAATGTGTAATGGTCAACTCAGGGTAATTGGGATAAGAAGTTTGCAATTTTCAAAGTCCAATTTATCTTGTTTTTCTTCTATGGAGCATATTTTGGGTGTCATCTCTTAGAAATCTTTGCTTAACCCAAGGTCACAATTATTTTCTTCCTTTTTTTTTTTTAGTTTTATGCTTTTAAGTTTCACATTTAGGTCTGATACATTTTTGCAAAAAGCACAAGATATGGTTGAAGATTTATTTCTTTTGATATGGATATGCAGTTGTTCCAGCACTGTTTGTTGAATAGACTGTCTTTTCACCACTGACTTGCCTTTCCACGTTTGTGAAAAATTAGTTGTCCTTGTATGTGTGGGTCTATGTTGGACTCTCTAATCTGTTCCTTTGTGTACTGATTTTAATGACAGAATCGGAACTTATCCATTTTTAAGATACATTTGGGAAAGAATGAGAACAAAATTGTGTGATAATAGAATTTCATTACAGTGGAGACAGTCACAGGAGCTGGATCTTCATCCTTGACATGTCACGTCTCCTCCCAAGCATGTGAGATAAAGGGTCAGATAACAGCAGTAAAAACCTAGAAAACAAATAACAAAAAGAAACATAAATGTTCTTCTATTCTGTGGAGTTGCTATTGTGTAGGTGTCCATAGCCCAGCGACAGGAAATAGAGGTTAGCATTATTCAGGAGCACAAATAATGTCTTTGTTTTTCTCACATCTGATAAAGAGAGACCTACTTGCTAAAATGGAAATATTAAATAGAAAGTATCTTCAAGCTGTTAATAAATTATGCTTACAAAAAGAATAGTAATAAAACATTGGTTGTTATGATGTTATTGTTAATAGTAATAAATAAAACATTGGTTGATTTATAATGTTTTAAACCATAGCAATGGTTTTCAAAGCAAAAATATTTCATTTCATGCTTATTCCAATAATAAGGATATACTCAAATGAACAGAATATGGTGTGTGGTTTTAGATTTTTATTTTCTAAAGAAATATTTCTGAATTGCATTTCTTGCACTATAACCTTAACTGCATGGAGTTTAAAAGGGAAATTACAATTCATGCAATGGAAAATAAGGAATATTAGCTCCTAATTTGGATATTTAATGTAGCACTATTTTTTTAAAAATGTAATTGTTATGTAAAAATTACATGTATTTTTGCCATATAACATGATGTTTTGGCGTATGTATACATTATTGAATGACTAAATCAAGCATTTTAACATATGTATTACCTCAAATACTTATTTTTTTCTGGTGAGAACACTCTAAATATACTCTCTTACCTCCCTCCTGTCTAACTGAAATGTTGTATCTTTTGAACAGTACCTCCTCAAACCCCTAACTCCCAATCATCTAGTAACCACCATTTTACTCTTTGTTTCTATGAATTTGACATTTTTATGCTCTACATGTAACTGAGATCACATGAGATTTGTCTTTCTGTGCCTGGCTTATTTCACTTAGCATATTGTTCTCTAGATTTATCTATGTTGCCACAAATGACATGATTTCCCTTTTTAAAGGCCAAACAATATTTTATGGTGTATATATACCACATTTTCTTCATCCATTCATCAATTGATGAACACTTAGGTTTAATTCCATATCTTGGCTATTGTACATAATGCTGCAATGGACATGGGAGTTCAGATATGTCTGCAATATATTGATTTCATATCCTATGGATATATACTCAGTAGTGGGGTTACCAGATCATATGGTAGTTCCATTTTTATGGTAGTTTTGAGGAATGTTCATACTGTTTTCCATAAGGGCTATACTAATTCACATTATCAGCAACAGTTTACAAGGGTTAACTTTTCTGCACATCCTCTCCAACTTATCTTTTGTCTTTTTGGTAATAGCTATTCTAACAAGAGTGAAACGATATCCCATTATGGTTTTAATTTGCATTTACCTGATGATTGGTGATGTCAAGTATTTTTTCATATACCTGTTGTCCATTTGTATGCCTTTTGAACAACATCTCTGAATTCTTTGCCCATTTTAAAAAATTATGTTTTTTTTTAAATTACTGAGTTGTTTGAGTTCCTTACATATTTTGAATATTTAATCCCTTATTGTATGTATGGTTTGCAAATGTATTCAGCCATTCCATATGTTGCATCTTCACTTGTTTATTTCCTTTATTGTGCAAAAACTTTCTAGTTTGATGTGATGCATTTTGTCTATTTTTGCTTTTGTTGCTAATGCTAGTTTTCAATGTGCAAACAGCATACACTCTTCAAAAATATAAAACCACATCACAGAGGAATGCTTTTACAAGGGTAATCAAGAATCTTTTGCCTGTTGCACTCATCTGAAGAATTTTCATCCTAAAATTCAAATAAAGCAAACCTTTTTATTGCAAGTTTGAAAGTATTATATTTAGTTTTACTAAAAAGGAAGGAAAAATCCAAATGCTTTGAAAAGTGAACAATGTTTATTATATATAGATAGACAGGTGTATCTTATATACATATGATACATATGTATATATCTCATATATGACATATATCTTATGTGATATCTTATATATCTTATATCTATCTGTCTATTGACCTTTTCAGTGGTTATTTCCACATTTTGCAATTTATTTGGACAAAGAGGAAGCCGAAAGTGACATTTTCTGCTAATTTTTGTCCAGAATATCCAAATACATTTAATTAATTTCATTAGGTACCTCCTCTGTGAAAAAAATTAGTTCTTCTCCATTCTGGCAGACGTTTCTATGAAAGTATATGTTTACTATGTAGTGTTGACTAATGTTTCAGCAAATCGACTATTGATACTTTCAAGGTGATAATAGCTAACACTTCACAATTCTCCAAGAAGCGAGTAAACAAACAAGATGTCAATGAACTAATTGTCCTTTTGGTTAAAAAAAAAATCTGCTTCTTAGAGAAAGAAGAAATAAAGGTATATGTTCTGTAGATTCATTACTTTGATTTAGCAACTATCTTAAAACAAATGTAAACAAAATTTTAAAATTATGATATTGACCAGGTTTCTCTGTCTTCTCTTATAACTGGTGTTTATCTATCTAAAAGAATAAGAATTTTTTTGTTGTTGTTTAGAGGTAACTATATACCTTAATTAACAGTGTTTCATTATCTACATCATGAGATTATGTTTAGCCTTTTTTGTAAGAAATATTAAATATGACAGAAAAGATAATTACATAAATGATTAGGCTAGTTGACCAATCTGCTTGTAGCAGCGTCCAAACTGCTCCTTAGCCTCTCAGATATGCTATACATGGTTCTTTGAAAGGTCTTTCTGAAAACACTTATATCCTTGCTCTAATCCCAAACTTTTAGTGATACTCCACTGTCTTGAATCAAACAAGTGTATAAGTACAAGCTATGTCTTTCACCTTCCAGTGACCTTGGGCAAACTTCTTAACTCTCTATGCCTCAATTTTCTTATCTGTAGAATGGGGATAATGATAATACCATCTCACAGAGCAATGGTGAGCTTGAAATGACATAATACATGTAAAACTCTTATAACATAGTGCATGTTCAATCAGTTTTTACTTATCTCATCGAGGAATACTTATCCAATGGAACGTAGTTCTTTAACTCTTCCTTTCCTTCAGGGCTTATTTGCTTAGAGTGTATTACATTTTTCTATGCTTTATGATAAACATTATAACAGAGCCACATAGGTCGTTTATTATGTGTGCACACAATGTTCTTTTCCTGTGTATATTTTAAGTTTACCTAGGACTGGGACCAAGATATTTTCTTATTTATAATCCCTTGTTCTTGCTCAGAGTATTGCTGTGCACAAGAACACATTTAATACTGTACTAATTAACTTCTTGAATAAATGAACCGGCTTCCTCACAGCAGTACCTTTTTTTTTTTTTTTTTTCTGAGACAGAGTTTCACTCTTATTGTCCAGGCTGGAGTGCAACAGCATGATCTTGGCTCACTGCAGCCTCCGACTCCCGAGTTCAAGAGATTCTTCTACCTCAGCCTCCCAAGAAGCTGGGATTATAGGTGTTTGCCACCATACCCAGCTAATTTTTGTATTTTTAGTGTAGATGGGGTTTCTCCATGTTGGTCAGGCTGGTCTTGAACTCCTCACTTCAAGTGATCCACCCACCTCAGCCTCCCAAAGTGCTGGGATTACAGGTATGAGTCACTGCACTCAACCAGCAGTACCATTTTTACTTGCTGTCCAAATAAAATTTGTTTTTAGCCTTTAATTGCATCCTAATTTTATTTAACAATTGTCTCTTAATTGTGCCCAAATTAGCGATACATATCTGTCATGCAACAAATTACATTAGTTTACTAAATTTTCAGGCTTTAAAGAATTGGTGTTTTAACAACCAACTTCTAAAACTTATAAATAGTAATACCTCACAGACTATTAATTGTTAGGAGGACACACAGAATCTTCAGAAAAAAAATTTCAGAATCTAATGATGATCCACATTTAATATTAAATTAAAATGTCTGTCTACTTAACACTTTTATTTCATTAGTATTTTCTTTCTAAAGGGCAATACTCCTAGATAATAATTATTGCAAAATTGCTTTACATATAATGAGCATGTAAAGGAAAATATAGATCAAATTACCAGAGCTTCTCATGTTAATTAATAGTACTCTGAATATCTCATAAAATGGCTACCCTGATGACCCAGTTACCTTTATTCTTATCAGAATCTGTTGCTTGAATTAAGCATCAACAAACTTGCCATGTTGCATTTTCCTATCTCATAGATTACTAAAAACAACTTCCCTCCAATTTCTTTATTGTTTAAAAGATACTTTTCTTTGGAAAGTCAAATCATAGTTCTATTTGTAGTTTTTGAGGCACCTCCATACTGTTCTTCATAGAGGCTGTACTAGTTCACATTCCTATCTAAAGTGTGTAAGAGTTCCCTTTTCTATGCATCATCACCTGCATTTGTTATTTTTTATCTTTTTTATTATAGCCATCCTAACTGGGGTGAGATGATATCTCATTGTGGTTTTGATTTGCATTTCCCTGATGATTAGTGATGTTGAACATTTTTTTAATATATATTTTGGCCATTTGTATGTCTTCTTTTGAAATGTCTGTTCAGATAATTTGCCAATTTTTGAAATTGAATTTTTTGGCTGTTTTGAGTTCTTTGTATATTCTGGATATTAATTCCCTGATTGGATGAATAGTTTGCAATTATTTTCTCCCATTCTCTAGGTTGACTTTTCACATTGTTGATTGTTTCTTTTGCTTTGCATAAGCTGTTTAGTTTGATATAGTCTCATTTGTTTGTTTTTGCGTTTGTTGCCTGTGTTTTTGAGGTCTTATTCCTAAAGTCTTTTCCCAAACCAGTTTCCTGAAGCATTTACTTCATGTTTCCTTGTAATAGTTGTATAGTCTTGTGTCTTACATTTAAGTCTGATCCATTTTGAGTTTATTGTTGTATAGGGAGAGAGATGTGGAAGTCTAGTTTCATTCTTCTGCCTATGGTTATCCAATTTTCCCAGAGCTATTTATTGAAGAGTCGGCCCTTTCCCAATTGGTATTCTTGGTGCCTTTATCAAAAATCAGTTGGCTGTAGATATGTGGATTAATTTTTTTATTTTCTGTTCTGTTCTATTGAACTATGTGCCTCTTTTTATGCCCAAAGTCAAAACTTTTTAATACAAAAATCAGTTATTAAAACATTTAGATGGTTGGGAAAATGCCAGAAACCAGAGCTTAAGGACACATCTGCCTTGGTAACTTAGACCCAAAGAGCTGGTTCTCAACTTGTAAAAACGATGTTTGTAATAGAGTGCCAAATGAAAACAGCAAGTAGTGAGACAGTATCTTTTATTTGATCCCATCTATATAAAAAGTATGGATGTATATTTGTTATATGCATGTGTGTTTGTTTTCATTTACATATAAAAATTTATGACAATAATACACTGAACTAGTGTAAAAGTACACCGAACTTTTTATTTTCTATTCTGAATCACTTTTTGAATTTTTAAAACAAGCATGTGTCATTTTTATAATTAAAAAACAAATATTTAAGACAATAATGAATAACATTGTTTGGTTAAATTGGGTCATTCTTTGGTCAGAGTTTATATAGAGAGCTGAAATAGTATTTCAGTTACCACTTTTGCAAAGTAGGAACTATCTTTCGCTTGAACAGCACTCATATAGGCTGGTCTGATGTATCATCATAATGGGTGCCATGTAAATTGTATCATTTTTAAGGAGATTATGCTTTATTCTGATTGGTAGTTGAAGCTGTTACATAGTTGTTCTTTCCAAAAAGCATAGTATTTTCTTGGGATGACAATAAAGTTATCAGAAGCAGTACTGCCCTCCTCTCCATTATGTTCACAGTCTAAGTTCTGTGAAATTACTTTTATTTTAATTGTTTCTTCTTATTTCAAAACTTCTATTCTTTTTCTTATTGACTTGTACAGCTGTTTTCAATGGAGAAAAATGACTCTTGCTTCTAGGGACTTTTCTTACCTGAAAACTGAAGATCGCGAATGGGCTAACCATTCTTCTGAAAACTTTATTTTTACTCTTGTAGGAAAAACTTGAGCCAATTTCTACAAATGTCTATCTTAATTTTATGATATCCTTTTTTCCTGTAGTTTTGCAATGATCTGAAGAAATTTCAACCCATATTGCTTGATCATAAAATCACTAGGCAGATTGCACTTTTTCTGCAAATGATGTGCACCTAATTTAGCTGCAAATGATCTATGCTTGTTTATAAGTTTATAATGTGCTTACCAAGAGATTCTGTTTAATTCACTAAGACTTATGCTCACTGGATTGAAATTTGAAGTCGTTGGACCAAAGTTATTATAAAATAGTAAAAAGAAAAATTAATACAATGCAAATTTCAGAGAGATAGCTATGAAGACTGATAGAATATTCTAGTAATTGTTCCCTTCTACACTGTCTTACGTTTCAACCATCATTTTGTTGTTTAGACTCCTGTCATTTCCCACATGGATTATTCACCTCACCATCTTCATTTATATTCCAACCTCAAGCTCCCTTGCTTCTCTTCCAGCCTACACACTCTGAAATTAACCCTTTTGCCAGGCACAGTGGCTCATGCCTGTAATCTCAGCACTTTGGGAGGCCAAGGCGGGCAGATCACTTGAGGTCAGGAGTTCAAGACCAGCCTGGCCAACAGGGTGAAACCTGGTCTCTACTGAAAATACAAAAATTAGGTGGGCATGGTGGCAGGTGCCTGTAATTCCAGCTACTTGAGAGGCTGAGCCAGGAGAATCACTTGAACCTGTGAGGTGGAGGCTGCAGTGAGCCAAGATGGCACCACTGCACTCCAGTCAGGGTGACAGACTGAGACTCCGTGTCAAAAAAAGAAAGAAAGAAAGAAATTAACTCTTTTAAAATGTAATTTTCTTTATTTCATACACTTCTCTAAAATCTGCAGTCACTTCTCATTTAAAGCTAGCATGATATAGGGATAAGAATATCACTTTTGAAGATTTAAATTAGAATTTAAACCTTGGCCTGCCACATAGCCTCTAGTAGGTAATTTTATACAGCTTAGAATCCAGAGTCAAACATACCCACATTTGCCACTTGCTAGCTGTGTGGCCTTGGGAATTTACTAAATTTAACAAATACACACTCTTCTTTTCAGTGAAATGTGGAAAATAATACATAGCGATGTCAATTAGGACTTTTTAGTTACAAGCAGCAGAAACAGACTGTCTAATTTGTGTAAAATTTAGTTCACTGGAAAAATATCAGGGTATCACAGAATCAGTGGGAGGCTAGTGAGCCGGGCGTGTAAACAGGCAGAAACTGAAGTAGCCATGGAGACCAAGGAAACAGGGAATATAACATGGCCCCATAGCCAGAATAGTCTAATCATGATGTTGAGACTGAGATAAACTGGAACGTCTGTCATTTTCAATTCAATTACTTGCTACTTGGCTATAAGAGGATGAGACTGTTTATCATAGTCTCACGTGACTGCTCTCAAAAGAAAATAAGAGTGCCGTGAGACAGAGGAAATGGATTTCTAATATCTAATGTACAAAAGATGCCCGCTAGGCTTGTGACCCACCCGTCACATAACAGTGCTCGATAAAGGGCTATTTTAACAAGTCTAGACTCATTCATCAGGTATTCATGGCCATTCAGTTTCTGGCCTCAGCCTACTTTTTCAAACTTAATTTTCCTCTGCATAAACCCTAAAGTAATTCAAGAATGGAAAACAAAATATCATATGTTCTCACTTATAAGTGGGAGCTAAGTATGAAGAAGCAAAGGCATAAGAATGATACAATGGACTTTGGGGACTCGGATGGAAGGGTTGGAAGAGGTGAGGGATGAACGACTACATATTGGGTGCAGTGTACGCTGCTCAGGTGATTAGTGCACCAAAATCTCAGAAGTCACCACTAGAGAATTTATCCATGTAACCAAAGACTACCTGTGCCTCCAAAAATATTGAAATAATCTTAAAAATGTTTTTAAAATTTAAAAAGAGGTGTGATTGGCACATAATAGTTATACATATTTACAGGTTACAATATGGTGTTTTGGTACATGTATATACATTGTATAATGATCAGCTAGGGCAATTAGCATATGTATCACCTTAAACATCATTTCTTTGTGATGAACATTCAGTAACCTTTCTTCTAGCTATTTTGAAATATACAATGTACTGTCAATAACTCTAGTCCTCTTACTATGCAGTAGAATACCAGAATTTGTTCTCCCTAACTGTAACTTTGTAACACTGATCAATCTGTTCCCATCCCTTGGCTCACTACCTTCCTCATCCTCTGGTAACCACTAATCTACTCTCTACTTCCATATGAACAACTTTTTAGATTCTACATATTAGTGAGATCATGTGGAATCTGTCTCTGGATTATTTCACGTAACATAATATTCTTCAGATTCATCCATGTTGCTGAAAATGACAGAATTTCACCCTTTTTATTGCTAAATAGCATTCCATTATGTTTGTATACCACATTTTCTTTGTCCATTCATCTGTTGATAGACATTTAGGTTGATTCCATTTCATGACTGTTGTGAAAATTGCTTCAATAAACATGGGAATATAGACACATCTTTGATATACTGATTTTCTTTATTTGGAGGGGTGGTGGGGGGGAATATGTACCCAGCAGTGGGATTGCTGGATCATATGGTAGTTCTATTTTTAGTTTTTTGAGTCACTACCAAACTGTTTTTACAAAATGGCCATACTAATTTACATTCCCATGAGCAGTGTGTAAGGGTTGCCTTTTCTCCAAATCTCTCACATGTTAACGTTCAACTTATCTTTTCTAAGGCTTAGCTCTCCTTTTTCTGGTCCCTGGATCACTGATTTTCTGTTTTCTCGTTTTTTCTTAATCATGTATTGCTCCTTAATATCTTTTGAATGGTAGTCTTGTATCATTGTCTAACTATTTATGTGCCTTACTTTCCCTATATAGAATATAAACCCCTTGAGAGGAGAGATCATGTAGCATTTATTTATTTGTTTCCATGATAACCCAGTGTTATGTGTGTAGTAAGTGTTCATTAACTTATAATAAATGTTTTTTCATTTCATTTTTATTTCATTTCACTTTCTCAAAATCGTTTTTGCCAAATGAACTTATGAGGAATGAATGCAAGAATTTGTATCTTTAATTTAAATCAACATTAATTTAATGACCTACTATATATGTAGCACTATATTAATTGCTTTGTGGGTATAGAAAAAAACAAACTTGAAAATTGATTTAGGAGTAGTTCACAATCTAATTTAGGAGAGAAAAAAATACAAGAATGAGACACCTCCAGAGCAATTATATAAATATATATATTTACTTATAAATATATAAGTAAAATAAATAATGCAAAAAATTTAAATATCAGTGCTAAGGATATAATAAGATGTAAATGCATGACTTAACTATATATATGTGTAGTACAAGCAGATTGCTTTGTCTGGCATAAAGGAATTATATGGGAAAATATTGAGATGGTATTGGAGAATGCAAGGGTTATAAATTTAGATTTATATAATAAGTAATAGCAATAGTTTTGAAATTAATTTACAAAATTTTGATAAAAGTAATAGTTGATTAAACAAAATAAGGTCCATCTATCCAAAGGAATATTAATCTGTTATCAGTAGTGATAAATATTTGTTAACTTAGAAAGATGATCATGATATAGCATTCAGTCATGCAAGCAGGTTACAAAATATTATGTATATAAACTTGTTTTTTTAAATAAAGAGTATAAATGTACATTAAAATATCTGGAAGTATAGTCAACAAGGTATTAACTATGTTTACTTATAAGCAGTGTACTCCGTGGTTATTTTTTGTTTATCTGTGTTTATTTTTTTTCAGCAGATATTTTTGACTGAAAAAAAGGCTTATGTAAATTTAAAGCCATTACAAGTTTTCAAGGACTGTAGTGATATGAAAATAGAACATGAGATAGATTGCTTTAGCACCTATGCATAAGGATATAAAACCAGCAAGACCTGTTTGATCAGACAATGGAAAGGGCACATTTAAGAGATGCTTTGGAGAAAATCAGTTTTACTAGGTTTCTAATTTAATGTGGGATTAAAATAAGGAGACTGAAAATAACACTGAAGTTGTGGGAAACATAGGAAATTATAGGTGTCACTAATAGGTATGGGAAAATTGAGAAGGAAAGCTTATTGAGGCAAGAGGTGGGGGGGTTAACTTTTGCTGGGAGAGTATAAGAAGTAACTGAATATATGAGATGAAAACTGGAGAAAAAAAAAGATTAGAAATCAGGGCTGGAGATACAGACTTGGTTGTAAAGAGTGTTAGTATAGAAGTAGAAATTAGGAAAATGGGTACATACAGTGAGCCTAAAAAAAGCTAAGTAAGGACTTAAAGAAATCCACTAAATTGTTTTTATTTACTATATCCCTGTGGGCTTTTTTCTTTAAAAAACCTTTACTGAAATATAATTACAGGCCATAAATTTCACTCATTATACGTGTAAAATTCAATAATTTTAGTAAATTTATAGAGAGTTGTGCAACCATCACCATAATTGTTAGAATTTTCCTCTCTCCCCAAAAAGTTATCTTGGGCCTCTTAGCAGTCAATCCATGTTTCCACATCGAGGCTGAAGCACACTCATCTGTTTTCTGTCTATATAAATTTGCCTTTTCTGTACATTTTGTCTAAATAGAATCATACAGTATATTCCCCATTGTGCCTAACTTCTTTCACATGTTTTTGAGGTCCAGCCATGTTATAGCATGGATCAGTAGTTTTTCTTTTTAGTTGATGAATACTATTCCATTGTATGACTACATCACATTTTATTCATGAATTTACCAGGCGATGGACATCTGGATTGTTTCCAGTTATTTTTGCTATTATGTATAATGCTACTATACATGTTCACATACATGTATTTGTGTAGACATATGTTTTTGTTTCTCATGGATATATCTCTAGGAGTAGAATTGCTGTGTTGTACAGCATATTTGTTAAGAAACTACAATATTTTCCAATGTGGCTGTACTATATGACAATACCACCAGCAGATGCACCATGGTCTACTTTCTGTGCATTCCCATCAACACTTGATATAGTTTGCCTTTTTTATTATGGCCATCCTAGTGTATGTGTAGTAGTTTCTTGTGGGAGTTCTGATTTGCATTTCGCTAATGACAAATGATGTTGAACATATTTTCATATCCCTTTTAACCATTTGTGTATTTTCTTTGAAGAAATGTTCATTCAAATTATTTGCCAATTTTTAATGTTTTGGTCTTAATAATTATTGACTTGTAAGACATTTTTAAATATTCTGGATATGATCAGATGTATGATTTGCAATATTTTCTCATAGGGCGTGGCTTATGTTCTTTTAATGATGACTTTTGAGGAGCACTAGTTGATGAAGTCCAATTTATAAATTTTTCTTCTATGGAACATGCTTTCAACATTTTACCTAGGAACTTTTTGCCCAAACTCAACTCATGAAAATGTTCTCCTATATTCTCTTCTGAAATTTTATAATTTTAACTCTTACCCTTAGGTCTTACATTTAGGTCTGTGATCTATTTTGAGTTATTTTTTTGTATATGGTATTAAGTGTCTAATTTCTTTCTTTTTAAAAAAGATGGATATACAATTGTCCATTTGCTGAAAAGACTATCCTTTTCACCACTGAATTGTCTTTGTACTTTTGTAGAAAATCAATTGACCATAAATGTGTGGATTAATTTTTAAACTATCAATCCTGCTCTACTTATTTATATGCCAACGTCACATTATCTTAACAGTGGCATTATAGTAAGTTTTGAAATCAGAAAGTATGAGTCATCTAATTTTACTCTACTTTTTCAAGATTGTTTCAGCTATTCTGGATCCTTTATATTTTTATATGAATTTTTCAATCAATGTGTCAGTTTTAGGATCAACTTGTCAATTTCTTTGAAGAAGCCAGCTGGTATTTTTATAGGGGTTGTATTTAACCTATCAATCAAACTGGGGAGAATTGCCATGTTGACAGTGTTGACCCTTCCAACCCAAGAGTATGAAATGTCTCTACATTTAGTTAAATATTCTTTAATTTCTTTCAGTAATGTTTTGTGGTTTTCAGTGTATGAGTCCTGGCAGAACCTCTGAGCTAAATGAGCTGGGGATGGGAAATATGGGAGCAGCTTTAGACCACAGTTACCTACTATGCTTATCCCAAAGTCAGAGATTTTTCAAGCATAATTGCTTCTGAGATGGAGGTATGTTTTTGGTTAATTTCCAGACTACCAAAATGGTTGCTTCTGTTAATTTTTTCCAGGCTTATACAGGTTGGATATTCCTTTTCCAAAATGCTTGTGACCAGACGTGTTTCAGATTTGGGATTTTTTGGATTTTGAAGTATTTGCATTATACTTACCAGTTCCATAGCCCTAATGAAAAATTCAAAATCCAAAATGTTCCAACAAATATTTCCTGTGAATGTCATGTTGCCACTCAGAACCTTTTGGGTTTTGAAGCAGTTTGGATTTCTGATGTTTAGATTAGGCATACTTAACCACTAGTACTTTTGGGGGGAAAGGATTTCCTGATCTTCTTAGCCAGTCATAACTGGATGCCATCTGTGTATTTTTATGAGAATTTATGTTCCAAGTAATTCTAGCTCCAAATGCTCAGTAACATAATATGTATTGAGATGCCAATTCATTCAAAAAACATGTAAACTACCACTTTTCTTATAAAGACAAAACATTTAGGTTACTGAATAGTTTCCTTTTTTGCATTGAATAGACTCTGTGTTTAGCATTGTGATGAAACAGTTACTGAGACTGGCTATGTAATTTAAACAAACAAACAGATTTATTCCAGCACTTCTTATATGTTTAATACCACAGGAAATAATGGATAAATAACTCATCATTGCTACCCTAAGGATCATGTAGACTGGGTAGTAGTTATGCGCTGCCATTGAACCATTATGGCACTGTCATAGTTTTAATTATGTAGTTACTTGTGATTTATTTAATATGAACAGCCATAAAATCTATGAGGTTAGGAACCATGATTGTATTGCTTACTTTCATGTTGTAAGCATTTCCTAGCACAGCGTTTGGAACATAATAGACATTCCATAAATATTGTTTGAATAAATGAGTGAACAACATATAATGGAAATATAGGGCAGAAGGAAATTATTTCCTACTAAGAGGATCAGAGAAGTCAGGGATTAAAGGAAAGGTTTCCAGCCAAAGGAAACAACATGATTGTTTATAGTCAAAGAGTTAGAAAAGACCCAGAAATATTTGAGGAACAGTAGGGTATTTCCTATAGCTGTAGCATAGGAGTCATAGTGATGAGTCAAGGAAGAAAAGAGAATAAGAGGAAGAAAGTTAAGGGGAGATGGGTTTGGAGAAACAAGTGGAAGCCAGGGTCTTTTTGCCAAACTAATGACATTTTAAAAAGTCAGGATTTTATTTTAAGGTAGGTAACTAGAGTTGGCAGTATGGAAGATGGACTGCACACCAAAAAGAATAAATAATATGTATGTAAGCTGGGCAAACCCAGTGTACAATATTTGCATAGCTATCTGTATTATTTATAGGATCCTCCTAAAAGCTTACCTGTGAGCGTGTGTGTGTGTGTGTGTGTGTGTGTGTATAATATCACTGAGATATATATTCTTTAATTTCAAAATTTGCTTTGGAATTTTTGTTAAATAGACCTATATGGTCCTCCCTTTATATCCTTTTGACAGCATGATAATTCTTAATATTAACAATTCTGACAGTATGAAATTACATCAGTTTAACACATTTGTCTTTTTGAAGTGTGCTCATATCAGTACCATATTTGATTTTCACAAAAACCCACAAGCTAGAGACAGGGTTTTTCATTTTACCAATGTGAAGACTATCCTAATAAAGACTAAAAGATCAGTCTATGGTTTCACAACTATTAAAACTTGAGCTGCAACGTTAAAACCCTTTTTGAAGTCCAAAGCCCTTCTAAAGATAGCATGCATCGATGCATTTTAGTACTAATTTTACTGTTTTTGCTTTTTGTAACTAATGTTTCTTATAAAAGTTTTATAACAAAGTTTTAGCTTTGCAGTAACAACAAGGTTAACATTCGCTTGTTTCAAATTGCTCTTTTGAGATATTTACACAGTGTAAAATTTTGAACAAAGAATTATCTAGATAATAGATTATGAATATAATCTTTGGTAAGATTAAAATGTTTATTATTATCCAGTGCAATAAAGCACATGTATTTTAGACCTTTTAAAAAACCCAGGGTATTTTTTTTTAAAGGGAAAGAACAAGTGAGCACAGAGAAAAATAACATTGGGTTGTCAGCACAAGGGATCATCTTGTATGTTTAGAAGGAGAGAGATTAAGACAAGCAGAGGTAGAAATGCAAAATGCAGACAAAAAATGTCAATACTACAGAGCATCTTTTGAGAAAGATATTACATGCTTGTTTATAATATTTTCATTTGGAATGTCTTTTGATGCAGTAAACCACTTTGAAAATATTCTCCAGTTAATATAACACAATGGAAAACTTCTGCCGTGGTATTTTTACAATTAGCAGACATTATACTAAACAATCTTGAGATCTCTTTAAAAGTTGATTGCGTGTATTTTTAAAATTCATTGTATCATGTGAAATCACTACAAAGGAGCCAGAAATACAAGGCGAAATTAAGAAAAATTTAAATCTCCAGTAAAATAAAACACCTGCAAAATTAACCCAAGAGAAGGCTGGTGAGTAGATGATTCACTTTGGAAATGCTCAGTTTTGGTTGAGTCTAAAGGAGACACAAATAGACCGTGATTATAAATTGAAAAAGTAAAATCTAATCATTTAACAGGAGAGTGAATTATCAGAAAGAAAATTGCTCCATTAGGGAAAATGAGAGAGCTAGTTGCAGGTTTCCAGCGCTGTCAAGAAAGAGAGTGCCATGATTAGTAGATTGGAATATTCCGGTCTCCTTCTCAATGATGGAGATGGGTAAATACATCAAATTAAACCTTGAGGCAGTGATCATTAAGAAAATCTACTGACTCCCTTTTTAATTCCAGGCTCACCAAGGAAAACTCTGATTATGATTTTTATGTATGATATACATACAAAAGTATGTATATCCTCTAACAGAGACAGAATATGTTGGTTGTCCAACTAACATTCCTGTGTTTATACTATTTTCAGTATAAGCTATTACCTGGGCATTTTAATTTATACTTAAATATCTTTTGACTTTAGATAGAGAGAATAACACTCACTACTCCTGATGCTACTGGCTAGCCTAGAACTCCTGAATAGCAGTGTCTAATTGGAAGGAAATAAATATTATGTCTATATAGAAGGGCATGTAGGTGACAACATCCATCTGTTTGCAGTTGATAAAAGAACTAGGTGATGATAGAGAATAAACATATTTTTCCTGTTCTCTGTATTGTTTTTACATGATATTTTTCCTGTTTCAATGGTTTCCAGACTTTAGTTTCTACCATAATCACCTGAAGACTTTTTTTCTTTTTTCTTTTTCTTTTTTTTTTTTTTCTTTTTTTTGAGGCGGAGTCTTGTTCTTTCCACCTAGGCTGAAGCGCAATGGCATAATCTCAGCTCACTGCAACCTCTGCCTCCCGGGATCAAGAGATTCTCCTACCTCAGTCTCCAGAGTAGCTAGGATTACAGGCACATGGCACCACACCTGGCTAATTTTTGTAGTTTTAGTAGAGATGGGGTTTCACCATGTTGGCCAGGCTGGTCTCAAACTCCTGACCTCAGGTGATATGCCCGCCTTGGACTCCCAAAGTCTTGGGATTACAGGCATGAGCCACCATGCCCGGACCCTGAAGACATTTTTTAAATTGCTAGGTCTTACTCCCAGAGATTCTGATATACTTGGTCTGGGATGAAACACGGGAATCTGGATTTTTAAACATCACTCTGTATAATTCTCATCCTGCAGATTAATAAACTATGAGCAGCACTCTTCTGCAGAGGAGAACTTTCTTAAAGGGATGGATCTTAAAGGGATGGTTCAGTGGTGGGCAAAATTTCATGGGTTACTGTTAGCTTTCTGTTAACTGACTGAATTGATAACATTCTAACCAGTTCCAAGCCTTTGGTTGGTCAGAACTGTGTATTCAAATCACAACAAGCATTGAGGAAGTAACAGGTAGCTTGATAAGAATGACTGATTTGGGTTGGGGCTAGGGCAAAATGAAATGGCTGCCAGCTTCACGGTGCCATGTGTTTGGAGGTGAAGAACAGAAAATAAAATCCTTTGAAGGGGACCTCTCTGTTCTGTAGCAGAATTAAATAGGTGTCGATGTCAAAGAGTAGCCTGGAAGGCAGTATCCCATTAGAATCGCCATCATCTTCTCATAGCCACCTCAAAACAATTTAAGTAAAAACAACGTGCCTCTTATGGAAGTACCAGTGTCCTTTCTCTCAGACCCAGATTACTGCCTCTAAAACTTCTCTGATACAAGATCTTGGCACTTCTTCAGGAAATGAACAGTTATTTAATTGAATATTTACAGTTAGAATAGGATTAGAGACATAGGGGAAGGGGGAACTAAGAGCTGGAAATTGCTTAAGAGTAGCATAGGCTAGGGTTACAACCAGGAAGTGTCCAAAACTAGGGTTTGGATTCATCAGACTTCAAAGTCTATATATCCCTTCATTTGATTTTTCTAATTTTTATGTGTATAAGAATCACCCAGAGATCATGTTCAAAATATAAATTCATGACCAGTCCCCAAAACTATGATTTAGAAGATATTCTGTAAAATCAAAACTCTATATTTTTAATAAATATAGGTAGGTTATATATATAGTCATTTAATACTTTGACATATTAAAAATAAAAGTATGCTTTTAATAAAAGTAAGGCAGGTGGTTCATGGATATTATTTGAGCAACAATTTTTCAGGGCAAAGTTTCTCAAACTTTATAGCCTCAGGATTTCTTTACACTATTACAAATTACCAAGAACCTTAAAAAGCATTTATTTATGTGGTAAATAATATCTGATATATAGTAACGTTTGATATTTGTGGTGTTAAAAGTAAAACTGAGAAATGTTTACAATGTTTAACTCATTTGAAAATACCAAGAATAAATCCATTACCTGTTAGCCAAGTAACACTTTATAAAATATATTTTCCAAATTAAAAACATTTAGTGAAAACAAGACATGCTATTGCATATTTTTTAAATATCTTTAATGCCTCACTCAATAATTCTCTTATCAGTTTCCACATTCAGTCTATTACAATATGATGTTTTAGTTGAAGTACAGGAAGAAAATCAGACCTTACAAAAATACATAGTTTGAAAAATGAGAACTTTGGAGACTCCCTGAAAGGATCTTGAAGATCCCCATGGTCATGGGACCATATTTTGTGTTCCTGTTTCATCGGTATTCTGTTATTAGAAAGTTCTATATTCATCAGGCTTTGTTGGCAATCAAAGTTTAGGGACACTAAGGAGCATTAGAAATGAATTTATTTCTTCATTACTTAAGGTGGGGAAAATTATTTCATAAATATTACCCCAGTTGCTCTTTTATTAATTTACTTTATTAGGTTTAAAGCAGTATTGGAATATAAAATAGAAGTGTAGGTGATGGGGAAGAATTTTGTTTAAAGAAATCGGGTTTCAGAACAATGATTAGATTGAGGGTAAAGTGGTTTCAATAGGCAGTGAGGAAAGAATACATTAGGTAAACAATTACAGGTAGAAAATGTGGGAGAGCAGGGAGCAATCTATAATTATAGTACATAGTTGTTTACAATTGAATAAATAACAATAATGGTAAGGAAGTGCTATCATAACTTTCTAAAAAGGTTGATTAGTTTGGTTGATAAAACAACATTTTGTTCTGGTCATATACCTCTTCAAATTTTGTTACTTTTTTTTGTTACTCTAAGTTTTAGTTCTATAACCTAAAACTTACTGCCATGCTAGTGTAATAACTTTGACAAACATTATCTCATTTCTCATTTATCTATGGTAAAAGTGGAAGAACCTGAAAAGGAGCCAGGAAAGAAGCAACTGGAAAAAGTGAGCGGAAAACCTAAAGTGTGTGTTATCCTGGAAGCCATTTGAGGTAAGTGTTTCAAGGAGGAGGGAGTGATCTACTCTGTCAAATTATGCTGATCCATGAAGATAAAATGAAGAATAATAATTGATCATGAGATTTAGTGACATGGAGGTCATTGATAACCTAGACAGGAAAAGTTCCCATGGAGTGGTTGAAATGAAAGTTCCATTGCTATGAGTTTGAGAGAGACTGAGAGGAAAGGAGTTGAACACTTTGTATAAATAGCTATTTCCAGGAGTTTTGCTAAAAAGATAAGCAGAGAAATGGAGCAATAGATTTTAAAGGATATGAGGTTAATAGAGGTTGTTTCTTTTGGTTTGTAAATGAGATCAATAATAGGATGTATATTTATTTACTGTTTGGAGAGCTTCAGTGGTGAATTCTCAAGACATGAATCCTTTCCTTATAGAATCCATGATCTAGTGGGGGGAAATGGTATCAAACAAATGATTATACAAATAATTAGAGTGTAATTATCACACCTAACATTTTCAAAGACACCAAGAAAGGCTTCCCTATGTAAATGATACTAAGGTTTCACTTAGGGAGGGAATAGTATTTGCAAAGGTCTTGGGTAGAGGGAATATGGCATATCAGGGATACTGACAGAAACAAGCTACTGAGCTTGAAGTACAGACAGAGGGGAGAACGATCATGGCAGAAGATAAAAGTGGAAGAGTTAATCAGTGACTAAATTATTTAGGTTGGAGTTCATAGATTTAGTTCAGGTCTTTAGTTATTATGCCATGTACTTTAGGGATTCTTAATTTCATGAGCTGGGCATAAAAAAAGTAAACTAGCCAAAACTGAAAGGAAAAATGGGACAGCTAGAAAGCAGAAAGGAAAGGTGAATTGCATTACCACTATTCATACTGCTGCAGACATGACATTAGTCCAAGTCTATCTGTAGCTTCATTATTAATTATTTTTTCACTATACTAAATTTATTCAATATTCATAGCATTGAGATATTTCTGTCTATCTGATCAAATCATATAGTAAGCAGGCCCAAATTTTTTGTTAATATGGCCAATAACAACTGATTGTCATTCCCTACTTAATATCCTCCAGTGACTTTCTTTTAATCTCTTAAAAATAATATATTTTCCAACTTTTTCTTATGAAATTCACAAGCACTTGAAAAACCTGAAGACTAACACCTAAATACCCGCAATCTAGAGTCAAGAACTTTTATCATTTTGTTCTGTTTGCTTTCTCTGTTTTGCTGCATCATTTGAAAGTAGGTTACAGACCTCATGATGCTTCATATGAACATATTGCAGCATATATTGCCTAAAAATAAGGCATTCTGTGTAATCTCAATATTACGAATTTAAACTGCTTATTTTCCTATCATCTAATGCCTAATCAGTATGAGATATCTTAGATCCCTTCTCTCAGTTTTTAGCAGTTCTGTTGGAGTTTTTATAAAATGAGAATTGTTTTAAGTGCACAGTTTGATGATTTACTACAAATTTACAAAAGTTGTATAGCCATCATCTTAATCTAATTTGAGAACATTTTATTATTCTAGAAAGAAATATCTTATACATGCTTTTCAATTCAACTGGGATTAAATCAAGGTTATGTCTCTTTAAATATTTTTCCTGAAATATTTTTTCTTTTTTTTTCCATGAAATCGATTTTTAGAAGAAATCAGCTGTTTGTTTTATGTAATATTCCACATTTCAGATTTATCTGGTTGTTTCCTCATTATGTCATTTACGTTTTTTCTCTATCCCTCCACCAATTGTCATCCCCCAATATGTTCTATTAACATCCTTGTTAGACTCCTTCTGATATATTTGGAATAAAACCCAGATTTGCTAATTATTTCCCTCCCCTAACATGTAAGCCCCATAAAGCCTTCTCTAATACTAGTGTCTGGTTCACAGTAGTATCTCAATAAAAACTTGTTGCGTGAATGAATGAATTACCTACATTCAGATTGTATATTTTTGCCATCCAGTTTCAACCTCAGCTTAAGACATTTTTTCTATTTTAAATTGTATTATGATTGAAATAAAGTTACAGAACAATGATTTACTTTCTAAGCCAGTAATTCAGACTGATGAAAATCAAGTTTGCTTTCATTTTAGTATGTCATCAACACTTTAAGGATTTCTCTAATTTATTTTACATATTTTATTGCGTTTGAGGCTTTGGAGTACATGTGAAGAACATGTAGGATTGTTGCATAGGTACATACATGGCAATGTGGTTTGCTGCCTTCCTCCCCATTACCTATATCTGTCAGGGTTTCTCTAGTTTTTAATAAATCAAATTTATTTCAATGATGAGGAATTTAATGCTGAAACATTTTGAAACTGGCTACACCAAATAAATTGCAAGATTTTGATAGTGCTGCTTATAGGAAAACTTAGGGGAGTTATATAAGTAATCTCTATGTTTATATTCAGGGCTGTTGAGGCATTTAAGGCTAGAATTAGCTTCTCCCTAACACAGAGGAAAATGTTATCTATAGAGTTTGGAGAAACACAAGCAAATGCACTGGAATCTTCAGATTCCAGATTCAGGTAATTATATGAGCAGATTAATTCAGTATCAGTTAAAGAATGAAAAAGATTCAGAGATATCTGGGTGAAAATAACCAACTTCCCGGTATGGAATCCTCCTATATTTCTAATGACTACAAGACAACTGCTGTGGGCAATGATATTGTAAATAAGTAAAAATAACAGATAAGCTTGGAATATGTGGCATGGTGTTAAGTATCAAGTTAGCAAATTCCGTTGCTTCAGAATGTCTGCCAAAGCCATGGATACAGCGTGGTAGTCTTGGCAACGCAAGAGCCTTTACCTTTTAGATCTTTAGAGATCTGGAATCCAGTGAGGGAAAAGGAAATTACAAATGATCATCTACACATATAAATCACAGAAACATATACTATCATGCAAAGGAACACAAATACTATTAGATAATCTGGAGGATAAAAGGAAGAAACTTAAGTAGAATTTATAACTTAATACAGGCTGATTTGAATACGCTCCATTTCCTTGTGACTGATTATAGATAACACTGTTCCTTAAGCATTCCCATATTTGCAGGTATGAAGAGAGAAGGGAAAACTTTAATCAATCAATTTTAACAGCTCTAATAATCAGGTTCAGTAAGGAAAGAAGTTGAAGATAACTTAAATGGTGTTATTGAGTTTTCTGTATATTGCCACTTTCCCAGGTTACCTTCATTATTGTAAAACTTAGTTGTATACAGCCACATGGCAGTGCAGAAAAAAACACTGACTAGTTTTAGCTAGGCTCTCATCTCCACCCTTAGCCCATAACAGGGTTATGCTTTATATATCTGAAAATTTTAGATTGATTTGACAAATTCGCAGAATATTTTCTTTAATTTGTCCCAGTTTATAGAAACTGATCTTATCAACCCTTTAAAATTCTGTTAACATTAGGCTTTCTTCTGCCCTTTCAAAGAAGCATTTGGCCTGTCACCTTCTCAACATGAAGTGTAGTTATACAGTTGCAAATAACCATTGCATTTTCATCATAGTTCTCAGCTAGAATTCACAACCACTTTTCCTACTATAACATTATTTAATAGTACAGACTATAGATCAGGCTTCTAAGGGTCCAATCTTGACTTTAGCTTTTACTAGTTATAAGACCTTGAACAGATTACCTAACCTTTCTGAGATTCAGTTTCCTTATCTGTCAAACAGGGAAGATAATTGTACCTACTTCATGGAGTTTTTGATAATTAAATGATGTAATTCATACAAATCACTTGGAACAGTACCTATTCATGTTAAGTATTGCATATTTATATTAATTATTATATACTGATTATAATAGTCATAGGCATATCAACTCTTTATAGTTATATAAACCTTTACAATTTTCAAATGGTTCCCAAAGAGTATTTCATTTGAACTTGGGGATAGGGGATGGTGTTTTAAAAGAGAATAATCATATATCAGCTCTGTTTACAGATATAAGAACTGAGACAGTGAGGTAATATGGTTTTTCTGAGAGTACTCAGCAAGTAAATGGGAGAGCTGGGCCTTCAACTTTAATGATCATTCGCTGCATCAGTGAAATTGATATAGCCTGCCCAGTGAATTTTCCTAAGATGCTTTATCTCCTTTCATCCAGCCAAATCTTCCTTAGTGATCTTCCTGGAAAAGAAAAACTGCTTTTTCTCCCTCTAAGGATGAATACTGAGTGATCCCTCCACATGGTTTTCAAATTATGCCAGTTATGTAAATATAGTCCTTTTTGATTCCAGTATGATAATGACAAAATAAATTTGCACAGTTTTTGATGCTTCTGACCATTCCATGCTATTATTTTCAGTAGCCAGCTATAATTTAGTTATGTTAACAAATATGCTCTGGCCTTTGGATTTTAAGGACATGTGCATATATAGTCATTTCTAATATGAGAAAATCTAAAACTCATACAAGTGTATCTATCTTCAATAAATAACTGTAGTACTTTTGGCTGTTTCTCAGCCAGTATATTTGCATTACATTCTCTGTTCTGTTTTCAGAAATACATTAAAAATTTATGTGGGGGTGGCAGTTTGCAGAAGGCACTGATACATGTAAAAACAACTAATGCTATTTAAAGCCATGCACAAATAGATATGTTTTGAATTATGTTCACTGGGAAAAATAGTAAAGAACTCCCTTGGTATTTTGCTTCCTATGCTTAAGGCCCTATCTTTGATAAGTTGTTAGACGAGATGACAAGTGTATCTTGGCACAACTAGATGCTAGGGAAATGTTGACATATTTTAGACTGCAAATCAGTTTGTATGCACAGTGCATTGCCTCAAGGGGCATATTATGGTCCTCTACTATAAAGCATATTGCTTTACTTTAAAACTAAAATGTAAATGAAATTATAAGAAATAAATAGAAAGTCCAGTTTGATCTCACTCTGAAAGTTTGAAATAATTTTTCAATTGCATACTGGTCAAATGTGAATAAAATTGATTTTAGGTGTTCAGTGCTGAACAACACTGGCTTAATAACATTTGTAGTTTGAGGAACCTTGTCAAGGATTTCGACAAAACTTAAAAGACATTTATTAAGCAGGAACTAGTACAATGGGCATAGAACATGGGGCAAACCTGATTTGTTCAGGGTGTATTTTTATATTAGTAGTCATATCACACAGATGGAAAGAAGCCAGTATTCAGTTAGATTTGGTTCAGGTCAGGTGACCTGTGGAATAGAGGGGCTGGAAGTTTAAGGGTTCTAGGCCATTTTGATTACTTTATGTAAAGTCATGTCCCACCACATCTGAACACAGTGCTCTAGAGCAAAATCTGTTGTCAAGAAACAATCAAGAAAGTCATGAGTGACTATCCAAAACATATCAAATGCATTGTCAAAACAAGTACCTTCTTGGAAAATGCTTAGTTGAATTTGATATTTATGTATATAATGGTTTTCTACAGAGGATTTCCTAAAGCATTGACACTGGAACTATAGACACTGTTGTTTTTTAGTTCATGGCTGCTTGGCTAGGGTAAAGTGCTAAAGGGACAAAACTTGTGAATTTAGTTCCTCTGAAGGCCTTTACACTGTTTTTTAGACTATACTCTTAGTCTTTCAAAGAATTTCAGAAGTATATTAAGGACAGATCCATTCTTATTACTTGAGAAATAAATGTACTTTGTCGGTGATGACTCAGTCATATCACCTAGATGTCACATTATAGTCAACACGGTGTTTTATGTATCATCTCTAAATAATTCCTGTCTGGTGCAAATTACTTAAACTTAATGTGTGATTGAATAAATTAAAACCATTTTATATATTTTGTAACTCTGTCTGCCGAGAAGGCCTAGAAGAAATAATATCCCAATAGCAATGAGCACACCCAATGCGAAGGTCTTGTTTTCTAATAAATAGCATTCTACAGTAAAAGGAACCGTAGCTCTGTAGAAATGGCTGATTCTAGGGCTAATGCAGGGATATACAAAATGATACTGGAGCACCTTGTAAGAGCCAGCAAGTAAGGGAGTACTTAAGAAACAAAATGAGGGAGTTAACATCAGAGGGACACAGGAGCTAACTAAGAGAGCTTTCAGTGGCCAAAGCTGAAAGCAACAAAATAAAATTTTAAGCAGCAAAATAAAATTGTGTTATAATATTACCCAAAGTATAAACTTAATACTCATGAATCCATACTGGTATAAATAAATGGCTTAATAAATAGGGATAAATGGAAAAATCTCCCGTGCAAATGAATTCCAGAAAATTTATGTAGGCATACTCCATCAAGATGTTGGAATGTAATTTCCTATTTAAGTGTGGGATGCACATAGTGACTTTTTTTCCCCAAAGAGTACAGTATGGAAATGGCAGGAGAATAATCTTAGAGTGGAGAAAACTGATAAATACTACTTCAGTCAGGTGATCAAGGTTAGCAACCTTAATGATAAGTTAGTGGTACATCCCTTTAATATGATGTGATGAGAATGATACTTTGCCTTTGTGTTATTTCTCCCAAAACCTTACAATCTAAGTATAGCTATGATAAAAACATTAGACAAACCCAAACTGAAAAGCATTCTAGACCAAGCACTGTGGTTCACACCTGTAATCCCAGCACTTTGGAAGGCCAAGGCAGGTGGGTCACTTCAGTCCAGGAGTTCACGATCAGCCTGGGTGATATGGCGAAACCCTGTCTCTATGAAAAATTATAAAAATCAGCCAGATGTGGTTGCACGTGCCTTTAGTCTCAGCTACTCAGGAGGCTGAGGCAAGAGAATCGCTTGAGCCCAGCAGGCAGAGGTTGCAATGAGCCAAAATGTTGCCACTGCACACCAGGCTGGGCAACAGAGTGAGACCCTGACTAAAAAATAAAATAAACACTCTAAAAAATATCTGATGATTACTCCTCAAGATAGTGATGGTCATCAGAAACAAATTCTGATGAACTGCCACGGTTCAGAGGAGTCTAGAAGACATGATGCCTAATTGTAATGTGGTATCATAGATGGGTTCTTGGGACAGTAAAAGGACTTAGCCAAAAAATGAGGAACTTTGAATAAAGAATGGACTTTAATTAATAATAATGTATCAGTATTGGTTCACTAGTTTTGGCAAATGTTCCATATCAATGTAAGATATTAACAGTAAGAGAAACTAGATGCAGGGGATACAGGAATCCTCTGTTCAATATTTGTAAATTTTCTGTGAATCTAAAACTATTTTAAATACAAAGTTTGTTTAAAGAATACATATCACTTGATTGCCATAAAAGCTAAACAATGTGATGATTTGTTTTTCTGAATTTAAAATTCAAAGTGTCGTACTATAGTAAGGCCAATGAGAGGGTGAAGTGTTCATTTCTTTAAAACAAACATTTAACAAGTATTTATCCTTGGAGCTTCTACCCTCTGACATCATTCTTTCCTATCTTCGCACTTGCATCTACAATATTTTGTTGCTTCTGTAAGCTTTCACATATTATCCTTAAGATGGCAGAGACTGACCATTTGTCACTTGACAATTCTGTAGAGGGAAGAAAGAGGAAGAGATATTTTAAATTCTCACATTTTCCTTAGAATGACAAATCCTCCATGACAGAACTCTGCTGGAGGGAATATACATGAGAAGAATTGTTTCCACAATGCAGTTTTCTACCATGTTGATTCCAGTCAGGGTAAGAGTGATAATTTCTGCTTCAGAACAGTCATGTTAACAACTAGAATAGGATGTGTTCATGCTTGGCTTTTATTTAGGAAAAAGGATATTGTATAACACACCCTTGCTAAAGCTATGTATTTCCTAGAAATTAAATGATTAATTTAATTTATGATTTTAATATATGATTTAATATATGATTTAATTTTTCAATAAACCCTCTTTATTTCTTATTTGGTTTGTGACTTAGATTGCACTGTTGTTATTTTCTATATTATCATCCAATGTAAAATGGCTAAGCATATTGTTATAATTAAAGATATTGTTACATGTACAGATAATTGCCATTTTATAATTTAACAGACCCATTCCTGTCTTAAATCCTTTAAGAAGCTTTCTAAGATACACTTGTTTCAGCAGCATAGTAAGTTGCATGAGCTAATGTGAACAAATAACATTAAGGTTTTGTTAAATAGGAGCCGCATCCAAATGCCCAGATATTTGCAGAAGAGTTGAATGCTTCAGATTAAGGTTTAGAGGAAATGCCAACTACTTTCAAAAAGATATTTCAACTCAAATTTATGTATCTATGAAAATTTATCTACAATTATACATCTCACTGAAAATTTATTGGAATCATTTGTAATCTTTAAATGATTTAGAGATGATCTTTAAAATAACTAGTTTTAGTGATATTTATGGTAGAAACTACACTGGGAAACATTAAGATATATTTTCAGTGACCTTACTTTTATGTTGATATTTAACTGAGTATGTTTAATATCAGATGGCATAATCACTTTCAAAAAGGAGAAATTGAGATGATTACTAGTATATAGAAGTAATATGACTATTTTACACTGTATTCAGCTTTTCCTTTGTACCTCGAGGCGTTACCATATCATTTGATATTGCTTCTGCTTGGGAAATTCAATCTTTTATTACTCCCATTCTGTTTAACTGTTTCTGGCTAACTCTTGTTTATGCCACAGGTTTCAGATGATGTGTCAGTAGCTCAGACTTAACCTTCGCTTCTGAATTAGGTATCTGTTCCTTTTGTAACATCCTGTACTTTTCCTTTATCTCTCCAATCATGATTATGATTATATAATCATCATTTGTTTTATATTTGTGTAATAACTATTCCCTTTACCAAACCATAATATCCACTGCATAGTATCTGGCACATAATAGATTTTCAAAAACGAATTGTAAGAATCAATGAACAAATATTATTATAATATCCAGATTACTAGCATGATTTTCACAATTTATATCTAACCGTTACAGGATTTTAGCATATTTCATGCAAATAAGTAGATGTACATAAAATCAAGTTACTCCTTGTTCTGTAATAGAAACAGAGAAGGTTAGCCACAGTGCTTTCAAAACAGAGTATTTGAGCAAGAGATTTTGTTGGTGTTACTTTTTCTCTTTTCTCAGTCTGATTTATCTTCTAGGAAAGGATCACACAGATTCTTCAGTTCAAATGAACTCCAGCAGCACTTACATGGTGTCAACACAATCTCGCATTCTCTGCTGTTACTCCAAATTTTAATTATTGGTCTCAAATCTCCTATACTGTCTTAATCTTAGCAGACAACCTTGGCACTTACCACTGAGTGAAAATGAAGACTATTATGTGAGAAATTCTCCATCTTTCTCTCTTTTACCTCCTGCCATCCTCCAAAAAATCCTGCATCCCTGCATCGATATCCATTCTCTATTCTTATCCTCTGCTCTTGGGAGAAGAGAGATTCTTTCTACCTCTGATTTTAATGTTATTCCTTTCTGTTTTCTCTGTGATCTTGCCACATTAGTTATTCCCTCTCTTACCTATGTTTTTTGTTTTTCGTTTTTTTGTTTTTTTTGAGACAGAGTCTCACTCTGTTGCCCAGGCTGGAGTTCAGTGGCCTGATCTCCTGCCTCAGCCTCCCGAGTTGCTGGGACTACAGGCATGTACCACCATGCATGGCTAATTGTATTTTCAGTAGAGATGGGGTTTCACCGTGTTAGCCATGATGGTCTGGATCTCCTGACCACGTGATCTGCCCACTTCAGCCTCCCAAAATGCTGGGATTACATAAAACAATTTTAACTCTGCATCTTATGGTTGCCTTCCTGTCTCTTTACGTTCCATATTGACTGTATCTATATACTCTAGGTCTCTACATTCTCACCTTCAATTCAGTCTTTTAACCCGCTGTCACCTGACTTCTGCCCTCACCACTTAGTTCAGATTCCATTAGCAAAGGTTACTAATGACTTCTTAATAGCTACGCATAGTGAACATTTTCAGATCTTATTTTAATTTCACTGATCTGCTGGATTTAATATTGTTGTCTATAACATCTTTTCTATTTTTATGAATTTTTCAAAGGTAAGGATAATACCTGCTTTATGTAGAAATTTTAAACATTACAGAGTCATAAGAATTCTTATGCTTTCCTTGAAACTTTATTCTCCCTGTGTTTCTGTGACTCTTTCTTTTCTGATACTGGTCCAGCTCTTACCACTCTGGCTAATTTCTTAAAGCATACTTTATAGATTTTTCGTTAAATGCCAACCCCTTGCGTGTTGGTGTTCAGTTGAATCCAGTGCTCAGACTTTTTTTCATTTGAAATTTCCCTGCAAAGTAATTTAGTTTTCTCTCATGACTCTGGCTATCATTCAGTGACAGCCAGTTCAGTATCTCTGACTCAGATCGCTTTCCAAACCGCCAGTATCCATACATCCTCTTTCTTACTTGCATAATTATCCAGAAATCTCATAGGCGCTTCAAACTTTATCATTCCAAAGTGGAAACTAGAACCTTTTCTCAAAGCCTGTGCCATTTTCTCTATTACCTAGTCGTTGTTGCCTTTAGTCTAATGTGTCAAGCTGGAGGCTTATGCCAGATTTGTGTATCTTTTTCACCCTTCCAATTTATCACTAATTTAAATAGAATCTTCTCAACGTGTCTCATATAGTTTCACTCTTTTCATTCACAGTGTGACTGTTTGACTTCAGACTCTTTCATTTCTTGTTTACATGAATGCTTGAGTGGTCTCATCACCTTCTGTCTTAACCTGACTTTAATCCATCTTTTACTCTGTAAATAATTGTCCTTAAACACTCAAATGTGACCATATCATTTTTCTACTTAAAATAGTGTTCCCCCATTAGCTTTACTGTAAATCCCACAGAGGAGATTCCAATCTCCTTACCATACCACCCAAAGCCTTTGTGAACTGGCCTTTGCCTATCTTTCTAGCTAATGTCAGGGCTAGGTCTCAAGGAACTGAAATTAGAATGGAACATTCTATTGTGAGTGTCAAGTAACAGAAAGAAGCTGCAAGTTGAATATGAACTAAAGTATTTAAGAGTTTCGGTTGGTCAAATCAGAGACATGATGATATTTGAGAGGTGATTAGGGTAAGAGTAAGAATGAAAATTACAGAAACACCAAGGATTTGCACATAACTAAAGAGGAAGGAGAGTAAGATCAAGAACACAGGAAGTAAGATGTTGGAAACTGTTACCAAGGGTCACTGAAATGTCTATAGCATTGAGCTTATGATGGGTAGGTATGTTAGGTTGACTTAAAGGATCAGGGTTAAGATGGAGACTGGTAGAAAAATCTATGATATGTCTGATTGTTTTTCTCTTCTATATAAAAGTCTTTATTGGCTCCCTATCAACTATAGAACAAAAATCCAAGATTTTCAAATGACCAAAGAGGGCTTCCATATTTAGGCTTCTTTTTATCTCTGCAAACTTACCTCCTTCCCCTTGCCCTCTTGATCTTTAGGTTTCATCAACAATAAATACCTGGTGGTGCTCTTTTCTCATGTTTCCTCTACCAAAATTGTCCTTAATATCCTCATATTCTGGGTAAATGACTGTTCATTATTTAAAATCGTATAGACATCACCACCTCCAGGATGCTCCCTCTGAATCCTCTTCTCTCCCAGAGTTACCCATCTATCCATCCATGAACTTATTTGTTTGTTTATTATTGAGAAAATATTTACTGAGTGATTGATATGGGCCAGATTCTATGTCATGTAATGGGAACACCATGGTGAATGAGATAGGCCACACATGACCTTTACTCTTCATGGTCTTACATTTAGCAGTGGATACACATGTATAATGAAATAATCACAAATGAAATAATTACCAATTTCATAAATGCTATGAATAAAAGAAACAGTGAACTATCATACAGAAAAATGAGGATGAAGGGTAGGCAGAGAGGCAAACTAATTTAGTGTAAGTTTGAACCATACAAAGTTGTTGATATTTAAACTGTTTGTGTCCCACAAAAATAGTTTTACATAGTTTAATCTAATAGTTGACTTTCTGAGGAATTGACATTTAAACTGAAACCTGAAGGATAAGATGGAATTGGCCATACTGGCTAAGCCTATAATTCACCATGTTCCAGTAAACAAATGAAAAAAAATTGAGAAAAGGAGTGAGTGAAACAAGACAAAATAAGAGAGAGAAGTAAGTAGGGCAGATCATATAGGACCTTATAGGAGATTGGATTTGATTTATTTAAAATGAAAAGCCACTGGAGTTCGTTAAGATCCCTCTGTTTACAGTGGGGACTACAGTAAAAGGGAGTAAGGGTGGGAAAAGGCTACCTTTTAAGAGGTTGATGTAAGGAGACAATTTGGTATTGCCTTATATTTTCAGAGTTTGGAATCAGGCTCCCTTTGTTTAAATCCTGGTTATGCCATTTATTAGCCCTGTTACTTCATGTTCAAATTTTGAGTTTTACTCGAATTCTCTAAGCTTCAATTTATCCATCTGTGAAATAGGGATAATGATAGGATCAACTTCATAGGTTTGGCCTTGAGATTGAATGAGATAATGCATTGCAAATACTAAGCAGTCCTTGACAGAAAATAAACACTTAATAGGGAGTAGAGATTAATAGTCCAAGTAAGAGATGATAGTGGCCTGAACTACGTTGATGACAGCCTATTTGGAGACAAATGAATGGATATGATTCCTATTGGGGAGGTTTAAGTATCAGGATTTAGTAAAGTATTGGATTTGACAGTTGAGGGAGAAGAAGTTTTCAGGTATGACTCCTGGGCTTCTGTCAAAAGGAGTAGAGTGGGTTGTATTGCACTTCCCTGAGTTGGTGAAGGTCTGTCTAGTACAGATTTTAGCTATATAAATTTATCTCTATATACTATATAAAACAGGAATGAAAGAAAGGAAAAAAGGTAAGCATCATAGAATGTAAAAGGAAATGGCTATTAAATATTTTAGATATCTGTCAGAATCTTACATGAGGTATATAAGACACTTTTAGTTTATATTATGCTTATACCACAGTGTCTTTAATATGTAAAATTTTTAAATGTGCATATTGTTTGTACCCATGATATAAGATTTTGGAAATTTCTACTCTACTATGTGATAGGCAGTGAATAATTAAGCTTATATGTTTATTTTGTCTTTATATTAAAGGTGAATTGTAATCATTCCATCTGCTTCCTCTTACAGAATGGACCTTGCTTGGCATTTCAGTAGATAAAGAATTTAAGGAGAGTATCTATCCTTGTTCTCCTTGGCAACTGAGAGTCTGCCCTGGGAAACATCAGGCACCATGGGCAAGCGGGATAATCGGGTAGCCTATATGAATCCTATAGCAATGGCCAGATGGAGAGGCCCAACTCAATCTGTGGGCCCAACAATCCAAGATTATCTGAATCGACCAAGGCCCACCTGGGAAGAAGTAAAGAAACAATTAGAAAATAAAAAAAGAGGCTCAAAAGCATTAGCTGAATTTGAAGAAAAAATGAATGAAAATTGGAAGAAAGAACTTGAAAAAAGCAGACAGAAATTATTAAGTGGAAATGAGAGCTCCTCTAAAAAAAAAGAAAGAAAGAGAAAGAAAAAGAAGAAATCTTGTCGGTCTTCATCTCCTTCTTCAAGCTCTGATTCTTCAAGCAGTTCTTCAGATTCTGAGGATGAGGAGAAGAAACAAGGAAAAAAGAGAAAGAAAAAGAAGAACCGTTCATACAAATCATCACAAAGCTCTACATATGAATCAGAATCAGAAAGCAAGGAGTCTGTAAAAAAGAAAAAGAAGTCAAAGGAAGAAACAGAGAAAGAAAAGGATGGGAGAAGTCTCAGCAAAAAAAGAAAGAAAAGTTATCCTGATGATGATTTATCATCTGAGTCCTCATCTGAATCAGATTATGAAGAGGATGTGCAAGCTAAAAAGAAGAGAAGGTGTGAAGAGCGAGAACAAGCAAAGGAAAAGGTCAAGAAGAAGAAGAAGAAACAGCACAAGAAACACAGTAAGAAGAAGAAAAAGAAGTCTGGTCCAAGTCACAAGTCAAGATAACATAAAAAAAAAAACAAAAAAAAGCAAGAATGAGTTTACCGAGTTTCCCTGTGTTAGTAGAATTATCTCTGGACTTTGAGTTGCCAGTCAAATCCCAGTGTGCCAGAAAGGGGCATAATGGCTGCCGGCAACTTAAATATACGTTTTTGTTTGTTTGCTTGTCCTTCCTTCCAGTGGTTAATTCCTCTGGGAGCTAAAATTCTGTTGTCATACCAGTGAATAAAATGTTTGCAATTAAAGTAAAACGTGTTAGATAATGAATAACTTTGACAAAAAATAAGTGTATTTAAGGTTTAAATGTATCTTATTTGAATACATCTTTGAAATATAATCAGAAATTTCCAGATAATGGTAGTTGGTGTTTTTGATGCAAGGACTTAACATTGATGTGTCAATTCCTTGCTTTTGTAGATAAGTTTAGTTCATTTTACTTTTCTCTTTAATGAATCTTTGTTTACATGGGGAAGAGCATGTGGGGGTGGGAAGGGCAAGTGTTTGCTAATCACTGTGGCTAGCTGAATAGTGTGCCTTTGACTCTTACACATCCTATTTTTGCCAGAGCAGCAGCCATCTGTTTCTTACTTAATGAAATTCTGGGATGTTGTATGCTGCTTCAAGTGAACAAGAAGGACCGAAGTTTACAGCATAAGTAAGCCCCCATATCTTTGAAATTTACCTCTTCTTCAGCACTGTTCATTATACAGTATTGAATAATATTTAGTATTACAATATTACATGATTTGAAGTAACTTTATACCCATTTTGTATGGGAATCATTTTAAACAGACCCTGATGGTTTTTGATTAGGAAATATTCTGCAATTGTTTTTGCATGTTTTATACTATTAAGTTTTAGTTATCTGGCCATATTCTATATAATTGGTGATCCTTTTATAAGATACGATTCATGCTTAGGTTATAAGTTTCAAGTTTGTAGCTTCTTAATCTTGCTATATTAATTTCATTACTGTGTTTAATTGCACCCTTGCCAAAATATTTAGCATGTGAAAAGTTTTTTTAAAAACATATGTAATGCCTTCATATTGAAGCTGGTTACTGTACGCAAGTTAAGTGCCAGACCTTTAGTACGCCATGTGTTACATAAAACTACTGCCAAAATCTTAGTAAGATTGCTGTTGAAAAGATTTTTGTCTTAAGCATTAATATTGAAATATTATAGGAGTTAAATTTAGGTGATAGTGACATCATTGATCTTCCTGTGTCCATATTTTACTACAATTTGGTGCCTTGTATCTGTTGCTGATTCACTTTTACCACTAATGTAAAAATAAGTGAAAAAATATTTTTATGTTACATTTTTATATATCAGAGTAACATAAATTATAAATTTATGTCTCAAAAACCACCTGTGATGAAGGATGTGCTAATTGCAATGTCATAGGTACAAAGTATTTTGGCATGATGAAAGGCTAAATAGCTATTGTTTTAAAATAGCAGATTTTATCTCAGCTACCTTCAATCACAAGGAAAATTATAAAGATAAAAAACATCTGCTAGATAAATAACATGTTGTCTTGCCAAATTTTTTGCATTGGAAATACTGGAATCTCTCATTAAGGTTCTTGGAATATTATAGTGATGCCATGTTAGATCACCTTGGAGCTTCATAACTTTAGCTTTTTCCTAAAAATATATGTTTATGCTGATAAAAAACTATTACATTTATGGGATATTTTGTATCCATATAGAGTTTTTCGAAATGTTCATTAAAATGCTTTCATAAGCTTATATTGTTTGTAGAATATGGCAAAAGTATTTACAGCTCATCATATATCTATCTGCTCCCATTCACTTCCAAACCTCTTGTAGTTAGGCAATGTCATTTGACTACTTCAAGCAGAGGGATTGTAAACAGAAGTGATTTTGCATTTCCATGTTGGAGCTGTAAAAATTTCTGCATGACCCTCCAGTTTTCTTTTGCCTGTGATGGTGAGGTGAAAGCAAGTTGTTCCAAATGGGATACTTACAAGATGGTTGTAACCTGGGTCCATAAGTGACAATTTAGAAGGACCGGACTGGAGTGCTGATGGACTTGCAGTAAAATTTTTAAAGTAAGAAATAAACTGTTATATGTTAAGCCACTGAGATTTGGGGTCTTTTTATTACTGTGTAGTCATCTAACCTAATCTGATCAATAACACAAAACTCTAGTATATCTATTTCATCATTTACATAAAATGACTCACCTTCTTGTATCACATTCTTCTGTAGTCTACCCATTGACTCAGAAGTGATAATTATGCCATAGTAAAAGGAAATACTCATTTATTTGCATCAGTTTTTATGTAATGATTGAGAGAGTGGTCTACCATATTTCATGCTTATCAGAAATGCTGCCTAGGAAATAGAACTACATTATTCTGTTGATTGTAGAAAAAAGTTCCAGTAAAGTGTTTGAGAAAGAAATTTTTAAAGTACTCATGAGGACTTGATGAAGAAGGGGAATGCTATTTTTTATATTAATTATAAAAGTTATGGTAGAGAAATATGGAGGACAATAGACTAAATAGATTTAGTTGAATATTTAATGTGTAGCTTCTAAATTAGAAGCAACATAGTGTTTTCCCTATGTGAAAAGCACTAAAGTTCTTATTAGTGATCTGCCTTACCTGATTAGTACGGAGTATAGCTTTAGGTATAACATTAAATTCGCTTCAGCTATGGAAAGGGCAGCAGTGAGAAAGTAAATAAGAAAAATGAGAGATGGGAAAAATCGATACACTCTAGATTCACAATTTAATTCTGAGCACAAAAGGAATTTGAAACGTCTCAGGCTTCAGGTGAAGGTTTAGATTGGAGATAAGGAAACAATAAAATTTTGGGTTCTTGTTTTTTACCTTTTGACAACTCTCTTGATAATTATACATTTATTTTGAAGATAAATTTCATTTGATGTTGTGACATTTCTGTAGTTACTTCTTTTTGGCCATATTTATTTTACAAAAAGGGACATAGTCTGAGATGTAGGGTTGTAACTACATCATGCCTCATGAAAATTATAGACAACCTTCAAAATCACCTATGTAATTTAACTTTGAGACTTTCTCATTCCTGCCTGAGCTGCAAACAAGGCATGTTTTTTCATCATATGGCTCTAGCACTTTTTCTTGACTCTTCATGCCACTTATAAAGCTTTAATTTGCTTTATATTATGTATTTGTAGACTTATGGTCTCTATGTGTTGTGAGCCTTAGCTCTCAGCTCAGCTCTAGGCTGAAATTTTCATTCTGCCATTTTTTGACATGTGACCCAAAATAAGTTATTTCACTACCTCTCTATGACACAATTTCTTCATATACAAAATCAGAGAAAATGATGTCTGTATTAAATCATATTTGTGTTGCTATAAAGAAATACATGAGGCTGGGTAATTTGTAAAGAAAAGAGGTTTAATTGGCTCACAGTTGTACAGGCTGAACAACATGGCACCAACATCTGCTCAGCTTCTGGTGAAGGCCTCAGGAAGCCCTACACTCATGGTTGAAGGTAAAACGGGAGTAGGCACCTTTCATGATGAGGCAGGCAGCAAGGGCAGGGGGAGAGGTCCCAGACTTCTAAACAACCAGATCTCTTGTGAACTGAGTGAGAACTCACTTGTCACCTAGGAGATCCTATTAAACCATTCATAAAGGATCCACCCCCATGATCCAATCATCTCCCATTAGGCCCTACCTCCAATATTGGGAATCACTTTTTGGTATGAGACTTGGAGGGGACAGGCATGGAGATCACATCAGTACGTATATCTAGGATTGCTGTGAAAATAAGATAAAATAACATTTAAAGTATTTAAATGTTCCTGGCACATAATAAATGCTCAATAAATGTTTTTTTCATCCTCCACTTCCAATTATCATCATGATCACATATGACATAATAATGATGATTTGATTATTGTTATATCATCACCTCCTATGCTGCATTTTAACTTTTTTTAAAGGTAGAAGCTGCTTCATCTTTTGTCTGTAACAATGATAATACATGGTGTTATGCATATGATGGGTGTCTCCAAATTTTCATTAAATTGAATTAGTTGATCAAGACAGGAGAAGGGAAACTCTGAATGAATGTAGTGTACTAGATGTTGTGTGTAAGCTCCTTGCCTTATGTTTTACAACAGCTGAATTGAGATATAATTCATATACCATAAAATTCACCTCTTTAAAGTATACAATTCAATGGTTTTTAGTGTATTTACAAATATATGCAAGCATAACCAGACTTTATAAAAACATACCATGGCCATTAAGCAGTCAATGCTCCTGCTTTATGGACACAGATTTCTGGACCTAACCAAGAATCCCATATAACCACAATGTTAGAACATGTAAATCATCTCAAAAAGAAACTTTGTACCTTTTATCTTCCCTACTCCCACCCCACCCATTCTCTTAAGCCTTAAGCAACTACTGGCAAACTTTCTGACTTCGTATATTTCCCTGTTCTGGACATTTCATATAAATTGAATTACACAATTATGGTCTTTTGTGACACTTCTTTCACTCAGCATAATATTGTCAATGTTCACCCCTTCTTTAGCATGTATTAAGAGCATTTATATCAAGATAAAAAGAAAGAAAATATAATGTAGTCCATAGAATTTCTACTAGAACCAGGAGAAAAGAAAAACTTCCATATTTAAATATGCCCGACATCATTAATCCAATTTGTACTGATTTTAAAATACTGATTATACAGAAGGCTATTGAGAGCTTATATTTCTTGGGTGTAAAAATGTTCAAATATGGATTAATAGAGAAATTGGGTCAATTTTTATGCTAGATGCAAATAACATTAACCTAGCATGAGTATGATTTGTGTTCAGAAATTTGGCAAGTTGAAATTGGTTTAGGGAGAGCATGGATATGCTTATTTTCCCTCCAATAGCTACTACTCTGAATGATTTAATCAAGAGCTCAAGTGTTTTGAAATGTCTTTTCCCAGAAGCTGTTTACAAAGATCAAAGATACAGATTGTCGCCCTTTAAAGAAGTTGCTGTAATCCTTTTTTTTTGTTTCCTGCCCCCAAATAGCTTAACTACTTCTTTACCTATATAGTATCTCATTTTCAACCCGTCCACCCACCTTCTCATCTTCATTCAATTAATTTACCTAAATTTGTTTTTAAGATGTGTCCCATTTAAACCTATCTAAACCTTCACAGGATTAATTTATCTAGACACTCTTCGGATATAATACACAAGAACATATTTGCTCTATTATAGTCTCTTTACTGACATAAATATTTTACTAGTACAATAAACAAAATAGGAAGTAAAGAATCACAGTTAAGGCCCTGTTACATCTATTACAAATGAACAGGAGGAAACCAGTGGTGAAATCCATGAGCTAGTATGACTCAAAGTGATCTTAATAATGTTCCAATACATAAATATAAGATAAAAATAGAGATAAATATCAACCAAAAAATGGAGACTTTACAAAAGACATATTATGATCATTAAGTAGTCACTGCTCCTGCTTGATGGACATATATTTCTGAACCTAATCAAGAATCCTATATAAATGATTTTTATAAGCCCAATGATCTTTTCTAATACCACCTATATCTGTATCTGTCATAGTCAAGAAGTCATTGCAATCAATTAGTAAGGCAAGATTTGATTATCCCCAATATATAGCCCTATATGCACCTGTATAGATTAACCCTTTGAAAAACTGCCGGTAAATATCTGTCATATACCTACCCAGCCACTGATACTATGTTGTACGAAGAGCATTCCCTGCAAGATTGTATCAATCAGAGATCCAATCATTTAACAGGTGGCATACTCCAGATAATTTGAAAAGGGTTTATTTACAAAAGGGCTAGTTACAAAGGTGTCGGCAGAGTATAGGAGAGCCATAGAGCCAGTGCCGTAATCTTGGGGCTAGTAACAATAAGCTACCACTACTTTTAGGCCCAAAGAGACGAAAACTAAGAAAGAGAGTTGTGTATAGAAGGTCACTTTGAGCTGAGCATAGTCACAATCAACCTGAGCTTTCATTTAAACAAATAGATACCCTGAGTTAACTTCCTTTCTTTCTTCTGATCTTTTGTCCTGTTTCCCCATTAGCAGAACCCAATTGGAAATCAGAAGTCATGGGATCACATTGATGTCATCTATACAAGTCAGCCTCCTCAGGCACAGGTCAGGTTGAAGAAGGATAGAGAGTGGAGCTGGAGGGACAAATGAAAGATATACCCAGAACTGCACACCCTTTTTGCACTTCAGCATTCGTTCTCATCCTTCAACTGAGTGAACATTTTATGTCTCCTGCCAAGAAGTTTCATGGAGTCACACAAGTTTCATATCATCTCAAGGTGATGTCAGTTTGATCACACTGCATATACCAGCCACCACTGACATTATTCATTAAAATAGTGGTGGGGTATAGGAAGGTGAAAGGAAAAGGAACATAAAACATAGTGCTACATCTTTTTCTTCTGTAACTGTTCATGAGGCTAAATCAATTACCGTAGCTACCTTTCCTCTCCATTCCAAGCTCCCCTTACCCTCTGCCAGCACGTGAATGGATGGGGTTCTTTACCTAGTCAGGTGTAACAAAACTGTATTCCTGATGGATCTGAGTCTTTGTGGTCCCGCCTTTACTGGGTTCTTGCACTTTTCAGTTGATGAGGACAATTGAACAAGGGAATGAATAACAAGAGGCACCCCAGTGAAGTACTTGAATTCTAAACATAATCCTCTTGGTGCCATTCTGTAGCAACAACCCAATTTTCCCCTAAAATTACAGCCAATTACCTAGTCCAATACAATGACTCTCTTCTACGTCTATTGGTTTAGTAGTATAAGGAGCTCAAAAAAAGCCATGGGGATAGCCTCAGCTTCCTACTCATCAAACCCAGGACTCTTTTTTTCTTTTTTTTTGGTGGAAGTATTCTTCCCTTGTACACTAGGATTTCCAAACATACCAAGATGACTGTGAAAACAGCAAAAAGAAAAAAAAATGTTCAAGGAAATTATGAACTGTAATAGTAAGAGCCACTCCCACCTACCCTTTAATTCTTGGTTATGAAAGAAATTGCACCACTTATTGGCCACATGGCTTAAGCCACATATTGTATCCTTTAGCACAGCATCCTAACCTTGCAGGTTATGTGTGTTTTTTTTTTTCTATTTGGCATAACAAATGAATCTTTAGTAGGCCATATAAGATCAGTTAATTCTGTGGGTGTGAACTCATTACTATAAATGTGTTCTCTGCTTAGAGATAATATCATGTGGGATGCCATGGCAATGGATAAAGGCATTCTATAAGTCCAAGAACAATTGTGCTGACCCATGTCATCAAGGACAAAGTTTTCCCCTTAATAAGGGAAGGAGCCCAATATAATAAATCTGCCACATGCTAACACATCGAAAATTATACCGTATTAGGATTTCAACGCTGGCCTTTGCTATTAGCAGGTTGAGCAGTCAGAACTGGTGGTAGCTGTAAGGCCAGCTGCCTCGCCAGGAGCTGAATGGACACACCCATCCCTCTCCATGCCTGATAACTACGTCATCACCCCAAGCTCATTATCTGGCCTCACCACATGGCTTCCCCACACCCGCCTCTACATACCATACCCAAGCTTATACTCAGCACCAAACCATGCACTCAACCCCCCAGCCTGCTGTTGAAAAACCCCACCAAAAATTTTAAAGAAGCCCCACCAAACCCTGCTCAATAGCAGTCTGCCCCATACGCCCCTGGCCAGCGCACTTACCCAAAGTCCCACCTGCCTACCAATGACAGCCCGCTCCATGCATGTCCTGTTTCTCAACAGCCAATGAAATTGCCTTCGCTTTGTTTCCTCAATAACCAATCAATTGGTTCGCCTCCCTATAAAACCCCTCGCCCTGAACAGCCGGGCGTGACTTCTTTGGCCCCTTCCTGGACCACAGAACGTTGCCCAGGAGCTGAATAAATTAGCTTCTCATTTTCTTATACTTGCCTCAGTTTCCTCATTTTACCTCTGGCAATGGAAAGATTATATTGTTGAGTCCACACATAGACTTTATCTCTGCCACCATGTACACTTCGTATGTTAACCCGTCAAATAAGTATCAGGGTAATGGTAAAGGTTAACTCACCGAAAGAACAGGGCATCTTGCCCAGCTGCTTATTGAGAGCCTCCTCTGATATGGCTACCCACTGGTTGACATTTGCATGGGCTATGAATGTGTTTACACTATTTTAAGAGGAGCCATTATAAGAGGTCCATTCAATTACCTTCCTCCATTCCCATGACTTCTTTTTACTGATTTCCCAATTATGATCTTTCCAAATTCCCAACCAACCTGTTAGCAGCCTTTGCTCATTAATTGATTTAGATCCATATGTCAAGCTATCTCTCCTTCCACTGATGTGTAAAATCAGATATACTGCCAAATATTCTGCTAACTGGAAGGGTTTCCTTTCACTACTGATTTTCACAACCATTTCTTCTTGGTCATATTGGCATAGCATGCAGATCCGTTGGTAAATCAAGCTCATATTTTCTCTTCCACGTTAACTACTCATGAGGAATTCCTCATAGAGTAATAGTGTGGTTGAGGGCAGGTCGTAAAACAGTATAATCAGGTAACATATACGCCTGAGATAACTGTCCATAATTTTAATAGACTGTTTTTAGAGAAATTTTAGGCTCACAGAAAAATTAAGTTGAAAGTAGAGAGAGTTCTCATATACGTTCTTTTCCCACACATACACAACCTCCCCGACTATCAGTATTCCATACCAGAGTGGTACATTTGTTACAGTTGAGATTCTTCATTGACAAACCATCATCACCCAAAGTCCATAGTTTATATTAGGGTTCATTCTTGGCATTGTTTGACAAATTCTATTGAGTTTGACAAATGTATAATGGCATGCATACACCATTATAATATCATAAAAAATGGTTTCATTGCCCTAAAAATCCCCTGCATTCCACCTAATCATCCCTTTCCCATCTGTAACCACCGACAGCCACTGAATTTTTTATTGTCTTCCAGTCTTGCCTTTACCAGATATCATATTTTTGTAATCATACGGTAATGTACCCTTTTTAGGTTAGCTTCCTTCATCTAGTAATATGCATTTAAGGTTCCTTCACATCTTTCCACAACTTGATAGCTCATTTCTTTGGAGCACAGAATAATATTCCATTGTCTGGATGTACCACAGTTTATTTGTCTATTAACCTAATGAAGGACGTTTTTGTTGCTTCAAAGTTTTGATAATTATGAATAAAGCTACTATAAACATCTGTATGCAAGGTTTTGTGTGGCTATAAGTTTTCAACTAATTTGGTTAAATACCAAGAAGTGTGATTGCTGGATCATCTGCTTATAGTTTTTATGTTGCCTTTCAAATATATTTAGGCCAGGTATATACCACTTCTATTTTATAACAAAAAGTTTCTGTACACATCCAAATTCATGTTTGTCTCAATCAGATATGACCAATTAATAATGAGCAAAACAATCTCTTCTAGGGTCCATTCATAAACCAGGAGCTGCTTTTCTAATGGAAGTATGGTAAGACCTTTTTCTTAAATCCAGGAATTCTGTGCTATTTTTCCCCAGTTGAGGCTGTCAGAGGCTGCATACAACATCTCTTTCTGCCACAAAACTTTGCATACCTTCAGGACCTTTGGCTCATAAAGCCTTAACAGTCAAGCATGTTGCACTACAGCCTGGGACGGAAGGAAAGCACATTCTTTTCTAGCACTCACTTAAAATTAGAAGCTCTACAGATCACCAAATACACTGTCAGAGCAGCACTCCAAGTATATTATATGTTGCCTTCCAAATCCAAAGAGGTCTGCTAAGCATTATGTCTGTATGTGTGTGTGTGTGTGTGTGTGTGTGCGTGCGTGTGTGTGTGTGTATGTGTGTGTGTGTGTGTGTGTGTGGTGGGTTGTAAAAGGTAAAGCAATTTGTCTCTCATTTTGAAAGAAATTTTCCCAATATACCCTAGGCCACTGGACTCTCCCCTAATAGGGCAAGTCTTGAACTTTTGTGTAATGTATCTTCCACTTTCTGGCATTCACGTGTTTTACTAAGGCATCTATGGCAGTACTATTGAAAGTATGGTCCATAGACTCATGTCGATTCATGAACTGTTTGTCATTAGTCTACAGCAAGATAAATACAGAAATTAACATATTTAAACAATCATACGGAAATCATGACATACTTGCAATATCCAAATGCATAAACATTTTTCCAGTACTTCATGTTTATTATATATTACAAACCAAATACCACACTTTCTTACTTATAAGTGGGAGCTAAACATTGAATACACATGGACAGATAGATGAGAACAATAGACACTGGGGACTGTTTAAAGGGTGAGGGTGGGAGGGAGTCGTAGGTTGGAAGGCTACTTATCAGGTACTATGCCTACTACTTTGGTGATGAGATCATTTGTACACCAAGCCTTAGTGTTATTCTATTTACCCAAGTAACAAACCTGCACATGTCATGTAACCCTTGAACTTAAAATAAAAGTAGAAAAAAGTATCAGTCTTGGATGAAATGAAAAACAAATAATTAAAAATTGTTATTGAAAATTTTAAAAGATATCCTTTGCTAATGAAACTTCATAAGAACTCAACTACAGTGCTTGCCACTTCTGACTCAGTAGGTCCAATTAACAATGTCATCATTCTAATGGGCCAAAGTGATAGTCTGTGGTATATCAAGATGATCAAAGTCTCTTTGGATTATATTTTGACCTAGAGCAAGAAAGCTTTCAGTCGTGAGGTGATCCAGTAAACAATATATTATTGTCCATGCCATGTAAATATACACTGTTTCTGTTAGTCCTTACTGATTGGAAAGTTAAGAGAAAACATTCTACAGGTCAGTAGTTGTATACTTGAATCCAGGAGCTGTGTTAATTTGCTTCAGTAAAGACACCACATTGAAACCATGCCTGTAGTTAGCATCACATCTTGATTATTTGCAATAATTTACTGTCATTTTCCATGATCCATCTAGCTTTTGCACCAGCCAAACAAGCATGATAAATGGGAATGTGATAGGAATAATTTCCTCTGCATCTCTAAAGTCTGATGGCAGCACTAATCTGCAAATTTTGGGTTGTTATCTTCAAAGGCACTCTCCCTTCACATTTTCTACCATTATAGCCCTTACCACATGAGGAAAGGAACCATTGTGGAGATCTTGCAAGTTACTTTACATACCTATTCCAACTATATACTCTGCAATCAGTGAAATAATCACAGAGTGATTCTACATTTCAAATGAATATATTGTAAAATGGAGCCAAGACTCCATCTATCTTCTGATTTTACTAAGCCCTTACTTTTTACCAGTGGAATACAGTGGCATTTTGAAGTATCTAGGCATCAACACAAATTCCAGGTAAATAACTCTTAATCCCCAGAAACTCAGGATATTTTCCATCCCCCAGAGAAGTTACTCAGATTAATGGCTGCAAGTTTCACTGGAAAAGAACTGAGGGAAGGTTTATGGCATCAGTCTATGACTATGTTGCAGGATCCCTCCTCAAAAGTTCACAGTCTGCCCTCAGTTGAAGGTCTTTGACCTGACTGACCCTGAGGAATTGGAGAAGAGGCCATGGATTCACACTGCGATGACTAAAATTAGGCTTCTAATTGATTTAAAATTTTTCCACCTGTATTATCAACTAGCAACTTAGGATAGCAATCTACAAATCTAAGGACCCTGTGATCAGCTGGCCATTGCCACAGTTTGTTTTAGGTCAAAACACTCTGATTATCATTACAATCTCTGGCCTTTTGAGAAATTTCACACAACTTGACAGGTAAATGCTGCTACTTCATCTCTATCACGCCAGGATCCCATTATTTCCATTGACATTAGGAAACCCAAATCCACCACATGTCATACTCTTCGATGGTTTACAGAGTTCAGCCACTACAGAGTTAAGATTATACATAATTGATCACCAGTATTTCCATTTCCCTGGGTCTTTGGCCTTTTTTCTCTAATGCAGTGGTTCTCAAACATCAGAATCACCTCAGGATTTGTTAAAGCACATATTACTGGGTGCTGTTCCCAGTGTTTCTGATTAAATAGTTCTGGGGTAGTCTCCAATAATTTAGAATGATAACAAGTTCCCAGGGTAGGCTGATGATGCTGGTCTAGGGACTAATTATTGAGAATAATTGCTCCAGTGTATGCCAGGAAAATACTAGCATTTTAACCTCATTAGCTGTAGTCCGTTATTGAAACCATAATTTAATTATCCAATCTAGCAGATTGTTAATAGCTAATCCAAGGATCTGGAGCTGGCATATTAACTATGGAATCCTGGGTGAATATACCCATGTCAGTGCATTTGGTTCATTGAGTCTTACATTTCACCTGCCTTGCTGAAACCATAATTCACTCCCATGCATGCCCTCCACACTTTCATATGGGCCTAAAGGCAATAAAAGATGGTAACTTACAAAGAGGAATAATTCCAATTTGTGAGCCAACTGGTCCTGGTGTTACTACTCTAAGTGTTTTACACAGAGTCTGCCTTTATGGGCAGGACAGCTGAATGGACACAAGAAACCTGAACTGACCTCACTGGCAGAATGCTAACAGAATAAATATGCGGGGCTCACAGAGCTCCCTCTCTCTCCTGTCTCTTTTGAGGACTCTCATTTCACTAAACTCAAGGGGAAGCTAGAGACCATGGGAACCTATTGATGTAACCCATAACTGTTAGATTCCCAGGGCAGAAATCAAAGAGTGGAGAGTGAAGCTGGTGGGGCACATAGATATTGAGAATAAGAACCCATCCATTGGTAGTCAGTCTATTCCTGTGGAAACTTGAGCCCTAATAGGCCTTCTCTTCAGTCTGCTCTCAAATCTTATTCATCTTGTTGCCTATGTCCTGAATCTGACTTGACATATCATCAGTTCACAACTTGACTAATTGTATGAATTATTCAACCTACTAGCTGCCTTACATATTTCCCTTGGTGTGGTAATCTAGTACTATTCAATAGATATTTATGGTTTCCCTTCTGATCACATGGTAAGATTACACTTGTGTACCACCTTCTAGTTTGATGTCACCTTGCCTATATACCAAAACAGATGCTCTCTTTATCCCATGTATATTCAAAAGTTTTCATAAACCAAGATTTAGAATAATCTCAACTTTTAAGTATAGAAAACTTATTTCTATGTCTACTTTGAATTCTCATTTTAATTGTAAAAATGACTTTATATAAATTAGTATTTAGAAAACGCTAAGAAAACTTGATGGTGGCAGTAGAGAATGGGACAAATTTGAGTCACTAAAGTTTGTCAAAAGGAAACAACACAAATTAGGAATATTAGAATGAATCTTGGAGCTAAGAGGTTAAAACTGAAAAGTATAAAAATTCTATGTTGAAATAAGAATGGCAACATTAACATGAAAAGGAAAAATAAATTGTAGTACAGGCATGCAAGGAAATAACATAAACAATTTCATACTTTGCACATGGATAAATGCATTTCTGATAAAAGTAGAAAGTTATTCATGGGAACGATAACTACCAAATTCAGGATATTGGTTACTTTTGGGTATGAGGAGGGAAACTTGATTGGGCAGTGGTATACCAGAGTTTAACTGTATTTATAATGTTTTATTTCTTAAACTAAGTAGTAGGTACAAGACTATGTATGTGGTATCATTCTCTCTACCTTCTTATGTATTTAACATACTACATAATAATAAAATGGAACTGCAATCATGAAAACTCCTTTATTTTATTTAATTAAGTAGTTATAAGTGTTTATGAGCTATTGAACAAAATTTCTGATATTTTGCTGATTAGAAAATTAACGGCTTCCACTCTTGATTCTTGGATAAATTTGTGGAAGAAATCAAAATCCTGTCATATTGGACTTTTGTTCTGAATTATGGATATAGCTATATTTTCCTTTTGTGCAAGACACTGCCATCAACATCTCCAATTATATTTAGAGATACTTAGAAATCATTCTTATAAAACAAACTTTAACTTGGCTTAATCATGGTTAATTGTGACAAAATCCATGGTGGAGATGAAAAATGCTAAAACAGTCATACCAGATATGTCTTTCATAACATTCTTTATAAGTCATTAACCTAACTATCTCAAGCATTTAATCTAAGGAAATGTTTTTCAAAATATGATGCTTAGACTACACGTATCACAATTACATAGGGTGCTTGTTAAAAATAGATTTCTGAGCTCTGAGCTGCATGCTAGACTTTCTGAATCAAATGTTCTAAGTATAGGTCTGTGATTCTTCATTTTTAACAAAGCTTTAGGACAAAACGTGAAGAGTTACTTCTGTAAGAGAAGTGATTTGTAAAACAAAGTGGAAATTAAAGGTATTGTTTGTTACATATTGGGGTTTTTACATGACAGTAAGGGAAGTAAAATCTTAATAAAATTGAACTTAACTAGAAAAAACGATCATTCAACACGTGTATATAGGGTGCCTACTATATGTGTCTGACACTGCTAGGAATTAAGATTAAAGTGGTTATTATGATATAATCTTAATAGACATGCAGATACATCATAATACTAAATTATTATTAGTGAATTTATAGTGATAGGCACAGGGGAGGGACACATAACCCAAACTGAGGAAGTCAACAGTGTCTTTCAGGAGGTGGTAATACCTTAGTTGACTCCTAAATAATAGATAATAAGCTGACTTAGTGAAGAGAGAGGGATGTTTGGTATATGCGTTCCAAGCGAAGATGTGGGGGCACATGACTTATGGATGAGAGAAGCTGAAATCCTTGTAAATTCTGGACTATTTTTCTACCCTTTCTGCTCTCTAATGCCTCATTTGAAGATGCCACATGTTCCCAATCCTCTTCCTAGATTTATGTTTTTACACTAAATCATGGATACTCCCTGTCTCCAAAAAAGGATTTGGAACTTCACTCACGGTTTTCCCATTCATTTATTCTGAGAAAATTTGTTCTCAGCAAATTCAAGATCATGGTGATGACTCATCTAACAATGTGGTTTTTCCATTCTGATATCTGTCTTATACCTTACCAAAAATTACCCCAACACTCCTGTAATTCCCTCTCATGGGCCCACCCTAGACATAGTAAACATCTGGAAAAATGCAAGCATTTAATTCTTGAATTCAGAAGCAATTCTTTCTTGTGTCCTTCTCATGTCTTCCCACTTCCACTCTCTACTTTTCCACTCTTTGTCTTTCTATATACTTAACCTGTGATCCCTTCCCAATTCTCTCAGGCTGGCAGGCCCCTCCAGGCTTCACTACCTTCCCATTCTCTTTCAGGTTTCTAGTCAACTACACCTTTAGGCATGAAGCCCTTCAATTTCCACTTTTATTCACCTTCAAATGTATCTTCAAAGAGTCTTACCTTTGTCCCTTCTCATTCATTGCTCTCTACCTGAGAAATCATATCTATTTATGAATATGACACTGTTTTTAATCTGAATGAGCTCAGATGGTCATTGTAATAGAAATTTATCGAACCAAATTGATATCACAAAGCAAGATATGTTTTCTCCTGAGCTTCAGACTATATATTCAAACCCTTGCTGGATAACTCCATTTTCGTGTTCTCTGGGGCTTCTAACTCAAGATGCTCCAACTGAGCATGTTATGACACTATACAATTTTTTGTAGGTTTCAACTTGATGAGTTCTATCTAGATAGTTATTAGTTGCTTTAACTTGACTATTTAAAAAAGGCTTTACAATTAATTAATTTACCTCTGAATACTTCCTTGCCTGTATATCTCCACTGTAAAAGAATAATTATTATAGTACTTATACACACATAAATCTCATAGGGTCATTGAGAGGAGTAAAAATGCTTATATATGTAAAGATCTTTAAGCAACGCTTTGTGTATAGTAAATGCTATAGACATACTATTATTTTCTAAATACTATTTTTAGGTAATCACATATTTTCAATTTGTCTTTGAGTTATTACTTAGGGTGTACCATTTTTTGCTTCTAAACATTTACTTTTTTATATTACGAATTTAATTGGATATTCTCACATTTTTTGGCAGCTTAATATATTGCCTATTATGAAAAGATATTTGAAAATAAGGTATAATTTCAATTAGTGAGTTATAGAATTTAAAGCACATCTAATTCTATGTTAATAATTAAATTTTTATTTCTTTGTCATTTTTGTTTAGTGTTATGTTTGGTAGATTGACATGTGTTAAACATATCATGCCGGCTGGGCGCAGTGGCTCAAGCCTGTAATCCCAGCACTTTGGGAGGCCGAGGCGGGTGGATCACGAGGTCAAGAGATCGAGACCATCCTGGTCAACATGGTGAAACCCCGTCTCTACTAAAAAAACAAAAAAATTAGCTGGGAATGGTGGTGCGTGCCTGTAATCCCAGCTACTCAGGAGGCTGAGGCAGGAGAATTGCCTGAACCCAGGAGGCGGGTTGCGGTGAGCCGAGATCGCGCCATTGCACTCCAGCCTAGGTAACAAGAGCGAAACTCCGTCCCAAAAAAAAAAAAAACAAAAAAAAAAACACATATCATGCCACTATCATTTCCCTCATGTTTATCTTTGTTTTTCATAGTTTCTAAGAACTTTTGACTTCTAGATTTCAGCGTTTCTTTTTAATTTTTTAAAATTTTATTTATAATTTCACCTGAGGTGTTATATGATTTGATGGATGAAGCTAGGCCACTTATATTTCTCGTGATACTTATTGTATTTTGCTGCCAAACTATACAGATTATAGTTTGTTCATTTATTTATTCATTTGCGTATGGACATCCAATTGTAGTTGTAGGCCTGAGGTCCTTGTTTCCTCATTGCTTGCTAGCTAAAGCAGGTCTTTGCTCCTAGAGTGCAAGTGCACATGCATTTCTTCTCATGCTTTCCATGTGTTTCCCTTCCACCACAGTGGATGGAGTCCTGGTTATGCTTTGAATCTTTCTGACAGTCCCTGATACTACATCTCTCTGACTTCAGATGGAACAAGTTCTCTGCTTTTAAGGGTTCACAGAATTACATTGGGTCCACATGGCAAAACAAAAATAATCTCTTTATTATTTTAATGTTGGTCACCTTAATTACATCTGCCAATTCCTATTGGCCATGCCACATGACGTATTAACAGGTTCCTAAGATTTGAATTTTGAATATCTCGGGGGGCATTTTATCTGTCGCAATCCATCCTCTGACCATAAAATATACATGTCCTTTCCAAATAAAAAAGAAAATATTCACTTCATTCTAAGATCCTCAAAGATCTCATTCCATTACAATGTCAACACAAATTCCAAAAATAGCATATAAATCTCATCAGCTCAAAAATCCTAAGTCTACTCGTCTAAATCAAGTGTGGATGAGGGTCTGGCTATAATTCATTAGATACAAATTTCAGGGCATATTTGCTCTCCATCTGCAGGCCTGTGATGCTAAAGAAACAAGTGAACTGTTCCCAAAATGCACTTGTGGCACAGATATATACAGTTACAGTATAGACATTTCATTTCCAAAAAGGGAAAATGGATAGTAAAAAACAATCAATAATCTAAAGTAATTTTGAAATTTATCACATCAGGGTCACCACCTGCCGGGTCCTCACATGGGGGCACCAACTGCTGGGGTTTGTCCCGCAGGCCCCAGCTGCATGAGGAATGAATAAATGCACTCAAACACCAATATTCAGTGAAAGAGTGGGCTTAGGGGTCTGTGGCCACTTACAGACATTCCAGAATAGTTCTGTCAAAAGTTAACAGCTGTGTCCCTAACTCACTGGCCCTGTTGGCATTTATTCAGCACACATTAAATGACAAGGCTTTGAGTCAACACCATTAGAGGGTAATTTCCCTGGTCGACCTCCCTCCCCAACCCACCCATCAGACAGAGAGAGCCATCAGGCCCCTGGATGATTAAACATTAGTTTTAGGACCTCATGAGTAAACAAGTTATTTAGATTAACTCCCTTTCATGCCTTTGTTATGTACCCTTGCTATTAGCTCAAAGAGGATTAGGCTGCCTTCAGCCTTGACTTCATCCTGAGGCTTTTGCAAAACCTTCCCTCCCTCCAAGAAGGTTTCTGACTATTTTCTGTAACTACAATTTCTCCTACCATCCTTGATTGAACCCCCAAGGAAATTAGTCATTCAAACTTCCTTATAATTTAATACCTGGAAATAATTTTCTGTTCTTCTCAGTCTTGCCCTTGGTGTTCTAAGCTTTGTCCTCTATGCTCTTGTCTCTGCCCTCTGAGTCATTCTTCCTTTTTAATGGAAAAAAGCATGTGTTTGCAGTAAAATAGTGTTATCAGTCTGCTTACTGTCAGCAGCATTTTGCAGGTTCTCTAGGCTTCTTTAATTATGTACTCTCTCTGTCCTTTTAAATCTAAGCTGACAGTGTTCCTGATTATATAAAATTCTCAAGAACTGTGTGGATCTCATTTTGATGTCACAAGTATTCATCAGACAGAAGTTAGGCCTAAAATCTTTTTGGATAATTCTCTATGCTTGGCTTCTGCTGAGACGTCTAAGGGGCAATTCGCTTAAGATACCTAGAGGATCCCTGATTAGTTTAAGGGGATTTGTGAGCCATACCTTTAATCTCTTCAAAGAGCATTTTGTGTGACTAAATACTCTTTTTGACATCTGAATAGGCTGGAAATTTTCCAAATCATTAATTTGTGGTTTATTTTTATTTCACAGTTCTTTCCCTAATTTCTCTTTCTCCTTTTGATTTTTACTATTAGCAGTGAGAAAAAAACCAGACTACACTTTAAAATTTTGCTTGGAAATGTGAGGTAAATGACCAGGACTTTCATTTACAAGTTCTGCTTTTCACATAACTGCAAGACGCAATTTCACCAACTGTCTGACAGTACATAGCATGGGTCACCTTTTCTTCAGTTTACAAAAATATATTCCTCACTTCTTTCTGAGCCTTAACCAATAGGATCATCCAAGTCTAGATCTCTGTGAACAGTCTGTTCAAGTGATTTAGACTTTCTCTAGAGTAATTTATTATTTCTCTTAAGTTACCTTCTCTTCCTTCTGAACACTCATAAGCAGCATCCATATTTCTGCTGATAGTGTGTTAAAGTCAATTTAGTCTTTTTATGTCATGGTCCTCAGAATTCTTCCAACCTTTATTCACCAACCCATTCCAAACTCACTTCCACATTTTTTATATTTGTTATATAAACACCCCACTTCTGGTATCAAACATGCATTGTTTTTCTCTTGCTGCCATAATAAGTTGCAAGAAACTTAACAGCATAAAACAACACCCATTTATTATCTCAGTTCTATGGATCAGAAGCCTAGCCACAACATGATTCAGCAGGGTCTTTTGCTCGGGGCCTCACAAACCCTAAATTAAGGTGTCAGCAGAGCTGCATTTGTTTATTATTGGAAGATTTGTGGAAAAATTGACTTCCAAGCTTATTGAGGTTATTGGCCATATATATTTTCTTTCATCTGGAGCACTGAGGTCCCTCTTTCCTTGCTGAATATCAGCTGGGGCCAGTATTTGCTTTTAGAGGTTGCTCACATTCCTACTTATGCTTTACATGTGGCATCCTCTAGCAATGGCATGTCAGGTTCTTCTCATTCTTTGAATCTCTCTGACTTCTTTTTCTTCTGACTCTGACTCCAGCAATGACCATAATTATATCTTCACTGACTCTTTTGTAATTTAATACCAAATATTCACAGGTTCCTGGGATTCGTTCATAAACATCTTTGGGGACCATTCTACCTACTACAATATTTTATATATGTTTAACTGGAGAAAAATAGGCATTTTTTTCTGCTGTTAACTTATTTTCTGATAGTTTGTTTTTATACTTTGTCCAGAGATTTTAGTTGTAATCAGTGGAAGATATAGGCTATAGTTGGCTTATTCCATCTTAATTGAGACTTAAAATCATAATCTTTGATTTTTAATTAATTTTTGAACATGTTTATTGAGTACTTTTATGCACTTGGCAATGTGATATACAAGGAAAAATATAGAATGTTGTTACTTCAACATAATTCAAGAACTTACAAACTTTTCAGCAAAAAATCAAAACTCATTACTATGAGATTATGTAAACCTGGGCTATATTCCTTTCTGAATAATGGAATTTCAAGAAGTTAATTGACTCTGTATTCCTGTAACTGAAAATCATTAATAGAATTTTATCAGCAAGAGAGAACAATGCAGCTCTTGAAATATCAGCATATTCAGGTATAGCTAATTTAGTTTTCTGAGTGACCTTAAAAGCCTGTACCAATTAGAGGGGAAACTCAAGATATTCGAAAACTGCTGCTATAGAAACAGCCGTATTTCAGCATTTCCAAAAGGTTATTCATATGAGTTTGATAATGAATATTGGGGAGAGAATGAGATCTAAAAAGGAAGAAAGCACACATACCAAAAGAAATTTACACATATGTGTATTTGTGTTTGTGTATTTATGAGAAAAGAAATATGAAAGAAAGAAAAAGGTGGAAAGAAAACAATGATAAATTGAATGAATATGTGAGGAACTCTTCCAAGGCTATTCGTGTCTTTAATAACAGAGCCAATGATTTAAAGGAGACAGTGTTAGTTATTTGCTTAGTGGTTCACAGGAGTAATTAGTCAGTCTGATTGATATTGTAAGCATGAATTGCCACTGTTTGTTACAAGTGCTTTAGGAAGATTTCTCTCATATTGAGTTCTCAGGTAATTATGTTCCTTGACAACAAAGAAGCACTAGTGCATTGGTTAACAGCACAGTTTTTGGAGGTAGATAATATTAATTTGAAGCCTGATTCCAAACCATCTGTAAACACTTGGACAAGTTACATAACCTCTCTGTGCCTCAGTTTCCTGATTATGAAGATTAAAATAATAGTACCTGCCTCATTGGGTTATTGTAAGAATTAAATGAATTTTTATGTGTAAAAAACTGAGAATAGTATCTGTCACACAGGAAGTACTGTGCTGCTTATTATTACTGCAGCCAGCAACAATAACAAGTGGGATGTTAAGTCTGATTGTGTGTCTTTAGGGCACAGGCTCTTAAAGAAACCTGTACGTCTAGTATTAGGAGACAATGTAAAGGCAGTAGGGTCTGTTCTCCATTTTAGTCATAATTTTGGGGGGCTTTTGAGGTAATTTATTGAAAGGTAGACTCTGTGAAACATAATGCTAAAATATCTTCTTGATTTCATAGTACCTTCAATGCTATTGGTTATGAGTCAAAGTCTAGTTCAACTCTGAAAGAGAGAGAAAGAAAGAGACAGGGAGAGAAAGACACGAGTTTTCATCAAGATTTGCTAGAAAGTAAACTTTATGAAAGTAGGAATTTTGTTTTGTTTTGCTCATTGATGTAGCACAGGCTCTTAGAACAGTGCCTAGAACAGTACATAGTAGATACCGAGTAAATATTTGTTTAAAATATAAATGTTGTGAGCAGTTGCAAGTAATCCCCCAATTCCACTTATCCTCTAACATAATACTAAATCATTCCCTTTATATTAGGGCAGGGAGATGATGAGGATTTACATGAGTGAAGATAACATATTGGTAACTTCCCCCATTATCCTAAGATATGTCAAATCCTATCTTATCCAGATAGTCCAGTTAGGCCATGACCATACAACCAAACATTAATATGTAGCCTTTTTTTTGTGGGTGGATGTGAATGGTATTCCAATTTAATTGACTGTGAATTAAAGAAAAGGAAAGTCATTATGCAAATGTCTGCCCATTGAAAGCAATCAGACCTAAATGCATTAATTCTTTCATTTTTTTCCCAGTGTTTTTCAAAAGCATAGATTAAACTGTCCCGGAAGACATGTTAAAATACAGATTATTGGTCTTCACTCACAGCATTATGAGTCAGTTGGTCTGGGATGAGGCCTGCTCATAAGCAGTTTTAAAAATTTCCAGGGTCTGCTGCTGATGATGATATAGAGATATGCCAGGTACTCTTCTGGGTGTTGGCGATACATGATAAACCAAAGGAAGGTACAAGCCCTCATGGAGTTTATAGTACATTGAGGGAAATAGACAAACAAAAATATAATATCAGGTATGAAAAGTGCCATGAAGAAAAGAATTAGGATAATAAAATAGAAAATGATGGGGTGCTTTTTATAGACAGGGTAGTCAGGGAAAATCTCTGTGTTGAATGATATCTATACAGATGGCTTAACGAATATAAGCCAATGGAAAAGGAATAAAATTTTTAAGCTACTTGAGAATTGATTCTTTTTTTATAATTTCAATATAATATTTTATAAATTGTCATATAAAAATAGTTTTCATGTGACATCCTTTTAAAGTATTCTGAGATAATTAGCTGCTGGATAAAACATTTCACATTTTATATGTTCATAATGAAGAGAAAAAATATTTCCTCTCTAGCTTTAAGATGGAAATTAGGCTGAGATAAGTGGCTCATGCCTGTAATCCCAGCACTCTGGGAAGCCAAGGCAGGCAGATCGCTTGAGCCCAGGAGTTCGAGACCAGTCTGGGCAACATAGCAAAACTCTGGCTCTATTAAAAAAACATACAAAAGTTACCTGGGCATGGTGGCATGTGCTTGTGGTCCTAGCTCCTCAGGAGGCTGAGACAGCAGGATCACTTGAGCCCAGGAGGTCGAGGCTGCAGTGAGCTGTGATTGTGCCACTGCACTACAGCATGGCAACAGAGAAAGACCCTGCCTAAAAATAAAAAAATTAAAAAAAAGATGGAAATTGAATCAACTAGTTGCTTTCTGCTCCTCTTTGAGGTGGTAATAATGGTCCTCATTGTGTACAAAGGAATAGGCTCTAATTGCATGATAACATGATTTTCATTATAAAAGAAAAGTAGGATATTTGGGCAGATCTTTAATATGTTGAAAAGACAAAAACAGGAGCCTTCCTCAAGTGGTTCCTCAGCATCCTCAGCAAAGATAAACTCCTGGACCTCTGCTAAGGGGAGAATGGGTGCTGGTCCAGTATGCTATGTTGAAATGTCGTCTTTTTCTAGTCTCCATTCGGATCTCTATTCCTCAGTTTTTCCGTTTTGTGCCTTAGTTTTATCCTTTCTTTGAGTCACCTCTCAATTAGAGTTTCTCCACTACATGATGCACAGTCCACTGCTTCAGTTCTTTTTTATTAAAAATAAAGACAGGCAAACAAGTGCAATTTATTATGTATGCCACCGAGAAACATTTCTGTATTTTCCAAGAAGCTATAATGTAAGGTGGGCTGAATATCAACCATTGAGTCCCAATTGGTGGCATACCAGTTATGCATGTCTTGTCATTTTTAACTTATTTATTCTACCTAGGCCTCAATCTCTCAATTTCTGAAAGTAGTAAACAGCTAGAAGATGTTTTCTAAAATCATACTTTCTTTGGATAATTGATTCCGTGTGTTTATTTGTCTTCCTACTTTATTGTGAATAGCTTCTGGATTTAACATTCTATATGTAGGAATAACCCACACCTACATCTGATCAAGGTAAGAGGAGGCATTCTGAACATCCATTTTCTCCCACAGCCATCTGTGGAGATGTCATCTTTTACCTTGATAATAGGTAATTACAAAAGATTATCTAATCCCATATCTGTTTCTTGAGTCTCTTCATCTGATACGCTTCTCTTTAGCACATTTCCTCTTATCGTGAACCTCTGGGTCTTTCTTTAGATTTTTAGAACTTCTTACCCTTGTCAATATTCATATACCCCCCAACACACACACATTCATGCACACACTTGCTCCTTTTGATCTGTTTGCTATGTTTGTTTTATATAACCTGTCACTGTGATATTTATTCTTTTGTTCATTATGCCATAGGAATGTAAAAAAATCCTTGCCCTAGTTGTTACAAGTTTTCTGCTCAGCGTACCAATTATTCCCTTATTTTTATGACTAATAATTTAAAATGCAAGCATTTGGAATGTTGAACTCCTTATGTCTTATACTTTAAAAGGTAACCACCTGACGTGTTGAGATTTATATAGGCAGGATTTCTTAACAATGTTCATAACAGAAGTAAATTCTGCTTTAGCGTGAAATCATGTGAAAGAGGTAAACCTTTCTTTTTGTTTTTTGTTTTTTGTTTTTCTCAGTTTTTAATTGTAGGATCAGAGGGTACATGTGCAGGTTTATTAAATGGATAAATTACACGTGGTTGGGGTTTGGTGTACAGATTTTTTTGTCAACTAAGTAGTAAGCATAGTATCCAATAGGTACGTTTTTTACCCTCCTACCTTCCACCCTCAAGTAGGACACAGGGTCTAGTGTTCTCTCCTCTGTGTACTCAATGTTTAGCACCCAATTATAAGAGAGAACATGCGGTATTTGGTTTTCTGTTCCTATTTTAATTTATTTTAAAAATTGCCTCTAGCTCCATCTATGTCATTGGACAGAACATGATTTTTCTTCTTTTAATGACTGTATAGTAGTCAACATATACCATATTTGCTTTAACCAGTCCACCATTGATGGGCATCTAGCTCTATTGCATGTCTTTGCTATTGTGAACAGTACTGTGATGAATATATGAGGGCATGTGTCTTTTCTGTAGAGCAATTTATATTCTTTTGAGTATATACATACTAATGGAATTGCTAAGTTGAACAGTGTCATAATGAACATATGTGTGCATGTGTCTTTATAATAGAATGATTTATAATCCTTTGGGTATATAAGCAGTAATGGGATTGCTGGGTCAAATGGTATTTCTATTTCTAGATCCTTGAGGAATTGCCACACTGTCTTCCACAGTGATTGCACTAATTTACACTCCCACCAACAGTGTAAAAGTGTTCCTATTTCTCCACATCATCTCCAGCATCTGTTGTCTCCAGATTTTTAAATGATTGCCATTCTGACTGATGTGAGAGGGTATCTCAATGTGGTTTTGATTTGCATTTCTCTAATGACCAACGATGATGAGCAGTTTTTCATATGTTTCTTGGCCACATAAATGTCTTCTTTAGAAAAATGCCTGTTCATACCCTTCCCCCACTTTTTGATGGGATTGTTTGTTTTTCTCTCTTGTAAATTTGTTTCAGTTCTTTGTAGATTCTGGATATTAGCCCTTTGTCACATGGGTAGCTTGCAAAATTTTTTTCCCATTCTATTGGTTGCCAGTTCACTCTAATGATTGTTTCTTTTCCTTTGCAGAAGCTCTGGAGTTTAAATAGATCTCATTTGTCTATTTTGGCTTTTCTTGCCATTGCTTTTGGTGTTTTAGTCATGAAGTCCTTGCCTATGTCTATGTCCTGAATGTTATTGCCTAGGTTTTCTTCTAGAGTTTTTATGGTGTTAGGTCTTATGTTTAAATCTTTAATCCATTTAGAGTTAATTTTTGTATAAGGTGTAAGGAAGGGGTCCAGTTTCTGCTTTCTGCACATTGCTAGCCAGTTTTCCCACCACCATTTATTAAACAGGAGATCCTTTCCCCATTGCTTGTTTTTGTCAGGTTTGTCAAAGATCAAATGGTTGTAGGTGTGTGGTGTTACTTCCGAGGCCTCTGTTCTGTTCCATTGGTCTATACCTCTGTTTTGGTACCAGTACCATGCTGTTTTGATTACTGTAGCCTTGTAGTATAGTTTGAAGTCAGGTAGCGTGATGCCTCCAGCTTTGTTCTTTTTGCTTAGAATTATCTTGGCTATGTGGGCTCTTTTTTGGTTCCATATAAAGTTTAAGGTGGTTTTTTCCAGTTCTGTGAAGAAGGTCAATGGTAGCTTGATGGGGATAGCATTAAATCTATAAATTACTTTGGGCAGTATAGCCATTTTCACAATATTGGTTCTTTCTAACCATGAGCATGGAGTGTTTTTCCATCTGTTTGTGTCTTCTCTTATTTCCTTGAGCGGTGGTTTGTAATTCTCCTTGAAGAGGAGCTTCACATCCTTTGTTAGTTTTATTCCTAGGTATTTTATTCTCTTTGTAGCAATTGTGAATGGGAGTTCACTCATGATTTGGCTCTGTTTGTCTGTTATTGATGTATAGGAATGTTTGTGATTTTTGCAGATTGATTTTGTATCCTGAGACTTTGCTGAAGTTGATTATAATCTTAAGGAGATTTTGGGCTGAGACAATGGGCTCTTCTAAATATACAATCATGTCATCTGCAAATAGAGACAATTTGACTTCCTCTTTCCCTAATTGAATACCCTTTATTTCTTTTTCTTGCCTGATTTCTCTGTCCAGAACTTCCAATACTATGCTGAATAGGAGTGGTGAGAGAGGGCACCCTTGTCTTGTGCCAGTTTTCAAAGGGAATGCTTCCAGTTTTTGCCTACTCAGTATGATATTGGCTGTGGGCCTGTCATAGATAGCTTTTAATATTTTGAGATACATTCCAACAATATCTAGTTTATTGAGAGTTTTTAGCATAAAGCACTGTTGAATTTTGTCAATGGCTTTCTCTGCAGCTATTGAGATAATCATGTGGTTTTTGTCTTTGGTTCTGTTTATGTGATGGATTACATTTATAGATTTGCATATGTTGAACCAGCCTTACATTCCCAGGATGAAGCATACTCGATCGTGATGGATAAGCTTTTTGATGTGCTGTTGTATTTGGTTTGCCAGTATTTTATTGAAGATTTTTGCATTGATGTTCATCATGAATATTTGTCTGAAATTTTCTTTTTTAGTTGTATCTCTGCCAGGTTTTGGTATCAGGATGATATTGGTCTTATAACATGAGTTGGGGAGGATTCCCTCTTTTTGTATTGTTTGGAATAGTTTCAGAAGGAAAAGTACCAGCCCCTCTTTGTATGTCTGGTAGAATTTGGCTGTGAACCCGTCTAGATCTGGACTTTTTTTGGTTGGTAAGCTATTAATTGCTGTGTCAACTTCAGCCCTTGTTATTGGTCTATTCTGGGATTCAACTTCTTCCTGTTTAGTCTCGGGAGGTTGTAAGTGTCCAGGAATTTATCCATTTCTTCTAGATTTACTGGTTTGTGTGCATAGAGTTGTTTGTAGGAATTGCTGATGTTAGTTTGTATTTCTGTGGAATCGATGGTGGTATTCCTTTTATCATTTTTCTTGCATCTATTTGAATATTCTGTCTTTTCTTTTATATTAGTCTGGTTAGTGGTGTATCTATTTTGTTGATCTTTTAAAAAAAATCAGTTCTTGGATTTATTGATTTTTTGAAGGGGTATTTTGTGTCTCCATCTCCTTCAGTTCTGCTCTGATCTTAGTTATTTCTTGTCTTCTGCTAGCTTTTGAATTTATTTGATCTTGTTCCTCTAGTTCTTTTAATTGTGAAGATAGGGTGTCGATTTTAGATCTTTCCTTGCTTCTCATGTGGACATTTAGTGCTGTAAATTTTCCTCTAGACATTGCTTTAAATGTGTCCCAGAGATTGTGGTATGTTCCATCTTTGTTCTCATTGGTTTTAAAGAACATCTTTATTTCTGCCTTCATTTCATCATTTATCCAGTAGTCATTCAGGAGCAGGTTGTTCAGTTTCCATGTAGTTGTGCAGTTTTGAGTGAGTTTCTCAAACCTGAGCTCTAATTTGATTGCACTGAGGTCTGAGAGACTGGTTGTCATGATTTCTATTCTTTTACATTTGCTGAGGAGTGAATGACTTCCAATTATGTGGTCAATTTTATAGTAAATATGATGTGATGCTGAAAAGAATGTATATTCTGTGGATTTGGGGTGGAGGGTTCTGCAGACGTCTATTAGGTCTGCTTGGTCCAGATCTGAGTTCAAGTCCTGGATATCCTTGTTAATTTTCTGTCTTGTTGATCTGTATAATATTGACAGTGGAGTGTAAAAGTCTCCCACTATTATTGTGTGGGAGTCTAAGTCTCTTTGTAGGTCATTAAGAACTTGCTTTATGTATCTAGATGCTCCTGTGTTGGGTGCACATATATTTAGGATCGTTAGCTCTTCTTGTTGCATTGATCCCTTTACCATTATGTAATGCCCTTCTTTGTCTCTTTTGACCTTTGTTGGTTTAAAGTCCATTTATCAGAGACTAGGATTGCAACTCCTGCTTTTTTTTGGTCTCCATTTGCTTGGTAAATCTTTCTTCATCCCTGCAAAGGTGAGCAGGCAGAGTCTGCCTGCTAAAGAACTATAGCAGTGGTCACTGGTGAGTGTTTTGGCTGGGTATCTGAGGCTGTGCTGCAAGCAGGTATGTCCAGGGAGGAACCCTGGGAAAGGCCAGCAAATGAGGGAGCCTTCAGATCAGACTGACCTCATCACGTGGGAAAGACAGCCCTTCTCTCTCCAGTTCCAGCAGCTAACAAAAGCCAAATCTTCCTGAGGGATGGGAGATGATGATAGTGCTCCACTACAGCCTTTCTGGTAACAAACACTCTGGTCTCTGTTTCTTCCAGCTCTCCAGGCAGTTCTCACTGCCAGCTCAGATGTCTGTGGAGGTTGTCAGTTCTGTTTCTTACATAGCTATGTTAACAGTAAGAAAAAGAATTGTGGGTTTCTTTGTTTTGGTTTTTGGTTTTTAGAGACAGGATTCTCATCCTGTTGCCCAGACTGGTCTCAAACTCCTGACCTCAAGCAAACCTCCTGCCTTGGGTTCCAAAAGTGTTGAGATTAAAAACATGAGCCACAAGGCCTAGTCAAAAAAAAAAGTGTGTTAAAACAAGTTATGAAAGGTACTTGTTAGAACTAGTTGCTAGTAGCCATCGACTGAGGCTTAGAATTCATAATTATTCTTTCTGGCCACTGATTACATAAGTTCCCTCATGCACGGAACTGACACTGTTTCACAATTTTTAAAGCAAAACACTTTTCTCAATATTCCTCTTAATAATCTGAATTTTAGGGTTTTCTCTATTTTATTTGTTTTGCCTTTATAATAGCACTTTTATCTAATTTCTCTCATTTTCAAAATTCTTTTCAGTTTGACAGTCATTCAGGTCAGGATGACACTGACAGGAAAGATGTTTCTGCCTAAATGAGAAAAATAATTATCCAGCGGAGTTCACATAATTAGGCAGTGACTCCTGTTGTGTGTCATATATGTAGCTATAAGAAGATGTGAGGAGAGACTAAAAATTTTAATTTATGCTTCCGTCGTGTTTCTCTATGTTAAGCTGCTAAGTTGGGAAGATGTTATAAACACAGATAAAATCTATTTGAAGACAAAAAATTAATGACAAATGTATCCTAAAATAGCACCTGAAACATACAAATATAGATGAAAGAAAGACCTTATTCAAGGAAGGTTTGCTCAGTCCTCTGATGGTGCCTGATGTCAGGTTTATAGAATCCTTGGATCATGCTTCTTTCTTTCTGAGACGGATTGAAGGGCATTATCACAGTACTACAAGGATACTTAAAACACTAAGGCATACATTGGAGTCAGTGAGGTAAGATGGGGAGGCAGTAATACTCACTGATAAGAAGGTAGCTACCATCTTGACCCAAAGAATATCTCAACACATAGCCTGAATAAAATTTCTGCATTAGCCATGCCTTTGCAAGACTCTTTAAACTCCCGTTAAAATGCATGAGCCAGATATGAGTAACAATCATTAACTCATTAACCAAATATTTATTTAATACCCATTATGCACTAGGTCCACTGCCTGCTGTGATTGGTACAACAATTAACAAAACTTGGTCTCTGACTTCAAAGATTTTCTAGCCTGCTAGGGGAAATGAACAAATAAATGTGCCATTACAATGTAAGGTTAACAGTGTAGGTAAAGGTTATGAGCTAAGTGTAGGTGGTTATAGAATTACAGAAGAGGGCCACCTATCTCAAAATAAGGCTGAGTATTTGGGTCAAGAATGGCTTCCAAGAGTAAATAATGTGTGAACTTAGAGGAACAGCACAGGTAAGGTTTAAATATTGAGTAGGAGATAGCTGCATGAAAGAATTAAAGATAGAAGGGAACTTTCAATAGCACATTTTACTAAATAAAGACATTACATAGGTATAGAAACTAAAAGACAAGCAAATCAGTAGCAACACATGGAGTCATATGAATACACACATGCAAACAAGTAAAAGTCATTTCATATTTTGGTGCCTTGGCATACCATTTAAGGTCAAGTTCACAGTTTCTGGCCCTAACATTTCTTTGCAAGCTCATCTCCTACAATCCCCCTCCCAGTCTTAAACTTTCTCAAGAAAGATAGTATTTTCACCAGAAAACAGAATACTTAAGTAGTTTTAATTTTATTTTTTGGGGTGATTGGGGGTTATGGTTTTTAAAAAATTTCTTGGTCCTGAGGATTTTCAACTCTTAAAGCTCTTGTGAATTCAGAATTCTCAATTTAAAAAATAACCACTTTCAAAAATAGCACATTTAGGCTTGGCATAGTGGCTCATGCTTATAATTCTAGCAGCACTTTTTCGGAGGTTGAGGCTGGCAGATCACTTGAGGTTAGGAGTTCGAGACCAACCTTGCCAACATGGTAAAACCCTGTGTGTATGAAAAACACAAAAGTTAGCCAGGCATGGAGGCATATACTCGTAATTCCGAGCTACTCAGGAGGCTGAGGTGGGAGAATCACTCGAAATCAGGAGGTGGAGTTTTCGGTAAGCCGAGATGGCACCACTGCACTCCAGCCTGGCCAACAAAGTGAAAGCCTTTCTCAATCAATCAATCAATCAATAGCACATTTAAAGCATTAAGTGTAGATCTGAATGATGTTTGATATAACACTGCATTGTTCAAAGAAGAGGTGCATTGAACATCAATGTATCTGTAAGGAGATACACATTGCATCACAAGGAGAGAGAGATTTGGAAGGTTGTTTTGGCAGTGTACTTTGCCATCTGTCTAACACTTGTACTGGAATGTGTGCCTCCAATGATTTAAATATGACAGTTGTGATGCATTTGCTTAATCATTTTTTCTCACATGATAATAGAAAGAGAATACAAAAATCTTAATGAGATATTACTATGTATTGCTAGAATGGCTAAGATTTGAAAGACTGGAAATGACAAGTCTTGGCAAGGATGAGGAGCAATTGGATCCCTTATTCATGGCCAGTGAGAATGAAAATGGGTACATTCACTCTGATAAACAGTTCAGTAGTTTATTAAGTTGTTAAGCATACACATACCATATGATCTCAGATGGTCACACACACAAAAAGAAATATATGTACATATTAATACCTTATGTGAATTTTCATAGTGGCACTATTCATAACATCTGCAAACTGGAAACAACCCAGCTCTCCATCAATAGAAAAGGGATATGGATTAAAATATTGAGTTGTGTCCATACAATGTACTACCTATTAGCAAAAAGGTCCAGCATAAATAAATCTTAAAGGTATTGTGCTAAATGAAAGAAGCCAGAAACTGAAGACTGCATATTATATAATTCGAATTTATATGATATTCTAGAAAAAGCAAAACTATAGGGATAAAAAACAAATCAGTAGTTTCCAGAGCCTGGAGTTTAGTAGAAAGAGTTTACTACAAAAAAGCACAAGGAAACGTTCTGGGATAATGGAAATTGTCTTATCATAATTATAATGTTATGTTACTACATGGCTATATGCATTTATTAAAACTCATCAAACTGTGTGTTTGAAAAGAGAAATTTTTATTTTGTATAATTTATACCTCAGTAGTTTTTTAAAGAAGACAGCAGCCCTGAAGTGTATATTTTCTTACTATCAAAAATAATCTGTAAAAAATTAACATCTTGTTCCCAAATAATGTCATAGAAATTCGGGTGAAGTAAACCTGTAACAATTAGCCCTGTAATTTATAACCAAGTATTTTATTTTCTTCATTCCCTGGTAATACATCAGGTAGTTAAGGAGGCACTTCCTGTTTCTAGTCAACATGTTTGGTAAGCAAATGGGCTGACCTATTGTAGGCCTCATGACTTATTAAGAAAGAGCAAGAAAACACGTAGCTGCAGTATGGCATAGAGTTACTATATGTCAGTAAAATCAAGTGTTTTTACAAATGTGGGTTGAGGTTATCCGTGGGTTGTAAAATCAATTTAGCAAGTCACAATACATCTTTTTAATTTTAAAATAAAGTGAAGGATAATAAAAATATAATAGTATATCACAAGTAAGAGAAAGTATTGCTTTGTGGAAATTTTGGTTCATCAATATGCATGTGCATGTGTGTATCTAGTTATATACATACATATAATGGAAATACATACATATGTTTATTGCATGTGTATATAGTTAATGAGTCAATATATAAAGTATATTTCTTTTTTTTTTTTTTTTTTGAGACGGAGTTTTGCTCTTGTTACCCAGGCTGGAGTGCAATGGCACGATCTCGGCTCACCGCAACCTCCGCCTCCTGGGTTCAGGCAATTCTCCTGCCTCAGCCTCCTGAGTAGCTGGGACTACAGGCACGCGCCACCATGCCCAGCTAATTTTTTGTAGTTTTAGTAGAGACGGGGTTTCACCATGTTGACCAGGATGGTCTCGATCTCTTGACCTCGTGATCCACCCACCTCGGCCTCCCAAAGTGCTGGGATTACAGGCTTGAGCCACCGCACCCGGCCGTATATTTCTTACTATATATTTCAGTCAAGAAAGTTTAAACTTTGAATGCTAGTGCTACATATGGCAATAGATCTTTGAGTGTTGATGTGGCTGCTCCCAAACCTAATGGGATAAAAGGCAGAAAGTCTGCATCTTAGATCTGTCTGACCCGGCCAGGTCTAGGTGCTTACTCTACATGACCATAAACATGTGGTGTGTTTCTGTGAAGAACTACTAAAGCAAAAAGGACTAGCATCCACCAACTTATTTGTATCCAAGTTGCTTTTGGCTCACCAGAGACTGGTAAGAGCCTTGCAATCCAGCAGCCCAGAAATTTGCTTCTTAAACAGCTGTTTGTCAGAACCCAGAGTTAACAAGATTACAAGGACTAACCTAAGAACGAATGGCCACTTGCCCCTGTAGTATGAAAAACACGAGGTTTTGCATTGTCCCCGCCATAGTTTTCTTTTGAAATTACACACTGGGGTCTGTTGGGGGGAGGGGCCAAGTGAGGGACAGCGAGGGTGTGGGGAGGTCTGGGAGGAATAACATGGGGAGAAATGCCAGATGTAGGTGATGGGGGGATGGAGGCAGCAAACCACATTTCCATGTGTGTACCTATGCAACAATCCTGCATGATCTGCCCATGTACCCTGGAACCTAAAGTACAATAAAAATAAAAATATAAAAAACAAAATAAAAAAAAGAAATGCAATATTTCTATGAGGCGACTACTGAGAGTACTTGATATATAGAACTTCTTGACTGGTAAGTAATAGTATATATTATGCTTCTTTTTTTGGAATGGAAGAGACCTAGTGGAGTGGGAAGCCACTTTACGTCTAAGAGATAAAAGAAATGGGAAGTCTGGCAAAAAAAGATTAAAAGATGAAAAAATAGGCTGCATCAAAGGCTGCTTTCACATAATTCATATTTTTATCTAGAGCTACTTCTAGAAGCTGTTCAATTAATTTTTTTGGTGAACTAATGACTATTGGTGTTCTTATAGCTATGACAGCTAGCTACCTTTAAACAAAAATATATGGTTTTGATTACAAGGAATATTGGATTATCAAGTAGAGTATCTATGCACCTCCAGCTGCTCATCCAACGGTGAAGTATTCCAAACATGGCCCGTAATATCATCTTTAAATATGAAGGAGAATGTATTCCATGTACAGGGGAAGGAAGAACAAGCTTCCTGATGATTAAGCATTTAATTGGGTCAGAATTTTCTGATGGACCGCACAATATGTATAACACATCACGTTCTTTCATTCTCTTCTTTGAGATAAGTGAAAATCACCATTGCAATAGCATGGAATAATAATTGTGTGAAATTCTATTCAAAACAAAAACTTCCTTTCTGGATTATCTTATTATGATACTACTGATTCAATTTATGAAAACTCTTTGTTGTGATTGGATTGAGTTGATGCTTATCTCTTCAATCAAAAAGTGAAATATTCTAACATGTTTACCTATGTAACAGACCTGCACATCCTGCACATGTACCCTGGAACCTAAAATAAAAATAAATGATTAAGTCCTTTTGCAAAAAAAATATAATAGTGAAGTGTTCTAATCATGTGTTACCCCGGGTGTACCTACCTCTGTATCACTTCAAGATAACTGTGGGCACTGATCTCATGGGATTAAGCTACCTAATAGATGGTAAACTATTTTCCTGAAATGTAAGTTCCTTCATGGCAGGGAGAGGGTCTGATCCCTCTCTGAATGCCCAGTTTCCATGGTGTATCTGGCACAATGGAGGGGAGCAACTAATGTTTTTGAATTAATTGTTTTGACGGCTTTATATAAGTCTACTGAGGGAAAAAGAGATAAGAGAAAATAATAATAATATCTTAAAAATGAGTTATAGTGAAAGACAGAGGTTTTAGTCAAAATGGAAACTAGTCTGGAAAGATCGTCAGGAAAAGAATATTTTAATTCTTCAGCCAGAAAAAGGAAGGGAGTGTATACTTTATTATTATTATTATTACAAACTAAAGTGCATTGTTTTTCAGGAGGTTCTGGAAAAAGATATGCAGTTATGTTAATGTATGGCGCAGAGAAAAGCAAGTGCTTGAGCTATTCAACTATGCTTTCTCCTTAGCAGGTGGCAGGCAGAGGAGGGCACTGGGGTCTAGGGCTGCTGGCAGTGACAGAAGGAACACCAATCCCTGCTTTTTCTTTGTTGTGCAGGCAATCATGATTCTGGATGATTCACTCCTGCTGTATGGGCAGAGAGTGAGGTAGGAGAAAGAAAAGAAATTGTGTATGTGTGTGTGTGTGTGTGTGTGTGTGTGTGTGTGTGTGTGTGTGTATGCGTGTACTTGCCATACAGCTAGTACGAACTCGATGCATTGATATAATTTTAATGCGTCACATTTTCTCCAAACACTCCTAAAGGCAGTTTGTTCCTCGGTTACCTTCTCTTCAAACATAAACAAATAGAAAAACGAAACTTACAATACATCCCCTCCGCTACCGTGACGAAATGAATAATTATATCTGGACTTTTGCCTTTCAAATTATCTTACAAAGTGATTGCTCAAAAATACAAGTTCTCGCTGTGAAGCTGCAGGTGAATGTGGTCTTGAATACATAATGAGAACACACTGCAGTCCCTTTTCAAGCAAAATCTGTCCTGTATGCAGAATGCGGATCAGCACCATTTCTTTTTTGAATTTTCTGCAGAAAAGCAATTGAGGGTCAGAGGAGATGGACAATCAATGTAGAGTCTTTAGCATGCAATTAACTCTTTCAATTCCCAGGAAACCTTAAAGCCTACTGAATAATAATAGTAGCTAACATGTTTTGGGTGCTTAACAAATGTCAGGCCCTTAACAACATAGATGGTTTTTCTAAATCATCATAACTGTTGTTAAGTTTCTAAACTGAGAACCAAACCTAAGTAGTCTGACACCAAGTTCTGAGTGTAAAGCCCTGTGTATACTGCCAGATACATAAGCTTTTGGTTCAGATAGCTGTGAATTGAAAAGTGGCCTTTGCCAATTACAGGTTTGTAACTTTAGGCAGATAACCTGATTTACTGTATCTTTATCTGTTAAACAGGGAAAAACTACTTAGATCACAGATTTGTCAAGGCTTAAGTGAAATGAACCACACATTTAGCATTTAGCACAGTGTCTAACACCCAGTAATTCCTCAATACATGGTAAAAATTATTATAAGCAGAGGAATCCAATCATATATGTATTACATACATCTTTCATGAACATTTGCATAGGGAATGTTGATGATGTGATATCGATAAGTAATGGTTAACTCATAATGAGCCTTATTCACCTTGCTTCCAAAGAGGAATATTGTGAATGTATTTGCCTTTTAAAAAGGTAATTCTGGAAGTATTGTACATGGAGCCTGATATTTGAGCCCCCCAACCCTCAGAAACAATCAGGATACTACAGCAAAAGTCCAGGGGAAAAATAGGACTTGATGTAAGATAGTAGCAGTGAGACAGAAATGAGAGAATACATATGAAGTATTCTAACTGGATAGTGTTGAAAAGACCTGAGTATTGTTTGGATATTGTGGAATGTGGAGGTGGAACTAACAAGGATATCACCCAGATTTCTGGTTGGAGAGATCAGGGGTTCATTGTTTTTATTATCTGAAATAGAGATCACAGGAAGAGGGAGCAGGTTTGTAAAGGAATAGCAGTACTTGGGTAAAGAGCACCAATTTTATTTTAGACACATTGAAATAGGGTTATTGGCGGGACATCTGGAAAAAGATGAGCAATGGACAATTGAAAATATAAGCTGTTGCTCTGGAAACAAATATATGGCCTGAAGATATATATTTGGAATTTCTTAGCATATATGTTAAAATATTAGATGTGATCAGGATCAAATCAAGGCCTACTTTTTGAGAAAAGTAGGCTCAGGGCAAAGCCCTGGGATACATCCATATGTAAGACATAAGCAGGGTTAGGGAGAAAAGATGAGGAAGGAAATCAAGAAAGAACAATCAAGGAGGTCAGAGAAAAAATATTAAAGTGCAAAATGCATAATTTGTTGTAGGCAAGAATTTTAAGGTGGTCAAAGGGAGCAATATCACATATTGTAGATATCAAGTAAGTTAAAAATTAAAATTTCATCATCACTGAATCTGCGAACATGAATGTGCAGGTTGTCTTCTGTAGATGTCTCTGGATCTACTCCACCCTTCTCCGCTCTGCTCTGATCTGTACATGTTCAGCAGATGTGTATGAATGGGCTTTGACTCAGGTTTAATTATTGGGGAATCCGTGTAGGAGTTCCAAGGGAAGGAGGAGGGTGAGGTTTGAATATTTATTTCCTTGCTACCTCCTGGTGGTTAGCACATGCTAGGTTTTTCCTGACACAAAATCACAGTTCCTGTAAAGTGTCCATGTCTAGATAGCTTTCTGTATTTCCAAGTTCTGGTAACTGCAATCTTCTCTTGTTCTTCAGGTTAAAGGGTGGTAAAGCAACCCCAATGTTACTGGTACTGGTATTTTGCAGTTGTCTTTCTACATGCTGACCATATTTTTTATAAATAATCAATTGATTAAGTTAGTGTCAAATTATCAAAATTTAGGGTGCTGTTTATTTTCTTCTAAGTAATGCAAGGTGATGGTTTTGACGTGGAAGTGGGGGCAAAGGCTAGACTGGATGGAAATGGAAATGTAAAGCAAAGAAAGGAAATAATGGGTCTAGAAGATTCTTCTAAGGTTAACAATTAGGGAAAGTGGAGAGAGGAACTAGCAGCTAGAAATGCAACATGGAAGGTCTAGGGTTTAATGGTTTTAACATGGGAGGGACTTTAGTTTATAGGCCAAAGTGAACCCACCAGACAATTTAGAAGGATAGATTGAAGATAAAGTAAAAGGGGAAAACTACTCTTGGGGCAAGATTTCAGAGGAGACAGGAAGGGATGTAACCCAGAGCACAGGCAGAAACATTCATCTCTGAAAGAAAGAAAGAAACTGAATCAATAGAAATAAAGTTTCATATACATAGAGGTAAGTCCTCAGGTTAGGAGCAGAGACATGCAGTCATTTTTGCCTAAAAATATCTGATCACCTCTGAGATGAGTAGAGAATTGTGAAGATTTAGAATAGACAATATGGGAAATGGAAGAAGAATCTTCCCAGGAACACTTGAACAAATTACCCTGCTTTACTGAGAGGTCAGCTGTGATTGGAATCCATAAGTTGGTGGCTAAATCAATACTCATGTTTATGGGGAAAGAGCCAATAAGTGAGCTATGGTGGGAGTGAGGAAGTTACTAGGTTGTATTGACTTGGGTTTTGAAATTTTCAGGTAAATATTAGTTCAAATACACAGAGAGAAGAGAGTGCAGAATGCTAACATATGAGTAGTTGAAGGGACAGATCATACGGGCAGATATGAAGAGGGAAGAAATTGAGATTTAAACAAGGCTGACGACTTGAGGAAAAAGGAGAGGCTAAAGGAAGTGGAGAGCTAGAGGAAGAGGGACATAAATACATAAAGTATATATGGGAATAGGAACGCTAACGTGGATGTTGGCGTGTTGGTGTTCAGTGAGGTCCAATGTCAACCAAAAGGTAAATGAACTTGATTTACATTTTTTGATTTACAAAATATACATTTTAGTATCTTCTTATCTTACTTTTTTCTATTTTTTTCTATTTTCTCCACATTGTTTTGAGACTCTTATTTATAAATTTGTATATTTTTACTATCTACTAATTGGATAACCATTTATATTAATGCCATTATTAGGAAAATGTATTTTTCCTGAATTAAGAGCTATTTATTAAAACTCAGAAAAAAACTTAGAAACATGTTATGTGAATGCTTACTAATAACATCAAGTGCCACTTTGCATAGTCCCTAAGAGCAAAATATTTTACTAACATCTCTTCCTTTTTAAATTTTAAAATTGAGCAGATTATTTTATTCCATGTAACATTAGATGGGCTATTTTTTCTGCTAGCATTTTGTACGCTGCTAAGTATTAGTAATCTCTTCTGATTTATTCATGATTAACGAATGCCTAATTGGTACCAGAAAGAAATGTAGCGAGTACCAGTTGAAGAGTCTCAAATATTCAATAAGATAGATGTATAATAAATTTTATTTATGTAATTCTTAGTTAGAGACTAAAGGCAGAACATTACTGCTGAAGGAAATGTTCATTCTCCACCCTTTTTGTTTTCTTCCATGTACAGGGAGTTCTATTAGTGACTAACCTGGACAGTGAATTTGGGAGAGGGAACTGAGTGTGTGCAGCTCATTCATTACCTCACTCACCATCTTTGGGTTCTGAATGCATGTACTTTGCAATAAAGGACATGCCCCTGAATGAAAGGCCACCATGTTCCATGGGTACCTATTGTCTGGGCAGATAAGTCTGAGTAATTCAGGAATTCAGTGTTAAGAACCACACTTTTCCTCTCATATTAGTCATACTCTTCGATATCAGTTTTAGAAGTTATAAAGGGGATCTTTTGAGGTCAATATGCCTCACCTCTCTGTTTCTGTTTCCTGCTTAGTTTTGATGCTAAGAGCGGCCCTGTAAAGGCATCATGACGTAGTGATTAAGAGTAAACTGTTAAGTTAAACTGCCTGATTTTGAATACCACTTATACCACACACTGGCACTGTGATTTGTAGCATTTTACTTCACTTTGGTGTGCATTTATTTCCTAATCTGTAAAATGTAGATGATAATAGCACCTATTTCATAGAGTTGTGAAGATGAAATGAGATAGTACTTTTAAAGTGCATAGATACGTGCTTAGAACCTAGAAGTACTCAGTGAATGCCTAGAAGTGAGCTATTATTATATCCATTTTAGAGATAAAAGTCAGAAGTTCAGAAAATGTTTATTACTTGATGAAGGGCTGCGGAATGGTAGCCAGACATAGGATTCTAACCCAGCTCCTTTGGGTATCAGAACCCCAAAATATTTTGCCATATCTATGTATCTTCTTAGCAAGGCCTGGTTCGTCTATCTTGGTTTAGATATTGCGTTTCATTACTCTCTTAGAAAAAATACATGAAATCAAAACATCCAATACACTTTGAAGCAAGCCCATTTCTGTGTTCTCTATGATGAGAAACCCAGTGAGAATATGGATAACTGTCTCACTTTTTTTCCAGATGCTTGTGTGACAGCCTAAATTTACCTTCGTAGTACTTAATATAGTAGTACCCTATTGGCCCCTTGCCACTGCATGTGTGGGCAGGATCAGCAGCATTTGCAACACCTGGGAACTTGATAGAAATGCAGAATCTCAGGCCCCATACCAGACCTACTGCAAAAGAATTTGCAATTAAAATATTCAATAGATTCAGATGTATATTACTCTATGAGAAGTACTGCTTGCTATAGTCACTCAGTATAAATTAAATGTGTTTTTGACATTACATTTTCTGTATATCCATAGTCAAATTTCAACAACTATCTATCCTATTTGTATGCCTGAGGATTTAGGCAAGATTTCAAGCACTTGAGCACCTAAATACTAAACTAGACACTTATTTTTAACAGAAAGGTAAATAGTCAAAGATCAGAATTTCTGCATGGCAACTCAGTCTTAAATCACCACCATTCTTAGTTTCTACTGAACATTTGTGGAGTATAATTATAATTGACTATGCTTTGAATATTACTTGAATATGTGTCATTAAAGTGTTAGAACAATGTGGATCACTAATATAGCATATTCTTACTTTAAGAGCTCTGCTGAATGTTTCAATTATTTCTTTTAGATTTTTTAGTAAAGGAAACCATTGCTAATGATTGAGCGTTTCTTGCCTTTCTCTGGCACTCAAGCAAACAAATCCACAGTAGATGTTGAAATAGAAAACTAGAGATTCTAGCTGGAGGTCGGTGTTGCTACATGACAGTTATTTTCTACAGTAAAATAATTGCATAATTCCTCCATGTATTTCTTAAAATCTCTCTGAAATTCAAATTGTAAAAATAAATCTTCATTAAATTATTTTTCAAGAGATTTTAATTCACTGTATTAGAAAGATATTGCAACATTTGCATAATTATTTCACTGAAAATGAAAGACTGAAAATTAGTATTTCAGATTCCAGTTTTTAAGTCAAAGGCAGCTTGACAGCTCATCGATTTACAAATAAAGCTTAGTAACTTACAAAGTGGCATTAAAAATGACCCCAAAACACAGTTTAAATGAAGAAAATTGCAATAGCAAAAATATAGACTCACTAAATAAAGTGAGGTTGATTTTGTAACCTTTCATAATTTTGTTTTTGCCTGTTTATGAAGTTTTTAATTTTTAAAATATTGGGTCAATTTTGAAGAAATTTCACATATATAAATAAACTAATAAACGTAATAATATATACAAATATTGCAATTAATATATTAATTGCAATATTTTTTTTCTAAAAAAAAAAGAAAGAAAGAAAAAAAAAGAAGAATGAAGGAGAGGAAGAAAGAGAAAGAGGAAGAGGGAGAGAGAAGGGTGGTGTTGCTCTATTACCCAGGCTAGAATGCAGCCTAAAAATGGGTATGCCTATAATTGTGCAATATTTTGCAATTTTTATATATTAGAACAAGTAAACGCTAAATGTTACAGATCAATTAGTTGATAACTGCGGTACTTCTAGACAACCAGGCTTGCTTATATGGCAGGGTTATACAGTCAAAATTAAAATCCCTTTTATCAAGAAGTATAGTCTTCAACAAAGGTAAAGGACGAACAGTGACAAGAGTCAAAGAAGCATTATATGAAAAAAATTATTTGTAAAGGGAATATAGCATAAATTCACTGCTGAACAGATATATATTCAGATTGTTAACGCCTTCCAAATATACAGTATGATAAGGATTTCACATACATAACCTTATGTGATTTGTCCAAATACCTTGTGAAAGGCACTAGCTAGACAGATGATACAGTGTCCATTTTGCAGAGGATGAAACTGAGGCTGACAGATTAACAGATTTGTCCAGTCATGGCCAGCAAATGGCAGACTAAAGCCAAATTAGAATTATCTAAATCCCAATGTAGTGCACATTTTCACTATACTGTACTGACTTTCCAAAGGCTATGTGATTGTGAATAGTATCATCAGCAGGGCTTTATTTTATTTGTCAAGAACATGAAACCAGTATTTTTACTGCTCTATAGGAGAGAGTAAGTATGCACTTACCCTCCTCCTCCTCCAAATTTACATAACAATACCAAAGTGTGTTTCCATGGAAAACAGGTCCCAAACCTTGCTAGGTCATTGCAAATGTCAGTTAAATGCAAACGTATTTACAGTTCTGCAGGGAGCACTAATAGTACCTTACACAGAAAGGAAAAGTAGAGAGAGGGATGGGGAGGCTGGGCGCGGTGGCTCATGCCTGTAATTCCAGCACTTTGGGAGGCTGAGGCTGATGGATCACCTGAGGTCAGAAGTTTGAGACCAGCCTGGCCAACATGATGAACAATGTGTCTCTACTAAAAACTACAAAATCAGGCGGGCGTGATGGCAGGTACCTGCAATCCCAGCTACTTGGGAGGCTGTGACAGAAGAATCGCTTGAACCTGAGAGGTGGAGGTTGCAGTGAGCTGAGATTGTACCACTGTACTCCAGCCTGGGCCACAGAGTGAGACTCCATCACAAAAAATAAAATAAAAAGAGGGATGGGAAAGAGAATTTTAAGTGTCTATTATGTGTTAGATGCTATTCTAGCTAGTCACATACTGATGCTATCTCATATTTTCAGTAATTTCTACAGGCATCATGCAAAGTTGATAGAAAAGCTTTCGTTCTACTGATTGTATAAATGAGGAAAGTAAGGCACAAAGGTAAAGTGACTTCTCTAAGGTCATATAGTGACTGGAATCAGAACTGAAAACCGACTATTGGACTCCCAATGCACAATTCTTTCCAATATCTTCGAGATGAATGTTTTACCAGAGCTTCCCATAATAAAAGTACAGTCACAAAGGAGAATCCAAGGTGCCCAGGTATTTTGAAACCATGGTATGCAGGCTGATGACAGAATAAGTAAATATTGGCATTTAGTACATATTGGTGAAATACTATATGTAGAAGATGAAACATTCCTAATATGTTGGCATAGAAGAATTATTTCCTTTAACAAATAGGAACTGAACTTCTACTGGTGCTAGGCACTATTCTAGCTAGGCCCAGGGGATATATTAGTGAACATAATAAAGACCTCAAAAAGGCTAAGCAGGGAATGAGGAGGGTGATCACAACCACATACTAGTCAAACAAATAAACAAAAATAAAATAGATAATCTAGATAATTAGCTTTACAATTGCAGGTGGTGATAAAACTATTTAAAATGAAGTAACTAAAAGATTTCTCAGCAGTAAAATCAATTTCACATAGGGCAATTCTCAACTGATGGGGTTTTTTAAAAGCAAGTATTGTTATGAAATTATAAAAGAACATAATTGCACCACAAATACTATATTTTGATGCTCCTCTAGCAGATACATTTTAAAAAATTATCCAATGAGTCCTGAAATCAGATTCTGGAAAATGGATATTCAAGACTTTCCTAGGTGCCACTTTACTACTCACAGGATGACTGGATTTCTAATTAAGTGTGTTGAACTCACTCTTCTTACATCTTATTATAGATTTCTTTTTATTGTCATTCAAGAACTGTTGCCACCAAACTGGTTGTGTGAATTATTTCCTTACCACATTTTTACTAAGTACTTTTAATTAAAATTCAAATACATGGCAGAATTTCTCATACCCGTAAGATATATTCTCCTAAGCCAGTTCATGAAGCAAGCAGAGAAAACACAATGAAGCTAATTACACATTATTTCTTTTAAGGAAAAATAATCATAACCAATCTCAGTTTCTTATGTGATAAATTTATACATTTGGATGAACACTTCATTAGAAGATAGATTCTGAAATGCTGAAAAGTTGGAACAGAAGTGAATAAAATTATTGCTACCAAATGGAAGTAAAAAATAGGAAATTTGGTTTTATTTGCTATTTAGACATATGGTCATTTGAATGCAGTAAAATTTCATGTAGTTTCAATACGTTAATGGGGTGCAAAAGCTGCCAGTTTATATAAATTGCCTCTAGCCCCATTCTTTTCATTCTTATATTTTGTTTATGGCATATGTAAAAGTGCTTGGAACAATATTGGTACATAGTAAATGCTCAGTTAATAATGATTATTATTAACAAAACAGTTACAAACCATCTGACCTCTGTAGACTCGACAGATATCTGAAAAAACAAATGGGCTTCATTTTCCCAACATGTGCTCAGTAGCAGTAAGTATAGTAATAATAACATTAGCTATTGTGTATTGAACACTAATTATTTCCCAGAAACTTATTACATGGGTTAGATCATCCCATCTTCACAACAACCCTATCTGGTAGTACTATAATATTCTTACCTACATTCCGAAGGTGAGGGAAATGAGAAACATGAATTAACAGTTGCAACCTCATAGGGTCAGCCTGTGAAATGACTAGAAGTAGTTAGAAAGAGAATGGGTTTATTCTATGACCTGAGATTGAATGTACCCACTACCACTTATGAGTGATACGGCTTTGGGTAACTTTAACTTAATTTCTCAGAGCCCTAAGTTTCTAATCTATAAAATGGCATGACTATCTATTTTATAGGGTTGGTATCAGGATTAAAGTAGGTAAATGATATAAATTTCCTAAACCAATGCCTGTTACACAGTAGATGCCCAACAAATGTTAGTTTCATTTTTCCTCTCCTCCTTCTAAAACTCTTCTGGTTTCCCAACATTAAATAAATTGAAGAAATTGGAAGAATATATTTTTAAAACATGCATTATTGTGTTATCAAGGACTAGACACTAAAAGATATAAGAGTGAAATTGATGGTGTGACTTCACAAAGTACAGTAAAGATTTAAGCAAACATAGGGTGGGAACAACTGACATTTTCTAAATTTCAAAATTCCCTTTTAGGAACGTGATATTTGCTCCCATTAATGACTGTCAATTTATTACGATGCTTTTTCATATAAAACCTGCACATTGCTTATTTAATTTCTAGAATTTTGAAAATGAAATCCTGCCCCTACCCCTATTATAATTTCTATAATAGCATACAGGAAAGCTATTATCTTTTTACTTATTTTGCATTTTATATACAGCAACGTTGCTGAACTCTCTCATTAGATCTGATTGTTTTTCAGCTGATGTTCTCAGATTTTCAAGGTATACAATTATATCCTCTCTGTAATATTTTTTTGTTTATTTCAATAAGGATACCTCTTCATTTCTACAGTTCTGCAGAGCTTAATTGCATCTGCTAGAAATTGGCAAAACAGATCCTACTGTATAAAATGATATAAACGTGTCTCTCTGGGTGCTACTATTGCCTGTGATTTTTATTTTCAGAGGTATTCTTTTCAATATTTTCTACCATGAGTAAGCATTTCCTTTATAAACAGAAAAAACACTATAGTTACATTTTAAATGCTCTGTTCAGTTTTTAATCTGGTGGTGCCAGCAGCCCTTCACAGTCCTTAACCACATTGCTGGAGTCTACCAAGATTTATGCAGTATGCCCTGCCCTGTTCCTGCCTCAGTTCTGTCTTCAAGTGTAGGCAGGGCGTTTTTCCCTTTTCTTTTACTCCTGTAGTTTTGAAGCAGTATGTAGTTCATTCCTTACCGAATGAACACACGGAAAACTACAACTCCCTAATTGCAAAGCTCCCAAATCGTTTTTTCCCCAGTTTTTCCTGATATTGAATTTATGACTTCACAGCACAGAATGCAATGTGAGAAATGTAAACATCCACCAGAGGCCAGGATGCATTACTGGGAAGTGTAGTCCTGGAACGAATATGGACAGTGAGCTACAGCCTACTGGAGAGATCTAGGTTCAGGTGGAATGGGGGCAGAGATGGAGGTAGGAGTAAAATGACTGTTATGGAGATCTGCACCTGCACAGTAGAGAAGGTGGCTACAGCATTTGGGGTCAGGAAAGCTCATTCAATGGCCCTCACACTTTACTCACACGCTTTCTAAAAGAACGGTGAAAAACTACATAACCCTTTGTGGGTTTTTTTGTTTTGTTTTTTGTTTTTTTGAGACGGAGTTTCGCTCTTGTTACCCAGGCTGGAGTGCAGTGGCGCGATCTCGGCTCACCGCAACCTCCGGTCTCCTGGGTTCAGGCAATTCTCCTGCCTCAGCCTCCTGAGTAGCTGGGATTACAGGCACGCGCCACCATGCCAGGCTAATTTTTTGTAGTTTTAGTAGAGACGGGGTTTCACCATGTTGGCCAGGATAGTCTCGATCTCTTGACCTCGTGATCCACCCGCCTCGGCCTCCCAAAGTGCTGGGATTACAGGCGTGAGCCACCGCGCCGGGCCCAACCCTTTGTATATTTTGAAGACGGCCTCTATTTTTTTTTAAATCATATGTTTAAATAGTTGCAACAGATGTGATTTCCAGAGGTTTTTCTAAATGCACTATTGTCTTTTAAGTTTTTTTTTAATTGAAGTATAAAGACAATAAGTTCAGATATCTTAAATGTAGAGCTGGTTGAAGTTTGCTTATGAATACTGTCATGCAGTACTGCAGATACTACCTATACAGGTATTTCCATACACTAGAAGTCTCTCCAATGCCTCTCCTAGTCAAAACACTCCAAAGCTTTTGGAGAATTATTTCTAGTGTGGGCACGGTGGCACGGTGGCTCACGCCTGTAATCCCAGCACTTGGGGAGGTAGAGGTGGGTGGATCACAAGGTCAGGAGATTAAGACCTGGCTAACATGGTGAAACTCTGTCTCTACTAAAAATACAAAAAATTAGCCGGGCATGATGGCACGTGCCTGTAGTCCCAGCTACTTGGGAGGCTGAGGCCGGAAAATCTCTTGAACCCGGGAGGCGGAGGTTGCAGTGAGCCGTGCCACTGCACTCCAGCCCAGGTGACAGAGCGAGACTCCGTCTCAAAAAAAAAAAAAAAAAGAATTATTTCTAATGACCTCGCAGTTGATATTTTGGGTCAGCACTTTTTTCAATTTTGATGAAAACAAAAAATTGGTAATTGCCTGGATTGCAAATGGATGTGTTCCAAACATTATAGTCCAACTAGACACCAGTATTTCTAATTATCTTTTTGTTTGGCTTCTTAGAGTTCTGCCACCCGCCCCCACAGTTTTACTGAGTCATAATACACATACCAAAAATGTACTCATTGTCAGTGTATAATCCAATAACTTTTAATAAATTTATAGATTTGTACAACCATCACTACAATCTAGTTTTAGAACATTTCCATCACCCCCAAATGTTTTGCCTATGCCTATTTGCCATCCATCACTGCTCCTAACCCCAGGATCAGAAAACCATTGTTCTGCTTTCTGCCTATATATTTACCTTTCCTGGAAATATCATGTAACCGTAATCATAGAATAAGTAGTACTTTGTGCCAGGCTTCTATAACTGAATAAAATTTTTTGAAGTTAATCCATATTGTAACATTCTTTGGAGGTTGTACACTCTGGGAAAATCACCAAAAACTACGTTCTAGGTGGGTAAGAGGTATGCTTTTCTTTGGTGAAATGGATAAAGACTGATGGTAGAAGGAAACTTGGTGAACGTTCAATATTGGGAAAAAAATATATATATATATATATGGAAGTCGAGGTTTCAGAAATGATTTTTCTTAAACAATCCCTACTTGTGCGATTGTGCAATTGTGGAAAGTATGTTTTATTATTATTATCAGGGGTATATATATTCCAGTTTAAAGAAAATTGTGCTAAATTATGTAGGAGTACTGAACAGAGTAGATTAGAACATAAATTTCAAAGGGTGCATTGATTACTTGGTCTCTGTGTTTCAATTTTCTGATCTGTAAAATGAACACAATAATTATATCTATCTTATACTTTTCTTGTAGGAATTGGAGAGCCCGATGATTGTAAGGAGAGGACTGAAAATATTGTCAGAATCTGTCTGTTAGATCCCAGTCAGCAATTAATAATACAGACCTGGCCAAGGTATTTCATTTAGTCTCAGCCTGACTCTTCTACATTATTAGAGAATCTACATTGCCTGAGATCTTTCTTGGCATCAGTCTTAGGACCAAAGATCTCCTTCCACAGGAGGCAGGAATTGGTCTCTGTCTTAACCCAAATACTGGTGTAATAAAGATGTACTTGGAACTTGGAGCTCTAATATATTGGGTCCCCAAATTGGAATCTACAGTGCCTTTGAGAGAGAAGAGATTTTGCATTCAAAAGACTACAAACCCATTAGAAATATCATCAATACAAATACCATTAATTTGGTTTCAAAGGTGAATTTAATTCAATTAAAAAATATACTGTACATTGGTATATATCCAAAGGACTATAAATCGTTCTACTCTAAGGACACATGCACACGAATGTTCATTGCAGCACTGTTTACAATAGCAAAGACCTGGAACCAACCCAAATGCCCATAGATGATAGGCTGGACAGGGAAAATCCGTCACATATACACCATGGAATATTATGCAGCCATCAAAAACGATGAGTTCTTGTCCTTTGTAGGGACATGGATGAACCTGGAAACCATCATTCTCAGCAAACTGACACAAGAACAGAAAATCAAACACCACATGTTCTCACTCATAGGTGGGTGTTGAACAATGAGAACACGTGGACACAGGGAGGGGAGCATCACACACTGGGGTCTGTGGTGGGGAACTAGGGGAGGGACAGCGGGGGGTGAGGAGTTGGGGAAAGATAGCATGGGGAGAAATGCCAGATATAGGTGAAGGGGAGGAAGTCAGCAAATCATACTGCCATGTGTGTACCTATGCAACAATCTTGCATGTTTTTCACATGTACCTCATAAACTAAAACGCAATAATAAAAAAAAATACATGACATACTTACATTGTTATACAAACCCCCAAGCTCTTCATCCTCACCTACTTCTAAAGCTCCCAAAGCAGCTGAATGGAGGTAAATTCCATCACAATGATGTTGCTTAACCCAAATCATTCAGTTCTTTTAGGTTTCTAATTTAGATGTGAACTGAATATTTATCAAAAATAAAGAGCCCTGAGCAGACAGAAGAATTGGGTACCCTTTTTTAAAGAATGGTAATAATTACACTTTCTCAATAAGTCTAAGGTATTTAGGAAACCAGGATAGGGGAAAAAGATAAAATCCCCTGGTTTTCTGTATGCAAACTGATTTTAATTGAGTGAATTTTCTGGTCATGACTGGAAGAGGAACTGAAGCCTCAGTAATGATGGTGGCATTGTTTGTTGCCTAGCAAAAACAGGGCTTAACGTGCTGCTGCAGCTGAATAGAATATCAGCATAATCAGCGACCAATCAATCATCTCGGGGGGAGCTGTTGCTGTTTCCTTCTCCCAGTAGCAACATAAGCAAAGCAGTAGGATAGATGAATAACAGTTACTGTTGAAAACCCCAGAGATGAAAACAGAAATAAATAAGATGCACATTTTCGGACTCCTGTCTCTGACATGGTAGATGTACATTATTTATCACTAAAACAAAGACTTCTCTGTAATAAGGCGAAAGTGACATCAGCAAAATAGATCCCTTTTGCTATTAGTTTGTCCCTTAAAATGATTCCTTAAAATTCCATTTCCTAGTTCTTCATCCATTCTTTCTTTCTTTCTTTCTTTTTTTTTTTTTTTTTTTTTTGAGACGGAGTTTCTCTCTTGTTACCCAGGCTGGAGTGCAATGGCGAGATCTCGGCTCACTGCAACCTCCGCCTCATGGGTTCAAGCAATTCTGCCTCAGCCTCCCGAGTAGCTGGGACCACAGGCCGTGCCACCATGCCCAGCTAACTTTTGTATTTTTACTGGAGACAGGGTTTCACCATGTTGACCATGATGGTCTCGATCTCTTGACCTCGTGATCCACCCGCCTCGGCCTCCCAAAGTGCTGGGATTATAGGTGTGAGCCACCGCGCCCTGCCGTTCTTCATCCATTCTGAACATCTCATGAAGTTTGTCAGAATTCTTCACTCCCTAATCAAACATTCTGGTTGTATATGGTGTCTGGAGAAATGTTTGCTCACAATACAGGTTTAGGGCATTGAAAAGGCTATGTAGTCAAGCTCAAGAAGACCACATAGTTATTGAGAATCCTGTATGAATACAATTTCCGAGGTCATTTTTTTTCAGCCCCTGCTTCCTAACTCTCCATCCCAGATATCTTGTTACAGTGCGAGTAGAGGAAAGTATCAGATCACTGTGGTGCAGTTTTTTTTCCTGCACATAATGCATTAATTTTATGTAAATTATAGTTTCTTTATCGGGCAGTTTCTATTGGGAAATAACAGCAGCACACAGATATAAGTATGAGAGAAAATTATTTACTCTATACCTAAACATTTTTTAAACTTTCTATTATGGAATATTTTAACTATATCCCAAAACAAAAGGAATTGTATCATGAACCTCTATGTATATATCACCTAGTCTCAATAATTACCATTTCATGGACAAAAGTGTTTTTTGTGTACACCTACTTACCATCTTCACCCCCAGAATGACTTAAAGCAAATCCAAGACATCATTTAATTTTATCCATAAATATGGTTGTACCTCTAAAAGTGGTATTGACCAAGTGTCACTATCATACATTTAAAAAGCTAACAATTCCTTAATATTATCAAATAAGCAGAGTTTGAATTTCCCTGATTATGTCATAAATCAGGGCTTCTTAAATATTAATGTGCATAAGAATCATCAAGGGATCTTTTTAAAAGCCAGATTCTGATTTGATAGCTGTGGGATGAAGCCTGAGATTATCTGTTTTTGACAAGTTCCCAGGTGATGCCAGTGTTCTGGTCTTCAGGTCACGCTCGATTAGTAAGGTCATTTGTTTTTTTGCAGTTTGTATCTAAACTTTTGATATGTTAAAATTTTTTATTTAGAGATTAACATGCCTTAAGATGTCAGAGTAATACATAACACTATTTTTGATCATACGTTTACTCAAGAAAAAAAAAATGCTCCTGTATATACCTGGCACTGTGCTGGGTATTGGGGAATCAGGAAAATTGATCATATATAAAATCTTTTTATCGCTGGCCAGCTAACAGCTTTCCTAAACAGTAGAAACAAAGGGTATATATCCATACTGAATTTCTGCCTAGCTGTCTCTTTCTTATGTACACATATTCGTCATAAGGTATGCATATTTTCCCTTTTATGAGAGTCTTGATGTATTAATTTTCTGTGACTGCAGTGAAAGGAAATTAAATTTTGGGACCCCAAACTCATTTATTCAAAGGGAAAAGTCAAGCTGGGAACTGGGTCAGAAAACCTGCCTCCACTTTTGGTTCCTAAATAAGCTGGCTACAGGATGAAAGGCTACACGCTTCCCCCATATTTTGCCAACAGGGAAATTCCTAGTGAGCTGTTAAAACTTCACAATGGAAATGTAAATTGATAGCTTATCTTTACAAGTGCAGTCCCCCTGGCCCACCAGATACAAATGCATATCTGATTGTTCCCCTGACCCATTTTGTCTATGTTTATCTTATGTAAAATGCAGATACCCTGCATTTTTCTCTGTCCCATTTATTTATATTATCTTACATACAAAATGCAGATTCGCTGAGCCAGACAAAGACCGAAGACATGAATAACTATTTTTCCCACCCTCCCACAGGAAAATTGTGTACTTCTCAATTTCCCACCCTTTCCCCTTTAAATTTGGAGCCCTCAAAATCATCTTCAGAGAAAGGCATAGACCTGTCTCCCAGGCACGTCCTTAACTTTGGCAAATAAATCTCCTAAAATGATCGAGACTTGTCTTGTTATTTTTCTCTGTCACTGTCGTAAAAATTACTGTAAATTTGGTGGCTTAAAATAACAAGCATTTGTTTTTCACAGTTTAGAGGCCAGCAATCTGAAATCAATTTCACTGGGTTGAAGTCAAAATGTCCTGTTGGCAAGGCAGCACTACGTAGGAAGACCAGGCAGAATCACTTCCCTACATTTCCAGTCTCTGGTGGCTTCTTGCATTCTTTGCATTAATTGCCTTGTAGTTGCTTCTCTCTGATCTCTACATCTGACTTCACATGGTCTTCTCATCTGTGTCTGAGTGGTTCAGATGAGAAGGCCTATGAGATCTCCCTCTTCCTATCTCTTATGAAGACACTTGTGATTGGCTTTAAGGCCTATCTGGACAATCTGGAATAATGTCTCCATGTAAAAATCCATAATTTAACACATCTTCAAAGCCTGTTTTTCACTATAAGGTAAAATTTATAGGTTCTAGAAATTAGAACATGAATCTTTGAATGACTATTATTGAGTCTACTACATTGGGCTCTTAATCTGTTTAAAAATTATGATTATAGAACTTTCCTTTTTTTTTTTCTTTTTTGTGACAGAGTCTCACTCTGTCGCCAGGCTGGAGTGCAGTGACACAATCCCGGCTCACTGCAACTTCTGCCTCCCGGGTTCAAGCGATTATCCTGCCTCAGCCTCCTGAGTAGCTGGGACTACAGGCACGTGCCACCACGCCCAGCTAATTTTTGTATTTTTAGTAGAGACGGGGTTTCTCCATGTTGGCCAGGATAGTCTCGATCTCTTGACCTCATGATCCACCTGCCTCAGCCTCCCAAAGTGCTGGGATTACAGGTGTGAGCCACTGCGCCCGGCCCAGAGAACCTTTTCTGAGACCACATAACTTCAAAGTTATGTAAAAGAGATGTGGCATGACTTCATCGTTTATCCTATGGAGAATGAGGAAAACCCTGTTTTCTCCCTAGACTGAGGAAGCTAAGAGAGAGGAGGTGGTGTTGCCTGAGTGATGAGAGAATGAAACCAAAATGAGGGGTGGTGAATACAACAATTAGATACTCATTGTGCTAGTCCACTTTGTATTGATATAACAGAATATCTGAGACTGGGTAATTTATGAAGAAGAGGTTTATTTAGTTCACAGTTCCACAGGCTGGCCAGTTGAAAAGTCATGGCACCAGCATCTGCAGAAGGGGAATGAGCCTGTGAAAAGAGATTATGTGGTGAGAGAGGAAGCAAGAGAGAAGAACCAAGGAAGTCAGACTTTTTTTTTTTTTTTTTTAACAATCATTCTTATGGAAACTAATCCATTCCCACAATAGAGTAAAAATTCACCCTATCAAGAAGACAGTAATCTGTTCATGAAGAATCGAATCCCCCGACCTCTCATTAGGCCTTACCTACCAACACTGCCATATTGGGGTTAAATTTCAGCCTGAATTTTGGCAAAGACAAACCATATCCAAACCATGTCACTCATACTGCAAAGAATATGAGCTGAGTGTCACAATGAGGTTAATATTACTAACATTAATGGTCCTATGGGTGAATACAATGAATATATGTGTGAAATGTAAAATTGTACTCATAACAAAAATACTCAACCTATCATTTACAACACCTGATTAGTTTCATTATTATAAACTACACACATGGATAATGGTCCCTCAATATTTTATTACTCTTTAATTATTATTCTGGATTTGAAAGCATCATCATCCTAGATTCATAAGGAAGAGGGAAGTGCAAATTCATGCAATTATTGGAATTTCTTTGATCATCTCTTTTCTTCATTGTAAAAGATCCGCAGGAAAACGTCAATTCTATTTATAATTAACACATATAATCAGTCCATTTTAAAACAGAAAGACTCAGGGGTGATTCCTAGGTTGCTTTACTGGTACTCTAATCAGATTTCAGAATACTACCAGTAATCTAGTGATCTCTCATGTACTCCCTTGCAGTCATTGCTCTCCCCTTCTGGGTAACCTCTATTCTGACTTCTAATGGCATAGAACAGTTTTGATAGTTTAATATTTTATATGAATTGAATTATATAATTTGTGTGTGTCCACATTTTTTCCCTTAGGATTGTGATTGCGAAAATCCATATTTTGGGGTTTACTTTTAGATCCCTCATTATCATCCCTCTATATATCCACTGTATAAATGTACCATGATTTATTTATCTGTAGTACTGCTGATGAACATTCAGATTTTCTGGATTTTAGCTATGACATATAGTGTTATTAGGATCATTCTAGTAGATGGACTTTGGCAAACATATGTCCACATATATGTTGAGTATATACATAGGAGGGCAGTATCGGCTTTTACAGATACTGCTAAACTGTGTGTAAAAACGTAAACTGCCACCAGCAGTAATATAAAAGTTTTGGTTTCTCCCAGCCTTGTCAACAATTGATTTTTTTAGCCATTCTCCTGGATATATAATGCTATTGCACTGTGGTTCCACTTTGTATTGCCTTGGTGGCTAATGAAGTTGGGCACTGCTTTTTGTATATGTATTGGCCATTTGGATAGCTTCTTCGTGAGGTACCTGTTCAAGCATTTTGTCAGTTTTTTCTATTGAGGTGCTTATTCTTTTCTCTATATAGCCTGAATAAGCCCTATGATAGCCACATGTGCTACAGATAGCTTTTTGTACTCAGTCATCTGCCTTTTCACTTTCTTCATGATGAGTTTTGATAAACAAAAGACTGTAGTGCATCTTTTTTTTTGAGACGAGTCTTCCTCTGTTACCCAGGCTAGAGTGCAGTGGCGCTATCACGACTCACCGCCACCTCCGCCTCCCGGGTTCAAGTGATTCTCCTGTCTCAATCTCCCAAGCAGCAGGAATTACAGGCGTGCGCCACCACACCTGGCCAATTTTCATATTTTTTGTAGAGGCAGGGTTTCATCATGTTGGCCAGGCTGGTCTCGAACTACTGACCTCAGGTGATCCAACCACCTTGGCCTCCCAAAGTGCTGGGCTTACAGGCATAAGCTGCCACAGCTGTCCCTGTCGTGCATTTTTAATGTATGGTAATTGCTTTATGGATTATGGTTACATAGAAATACTATATCTACGTCAATAGGAATTACTGAACCACAGACTTTGCACATGCTGTTCCTCCTCCCCTTCCTTAACTACTTCTTTACCCTTCTTTTCTCAGTTTAAGACTTTAACAGAAGTCAGATTAAGATCTTACTGCAGTTTCTTCTATGTTTCTCCCTGGTGACTACTCCCTCTAACATAGCTTTACCAACTTTACCATTTCTGCTTTTCCTGTTGTCTGAACAAAAGGTCTGTTTCATTCTTTGTCCTCATTGTGACTCCAATGTCTAGTTTATAATAATAGCTAACATACATTGAATGCCAAGCAATGTTCTAAATTACTTAATTAAATTATTTCCCTTTAATTCTTACAACCCTGTGAGCTATGTGCTATTATTAACCCCATTTTGTAGATAAGAACACTAAAGCCCAGATAATTTAAAAGATATTGTCCATTGGCACACACGGTTAGTAACGGGGAGATACAGGATTCAAACCTAGGTAGTGTGATTTCAGAAACATGCTTTTTGTTACTATGTTGTTCACTTATATTTAATAGTAGACAAGTAACAAATATGTGTATAATGATTGAATCATAATTGAAAATTCAATACCATACAAATAATATAATTAAATTGGCTCATTTTAAGAATGCGTTAACTGGGGTTAAGAGGTGAGGGGACTTAGCTAATAATTGTTAAAATTACAATATAATTTCAAGTGTGTTGACTGCCATTTCAGTCTTCTTACTCCTGCTCCATGTCCTGAATGTGTATTTTCCAAAAGATGCCATTTACTTCTTTGTAAAACCCTGCTAAACTCTATTGCTTTCAAAAGATTATCATGGGCATATAAGCTATTTATAGTGATAAGAACTGTCACGTTTAGATACATAGACTGACAGCTAAACAAATTGCATGATCAAATCATAGACTTGTGGATTTCTCAATAGAATCATATTGTTATAGCTGAGTAAACCTAATATCCTTCTGAAAAGTGAAAACTTCAAAGCCTTTGAAATATCTGAATGTTTTTCATTGTGAGATCAAACTGAAATTTTTACTTTTCATGTGCTTGTTTGGCACCGTGGCTAGGTTTAAAGCAACCTTGATGTCTACTGCCCCGATCTGCTCTACTGCTCTTCTTTCTTCCCCTCCGTAGGCCAAATACTGCCCACTATTCTTGTCTAGCATGATATTAATACATTCAGGCTGCTGAGTCTGATTTAACATAACTTAGACACTGACAACTATTTCCTGTTATTTTGTTGTTTTATCAAATACAAACTTGCATCAGGAAGGCCAAATGGAAACAGCTTTGGAAAGGGTTAACTCTGGTAAGTATGTTAAGATTTCGTCAATATTTTCCCATCGATTTTAGTTTATTTTTAACACACTGTTTCTCATGCTATGTTCCGAGACAATAGGCTATATAATTCTGCAATACATTCCTGAACTGTAATGAAATACAGTTCAGGAAAAGAGCATTAAGACAAAAAAGGGAAATAAGCACTATAACAAGAATTCATATGCTTTGCTTAATTCAATCCAATTTTTATTGATTTCCAACTTCTTATAGTATGAAAAAAGATCAGAAGCTTATCCTTTATTATCATATATTTTACTAAATCAAATAACACTATTTGACTATTGCAATTCCTGAACCTCAGGAGTATTCTTCATAGAATTTCAGAACTAAATTTGTTCAAGTGATGATTTCTACGTAGGTAAACTTGTGTTTATCATTCAAGCTTTATTGTGGTAATGTTTAATCCTTTATAAAATATGCATCACATAATTTTTTAAAATAAGCAAACACAGCCTCTAAGGCTCTTATACTTGAATTTCTCATTATTCTCTCTATTGTTTAAAAGTGAAGTAATTTTCCATAGGAACACTAGGTTTCTTGTTGCTCATTCATTTACACCCATTACCCTCTGAATCTTATGATCTAGTACTGAAACTAACCAGAGTAATATTTTTTAATTATGGAAAATTTCAAACATTGTAACAGAAAAAAGTATAATATAATGAACCCCCAAGTGCACCTCACCCAGCCAGTTTTTACCATTATTAACTAAAAGCCCATCTTGTTTTACTTCTAATTCTATCCTTCCCCTCTTTGGATTATTTTGAAACAATTCTCAATCATTATATCAATTTATTCATAAAATTTTCAGCATGTGTTTCTCATCAAAGGACCACTTTTTGTAAAAGAAAAAACCAATAACATTATCTCAGCTAAAATAAAAAAATCAATTAATTATATCAATGTCCAATTGATATGCAAATTACTTCAATTTTTTTTTTTGCTTTTTAAGATAGTTGTTGGTTTGAGTTCAGATCCAAGCAAGTCCATCAAAACATTTTATTTGTTTTACATGTCTCTTAAACTTCTTTTAGTCTATGAATTTTCCTTGCCCCTTTTTTATTTCTTGCAGCTTATTAAAGAAAACAGTGATTTTTGGCTCATAGAGTTCCTGATTGGTAGGGATTTTCCTGATTGTATCACTGTGGTATTCAGAAAAACATGTCCCTCCATCCCCTGAAATGCCTGTATACTGACAATTTAATCTAGAGACTTCATTGGATTCAGGTTCATTTGGCTTTATTTATTTTTTAAGAATACATAATAGGTGGTGTTTAAACCTCTTTTTTCATTGTGTTAGGCTTCTTTTTTTTTTTTTTTTTTTTTTTTTTTTGAGACGGAGTTTCACTCATGTTACCCAGGCTGGAGTGCAATGGCGCGATCTCTGCTCACCACAACCTCCGCCTCCTGGGTTTAGGCAATTCTCCTGCCTCAGCCTCCTGAGTAGCTGGGATTACAGGCACACGCCACCATGCCCAGCTAATTTTTTGTACTTTTAGTAGAGACAGGGTTTCACCATGTTGACCAGGATGGTCTCGATCTCTTGACCTCGTGATCCACCCGCCTCGGCCTCCCAAAGTACTGTGTGTTAGGCTTCTTAATGAGATCAGGTGTTGTCAGAGATTCCTAAAATTTTTCATCTGTTTTTTATTATTATGAGATTCAAATTGGTGATATTATGATATTAACTGTGATATTAATTGGTGATATTTCTTTGTTTACTAACGCATTCTAAAACTTTAAAGATTTTCTTAAGGTGAGCATTTCCTATCAACTATTTGGTTACCTAATGTACACTCCATCAAAGAAAGTCAGGGTAAACGCTTGATTTGCCTTTTTTCATCAGTCTTTAAAATAATTAATTCTCTTGCATCAATCAAAGATGATCGGTAAGTTTTCTTAAGGAGATTTATAATAAAAATATCATATATGTATTTACTTAGTAACCATTTCCAGTTCTTTCCATTTATTTGTGTAAATGCAAGCTTTCCTCTGGTATCATTTTCCCTCTGCCTGAAGAATATCCTTCATCATTTCTTGTAGCGCAGGTTGGCTTGTGATAAATTCTTTCAGCTTTTGAGTGTTTGAGAATATCTTTACTTTGCCTTCACTTTTGAAAGATATTTTCACGTGGTACAGAATTCTACCTTGACCATTTTTTTAAAGTACTTGAAGACGTTGCTCCACTATTTTTATGCTTGTATTACATCCAACAAAAATCTGCTCTTGCCCTTATCTTTGCTCCTCTGCACATACATGTCTCTTCCCCCATGGCTGCTTTTAGGATTTTTGTCTTTATCTCTGCTTTGAGCAATTGGATTAAGATGTAATTTTCTTCCTGTTCCTTGTGTTTATATTTCATTTGAGATTCTGGATTCCTTGATTAATTTTCATCGAATCTGGAAAATCTTCAGCCGTTCTTTATTTAAATATGGCTTTCTGTTCCCCAGCACTCTCCTTTGGAGACTCCAATTACCTGAGGTTGTTCCACAACTCACTGATAATAGTTTATTCATTTTTTTTTCTGTTTTATTTTTGATATTTTTTATTGCTATGCCTTCAAGTTCATCAGTATATTTAATCTGCAACATCTAAACTACTATTAATCACATCCTGTTAGTTTTTCATCGAAGACACTATAGGCTTCATCTTTAGAAGTTTGATTTTGGACTTTTTAACATCTTTTATGTCTTTACTAACTCTGGTATATAAAATGCAGTTATAATAACTATTTTCATATTCTTGTCTGGTAATTCTAAGATCAATGTCATTTCTAGGTCAGCTTTAATTGATTAATTTTTCTCATTATGGGTCTTATATTCTTACTTCCTTGCATTCTTGGTAATCTTTGTTTTTTTTTCTTTTTTGTATTCCTACAGGGTGTCCTTGAGCTTTGTTCTGAGACATAGTTTATTTGGGAATACGTTGATATTTTTGTTTCTTTGCTTTTTAAGATTTGCCAAGTCAAGCCAAATAGCGCTCCATTTAGGCTAATTTTTCTCCACTATTATGACAAGACCCTTCTGATATTCTACAAAATACTCTCTAAAAATGCCCCATAAATCTTGAGATTTCTGCTATCTAGTTGTTGGGAACAGAAACCATGCCCAGTCATGTGTGAATATTGGGCACCGTTGCCTCTAATCAGGTAGTTATTTCCCTAGACTTGGGTAGTTTTCTTATACACATGATGAGCACATATCTGGATACTCAGAGAGTCTCTCTACCTATGTCTGGATTTCTCTATCTGTGCATCTCTTTCCTCTCTTGTACTTAATTCTGTGGAATTTAGCTATTTTGGTAGAAATTAGCCATCTTGGTCTCCCTGGCATCTAAATTCTATTTACTCAATTAGGAAGCCTCACAGGCTTCATCTGGGTTCTAATTCACTGTATCATGACCTAAAAGCTCACAAAAGGCAGTAATCTTCAGCATTTATAGGGATTGCCTTGTTAGTTTTCTCTCTCTGTGATCATTCTCCATTATTGCTTGATGTCCAGTGTCTTGAAAACCATCATTGCATTTATTTTGTGTTTTCATTATTACACAGAATAGGGTAAATCCAATTTCTGTTATTTGATCTTGTTTAAAAGTTAAATTCAGTTTCATATATATATATATATATAATATGTATAATTGTGGACTTTTAACATATTTGATATATTTCGAATATAGCTATTAGTGTTAATACTCAGATTGTCTCATTTTGGTCAGGGGGAAAAAACCCTACTCAGCGGCATTTGACAGACCCCAGGAGTCCTTGTTTTCTTTTCAATAAGATGTTTCAGATTCATTTTGTACATTTCCTGCCTTAAGTAAGTCATTTCTATAAAAATTCAGGAGACCTGTTCTGAAGAAGAAAGAGAAAAGAATAACCCAGATTTGGGATACCATAAAAAACCCTAAATATAACATCAGAAAATGTTCTAGACTTATAGGAACACATCTGGAGAATACCCAAAATCTCAACAAGCAAACCTCAGGCCTATCACACTTTTCATCATGCTTCTCACTGCCCACCTCCTGCCCCACCAACACACACATCCATGGGTACACACATACACATGCACATGCCTACACACACACTCACACACCATTCATATGAAACAATAAAATAAATATTGTTAATTGCACTGGATGTTGGGAGATTTATTAGTCCGTTTTCACACTGCTATGGAAAATATACCCGAGACTGGGTCATTTATAAAGAAAAGAGGTTTAATTGACTGACAGTTCCACATGGTTTGGGAGGCCTCAGGAAACTTAAAATCATGGTGGAAGGCACCTCTTCACAGGGTGGCATGTGAAAGAATGAATGCCAGCAGAAGAAATGTCAGACGCTTATAAAACCACAAGATGGTGTGAGAACTCACTCACTATCATGAGAACAGCATGGGGGAAACTGGCCCCATGATTCAGTTACTTCCCACCAGGTCCCTCCCATGACATGTGGGGATGACTGGGATTACAATTTAAGACGAGATTTGGGTAGAGACACAGCTAAATCGTATCAGAATCAATGGAAAGGAATATCAACTATGGACAATTTGGAGCATTAAATATTCAAATTTCATTTCAAATAATGGACTCCTAGTTACTACTTTTATTATCAGTCTTTTCTATAAGTGGGGAAAAATTTATAAAAGAAAAACTGAAACATATTTAAATTCCGTGTCTCTAAATTGCACAACTTTTAATATTTTGGAAGAAAACGACATGGAAAAATGAAATCTATAAACAATCTATTCAAATTTTTGTTTTCAAAAAGAATTCTTGACTTGTATCTTTAGACAAAAGTTAGTACAGTTAGAAAAGGGAAACAGATATGATTGTCTAATTTTTCCTTCTTTCTTTCTCCCAGGCTCATCAGTTTAGAAAGTTTACGATCAGAAAAAAAAAGCTACTGAAGCAAAAAAATAGAAGAAAATAGCACTGATCAGTATGCAAAGGAGGAGATCAAGTAATCGTTGATAATCAACAAGGCACGTTGCTCATTGGATAATGCAGGCTCAGAGAATGTTTGAACGAGCTTCTTCATGTGAATCACTGATTCCCACCTTTCATCTCACATTTGGAAGAAGATTATTTGTGCCGTAATGAGAAAGAGCTCTTGGGACGGGAAAAAGCAGTTTAATACTTGTGACTATTGAACTTTGAGACATATCTAGTGTACAACTGTGATATACCAGATTATAAGTTATAAACCATTAATTAACCTTCATCTCTTTTTTATATTCAAATTTTGGATTACTACATAATCCGTGTCATCAATGATCTTTTTCATTTAAAATTCTTGCTATTTAGAAACCTAATTCCATATCCTCCACCTTTTTCTCTCTATCTACTAGGGGTGAAGGTATGGCCAATCAGGGATAATGTATCCCTCTCCAAAAACCTCTGTCATGACCAGATCATGTTTATGTTCAGCGATATGCAGGTAACTCTGATACAAGAAATATTAATTCAGGATTACAACTAGAATTTTAAATCAAAATGAAATTTCTTTGAGCATATCTTAGTAATCATAACATGAATAAAATCACAACCACGTTTTACTAAATTATTTTATAGGACTAACATATATTCAGTGTAAAAATGTAGGAAATAGAAATAAGCAATAAAAATATATTAAATTGAAATTACACATGAACTCTTTACCGCAAGATAACTGTTGGTAACATATTGAAGAATACCCTTTCAAACTTTTTCTTATGGAAATAGAATCATTTTTTATTAGGTTCAAAATTGGCATTATTTTTGAAACATTTATCTTGTTCTGAAATGATTTTTGATCTTTTAATTAAAAAATAAAAGCCATATATATATATATATATATGATTAAAATTCAAATAGGATACTAAGACATAAAATGAAAATTAAGTCGATCTAGGCTTATATAGCCATTAACATTTTTAAGCATATCAAGAAGTATTTTATGAATTACCAGCATATACATCCACATGCCTACTTATATTATGTTGAAAAAATTGGATACATATATATATATTTTGAAAAATATACATATATATTTTGAAAAAGTTAGATTATGCTAAACCTACTATTTGATATCTTTTCTTTTTAAAATTAATGATAATATTAATCCTCTTAGAGATACTTCCCTATCAGTATGTAATATTTTCCTTACTCTCTCTTCACTTTACAAGCACTGATATTTATTCTCTTAGATTATGTGCATGGAAACAATGACTTAACAACTCATGGAAAAGCAATTTAAACTCCTTCAGAGATAAAAAGACAAAAGGGTTTCTCTGGTAAGTAGGATTAACTACCAGCAATATAACATGGAGAGTAGTGTTTCCAATAAATTCATCAATTAGAAATGTGCAGGAAAATTTCTAATAATAATATTAAACAGTTTGAGAAACATAAAAGCTGATTACCAAATGATTGTGAATCTTTCCATATTTCCTTGCTGAATGGAATTTATGCTACTTTCATTTATTTCATTTATTCTCCATACTGCTATGTTATTAGTCTTTGAGTATGCAGATTCTGTGGAACATCCAAATTATTAAGTTTCTGTTTTCTCCTTATCTATTTATTTACTTATTTATCTAATCTATACCCACATCTATACATATAGGAACCCACCCAGTCTCAGAACAATAAAAAGTGCTTCTGGTTTATTAGGGAGAAAGGAGATCTTCAGCTTTAAATGTGAGCCCAAAATAAGGATTGCACCTGATTGTACTTTGTTCTTTTGCTTGGATCTGATCTGGTGATTGTTTTAATAGCAGGTAGAATTCACAGTTCTCCTCAGGTGGAGGAAGTGCGTATGGGGGCAGAAAGGCCATAAGAAAAATATGCCAGTGCACACACAAAAAAAAAAACCCAGAATTTTGTTCCTCACAAAGCCTAATGATTATACCTATTCACTTCCTTGATAAACAATGAATAATTTTATTTCTAGCACTGTACCAAATATCTCTGTGTATGTGAAAGTATTTGTAACCACTCCAATTTCACTTTGTACTGAGATCTCTTGAATTGTAGATACTTGTAAATCACAATAATTGAACCATGTCTGTTTCTAAATGTAATGTGCGTCATTGATGCAATAACCTGAACAAGAACAATGAATGGTTGACAGCACTGACAAGCCAACAGGAATAAGGAAAATATCCAGTTTCAGGGTTTTATTTCTGTTCCTCACTTTTAATCTGTGTGCACTCTATATCTGAAGCAAATACCCAGGGCTCTCATCAAAATGTAAAGCACTCAGAAAAGAGTGGAAAAATTTTAGGCATGTTTTGTAGCAATTTTGATGTCATCATGCTCTCTATTACTCCTGAGTGCTTTGAGGTAATTGCTGATTTAAGTACTTAGCCTGTTTTCTCTTGTTCTAATAATTTCTTCTGGTGTCACTCAACCTCTACCGGATGCTCTTTTAAAACTTTATTCTCATCAAATTGTCAGGACTTGGCTCAGTGACTGCTTGGGGCCCACAGTTCTACAGGTTTTGGATTTTCAGGCATTGCTTGAAAATAAGCCCCTTCACGTCATGTATCTGGGCTGCTAGCAAGTTTATTATCACCTGCACAGCCGAGAGAGCGAGACTCTCCGTCTTTATTATCCCTTAAACAGCTGCCATGTATGTGTTCATCCTTCCAAATTTCCTTATATCCTGAGTTTTTCTGTGGCTGCTCTGTTTGACATTTCACATCAACTAACTAAGGACCGTGTGGGTTTTAGTAAATTTATCTCCCTCTAGATCAATCCATAAAATGATATAACTCTGGAATTTGAAATCAGATTTCCTTGAACACGTGAAAGGGTAATAATGAAGATATTCACCATGTGAGAGGATTCTAGTGGTTAAGAACCTGAAATGTGTGCATTCCCAATGGTAAAAGCAGCTTTATATTTTCAATGCAATAAAATATTAGGGTCAGATATCTTGGAATAATGACTTTCTGGCAAGACTCTGTACAATGAACCACATTTAAGCTATAAGGTTTCAGATGAATAATCCAAATTCTTCAGTCAGTTAAATGTATGCATTACAAAAGCACTTCTCACTGAATTTCTAATAGGATTATTCCAGTTCTTTTGCTCCAAAGAAAATATTTTAAAAACCTTAAATTCACCAGGGACAAATTGGGGTTTTGTTTTGTTTTCTTTTCTTTTCTTTTTTTAATATCGGGGAAGAGCTCATTGAATTTTTCTATTTAGAAAATGGCCTCTCCACTTGCTTTACATATAATGTAGTACTGAATCTCAAATTTCAGATGAGCAATTTAAGTTTAATCTTTCAAAATATACTTATTTTTATCATATCTTTTTTAATTGTTCTAAGAACTGAATAGAAATTTACGAGCATCCAAGTATGCATGGATAAATGAAATTATCTAGGATTTGCTTTAAATAATCCAACAAGTACAAAAGGGGGTGTGGATGAAATAAGATGAAACAGAGTCGATAAATATTCAAGGTGGGTGTTAAGTATGTGGTGGTTCACTGTAATCTCGTTTCTACTTTTGCGTATGTTTGAAAATTTCAATAATAAAAGCATAAAAATCTTTAGCATTATTCTGCATATAACAAAAGAAGCTCTGACAGTAGCTAAAATGGTATGTTTAACTTTTTCGAGTTAACTTTTCTTACTCTCAAGGTTACAAACAATCTGCTTAATAAGCAAGATTACAAAAGCCTGAGTGGGATTTTCCTTCATGAAATACCTTGCTTATGTAAATCACTAGCACATAACTAAAGTGAAAAGAAACTGTAAAGTAACATTTATATAGCTGGTATTTCCAAAACTGGCCTCGAAATTTTTGCTGTAGGCCAGTGGAAAATATTTTTTTCCCATATAGTGTGATCCTGATTACACTTTTGTTTTAAAAAAGAAGGCTGGCTGAGAATGAAAAATCTAAACTTTTTTTTGTTTGTTTTCAGAAAGGGTAGGTAGAGGGTATCTTGCTTGAAATAATAGTTGTGCTTAAGAGTTTTCAGAAGAGTTCCCTTGTTATTATTCTACTACCACAAAAGAATGAGAACCACTCAGGTGAAGTATTTTCTTCTCTTCACTATGTGTCAGATTCTGCTGTTTGTCTCTTTTGTTCTTTATATACTTTGATGATACATCATTCTCTTTTGAATAATCTTTATTCACATCTGAAACAATTCTAATTTATAATAATCCTCAGAGGTATTGATGCAGTCAATATTGAAGAACAGATTGTCCAAGGCATTTCTATTGCAGCCTTTGGGTGCACTCTAATTAGATTACCAAGAACTTCTCAAAATAGAAGCTCATCTTCAGTCTCCAAACGCTGCTTTTCGAGGAAGTTGTTTTTGCACTTTTTGGTTTCTTTTCGCGGTGTCTTACGACCTGTAACAGTTCCACTGCTAAAAACTATCACTGACAAGATTCTGTTGATGTCTGAAGATTATTTTGATGGATTGCACTAGAAATAACCCCCTTTCATCTGCATCCTTGCATGATTCTTTGTTAATAGTCAGGAGCTGTTATCTTGTAGAGTTAACATCAAGTTACTGATTTGCTCTATCTGGTCAAATAGCCGAATTTTTAATCTCATGACTTAGCTAAATATTTTTGGAATTCCTCAAGTTTTCTAGTGAATCACTGGTTGACTTTTTTTTTTTCCTGGAAATTCAAAGGATCTTTTTTTGTTGTTCATTTGGTAAAGCAAGTCTACATGCTATAAATTCGGACGACATGAGGAATAATCCTTTTGAAAATTGATTTTAGCCAAATGTATAAAATAGAACTTCACTGAAAGGTTTTCCAATTGAAGGAAGGACTAAAAGGCTATGGGCATTTTTCACATCCCGATTTATGAGGGGCACAGGACTGATCCAGGGACTTTCACCTTTGCTCATTTCACCATCACTAAGGGCAAGAAAATGCAAACTTACCTCTAACTTTTGTTTTGTTTTGTTTACCATTTTGTGGCTAATTATTTACCTACAAGAAAATTCATTTGCCAGGCATGGTGGCTTGCACCTGTAATCCTTGCGTTTTGGGAGGCTGAGTTGGGCAGATTGCTTGAGTCCAGGCATTCCAGACCAGCCTGAAAAACACAGTGAAACACCTTCTCTACAAAATTACAAAACACAAAAAAGCAAAAACAAAAATAACAAACTAGATGGGCATGGTGGTGCACGCCTATATTCCCAGCTACTCAGGCGGGAAGCTGAGTTGGAAGGATAGATAGAGCCTGGAAGTTCAATGCTGCTGTGAGCCAAGAACGCACCACTGCACCCTAGCCAGAACGACAAAGGGAAACCCTGTCTCAAAACTAAAATAAAATAAAGATAAAATTCATCAATTTTAAGTGTACAGTTCAATGAATTTTAGAAATTGTATGCAACTATGTGATTACCAGGCTATAGAGATTTTTCTTCACCCTAAGAAGTTTCTGGTGCCCCTTTTCACCAGGTCCAATTCCCCTACACCCCATGTCCCCACCCCAGGTAACCATTGATCTGTTTTCGGGAACTATAGCTTTGCCTCTTGTATGATTTCAAATAAATGAAATCATAGTATTTTATGTTTGACTTCTTTCACTTTGCATAATGATTTTGAGATTCATCTATAGTATTGCTACCATCAATATTTCATTTAATTTCCTTTCTGAGTAGCATGTCATGGTATGAATATACTACAATTTCTTTATTGCTTTGCCACTTGAGGTTAATTTATTGGCCATCATAGATAATATGAACATTCATACATAAATAATTATGTGGACGTGTTTTCATTGCTCATGGTTAATACCAAGACAGAGAATTGCTAGGTAGTGTGCTTAACTTCATAAGGTGTTGCCATACTATTTTTCATTGAGGTTGCACCATTTTCCATTTTCAACAGTAGTGAATGAGACTTACAGTTACTCTACATCTTTGCCAAAACTTGCTGTTTTCAGTCTTTTTAAATTTGAAACATTCTAGTAGGTGTGTTAATGTATCTTACTGGGGTTTTAATGTGCATTTTCTGGTGACTACTGATGTTGCACATTCTTCCTAGTGATTTTTGTTCATTTACATATTTTACTTTTAGGATTGCCCATTTAAATATTTTGCCTATTTTTAATTATGTTGTCTGTCTTCTTCTCTGACATTGATAACTGCATTAGTATCCCATTGTATAGAATCAGTCTCTGTGTTAGTCTGTTTTCAGGCTCTTGATAAAGACATACCTAAGACTGGGCAATTTACAAAAGAAAGAGGTTTAATGGACTTACAATTTCACATGGCTGGCGAGGCCTCGCAATCATGGCAGAAGGCAAGGAGGAGCAAGGCACGTCTTACATGTGTGGTGGCAGGCAAACCATCATATCTCATGAGACTCACTCACTATCATGAGAAAACCCCAGAAAAGACCTGCCCCCATAATTCAATAACCTCTCACCAGGTTCCTCCCACTACACGTGTAATTGTGGGAGTTACAATTCAAGACGAGATTTTTGTGGGGACACAGCCAAACCGTATCAGTCCCCTATGGATGGATATTGAAACAGTTTCAAGTATTTTTACTTTATTGGCAGGATTTAAATTACTGAATTACCTTTCATTATTTTTATATTTTGGTAGACACTATCAAATTTCCCCGAAAAAGTAAAGCAAAATGCTTTATTTATTTGCTTTTCTTTCACAAGGGCTGTGCTAACCTTCCAACAACCATGCTTTCCTTTTTTTCAAAGAATACATCATAAACATCTTTTCGTTTTAATAGGTATATATCTAGATACTAAATTTTGATGGATGCTCATCCATTCATTTTATGGACATGACAAAATTTATTAAATCAATTATCTTTATATCAATAGATTCTTTCTACTTTTCCACTATTACCAACAACACCAGAATGAGCATTCTTGTTCTTATTTTTCCACTTGTCTGGTTTTTTTAGGATAAATGCCTTTTGATACATATTCTTTAGTGTGTGTGTGTGTGTGTGTGTGTGTGTGTGTGTGTGTGTATTTGTTTGAGAGAGTCTCACTCTGTCACCCAGGCTAGAGTTCAGTGGCACAATCACGATCTTACTGCAGCCTCGACCTCCCAGCCTCAAGTGATCCTTCCACTTCAGCCTCCTGAGTAGCTGGAACTACAGGTGCATGACACTATGCCTGGCTATTTTATATTATTATTATTATTTTTTGTACTCACCACATTGCCCTGGCTGGTCTCATGCAACCAACAGCCTTGACCTCTAAAAGTGCTGGGATTACAGGCGTGAGTCACTATGCCTGGACCTCTTTATTTTGTATTAAAATATTTTATATTTGTTTAATGATTTCCTTGTCTTATAAGCATTCATTTACATTATTATAGCCTCTGTAAAAACCTGTCAAAAAGGAAACAATAATGTCATTTTATGGCAGAAAATATTTAAAACATTGATAAATAATAAGCAAAATATTGTCACCCAGTGAAGCTTCATAGTGTTGTACCAGCTTCTTTGTATCAGAAGCTGAGCATGACCATTGGCCTTTATAATATTCCTTCCAGAAAATCATGAAGCTTGGCAAAATTATGCCCTCATTAGATCCTCAAGATTTACTTTTTAATAAAACTTGGGCCATTTTAAATTAATTTATGCAGAATTATTTTAAAAGATAAGCAAAATTGATTGGGAAGATTATTTCCAATAACATAATAACAGGAATGAAATTAAGGTCCTATTATTTATAAAAGAATTATATTTGGCTCATTTCTCTAATTGCTAGAATGCACTGGATTAATTGAATTTCTGCTGTAACTTTTCTTCCTCATTAGGTCAGAATTGTCCAGAATTCATAGAAGTAGACAATATCAAGAATGCTTTCATTAGCAAAAGACAAAAATATACTTGTAATTATCAATGACAAGTTAGAATATTTTGTTATTTTAGTGACTATCTAGTTAAGATAATTTTAAAAAATTACTCTCTGTATAAATAGCATCAAAGCTTAATAAGGCAAAGTGTTTTCAAAAACCTTTTCAGTTTTAATTAATATATGGTTGAATTGCAGTCCAGCTACATTGTGGGTTGAGCAGAGTGAAACTATTTTTAAATTTCTGCCTGCTAGTTGCATGGTTATATTGACATTCTGTGGTCCCTTCAGGTATCCTCTTTGCTGTCTCTTGGTTGCTCAGCGCCCATTTTAAAGCCTCATTTGTTCAAATCAGAACACCATGTTCCTGACATGTTTTACACAAGCAAAATTTATCTAATCTTCTTATTCAGGCTTCCTCAGAGATTCCATTAGAGTTTTTCACTGGTTAGCAGCAGGTGGGGTTAAGTTAACCAGATAAATTAATTTCTGCTACAGTCTTAATGAGTTAGTGCATTGTCCCACCCAAAGAAAATAAGGATTGTCTCAACCAAACTAAAATATACTAATATAGGTGAAAAGTACTTCTTCAAAGGGTGAAATTTAAGGCAAAGAGAAGGTATTATTAGGATCTCTATTGCTTCTCCAATCATACTACTATTATTGTTAATAACAGAGCCTGTTATAAAACCGGATCTGTTCAGTTATTGGGGATCCTTCATTGATAGTCCTGTGTCTTAGCCTGGTGAAGCTATCATAATCTTAGCAGGCAAATTTATGGTCTGTTACACACAAGGCAAGCAGTTCCAATTTGCTCTTACAAAATAATTGTTTATTATGTCTATATAGATCTGCATAATGATCTGCAGATCATTAAAGTTATGATCAGGTGGAATATTGACTGGGTTTAAATATCAATAGCCAACAAAGACACTAATTTTCTAGAAACACTTGAATATCGTACAAAAATATTTTGGTTCTCCTTTTGAGAAATTACAACATTTTCGTGAAAGCCATACTTTACATTTCCATGGGACTTGGCAATATACTGTACTTTCATAAGCATTCTTTAATTTGAAGTTCACAATAGGTCCGTGAGTCAGACAAGACACAAACGCATTCCCACATAACAGATAGAAACACTGAATTGATTTGTCCAAGTCCGCCCAGCTATTTACTGGTAGAACTTACGTCCTCTGTCCATTTAGAGTATTTCAACATGTTAAGTGACAAGCAGATGTGAGATTATTACATTCTGATACATAAAGAATTTCTCAAGGGACAATGCTTGATTTCATTTCCTCTCCCTTTTCTACATCCAAACGAAGACAATTTTTGGTAAAAATCATGACAAACCAAGTTTTTGCAGTCATATCTATTGGGTAAATTCTTTAAAAATCAACTAGTTATCCTGATTCTTTTGATACCACATATTCAGAGATTTGGGAATATATAAATTATCAATTTACTTTCATCCATTTTAACCCAATATAGCTTCTGCATTTGTCTAAGACTTCTGCACAGTCACTTTGAAGTGGAGCTGTTTCAAGGATTAATCTATAAAACAATGTAATGGGACAAAACGATGGGGCTGGAGACAGGATTGGAGGTTATCTTAGATGGAATGGATTGGGATGGTCTCTTGGAAAAAGCGATATTATATTCAAGCTCTGAGTGATGAAAAGTGAAGACAGTATTCCAAGCAGATGGAATAGCAGGCACAAAGGCTCTGAGGCAAAGGCCAGTTTGTTGTGTTTATGAAACAGAATGGCGGTGTGACTGGAGCATAGAAGGCAAGGAGAGAATGCTGTGATCTAAAGTCAGAGAAGGGAGGTAGTGGACAGATTACATAGGGACATGTTTTGGTATTATGCTAAATGCAATAAGAAGTCATCACATGATTTTAAAGGAGTGTTTTGGGAGGGAAAATGTTATTTGCAAATTATTTGCCCTTATCACCCCTTTGTCTTAAATGAAAAGAATCTTCCAAATTCTTGTGGAGTTAGAGTTAGGACTTAGGATGTAGAGTGTGGTACCACCATAAACTTGGCCTACTTGACCCCAGGTACCTACTTCTCTCTACCAACACCGATATTGGTGATCCTAGCTTAATTTTCTCTGTGTATAGGGCGTTGCTGACTGCAGGTTTCTGAAATGTCTAAGATCACTCTGGTAGTCTTGTTTTTACTATTATGATTATCTTCCGGAAGCAAGCCCAGTGAATTCTTATCTTTGGAGTAAAGGAGGGCACACTCAGTGAGGAGTAGGAAGCGTGTGTTAGCAGCTACTTTATTCTTTGGTTCTCACATTTAAAATATCAGCAAGCCACATTATTTTGGACAACACCAGAAAGGCGTGTGTGTACATATATATGTATATACACATGATATCACTCAGGCTTACTTCAGGGGAGCTTAATTTTTCAAGTCCATACACACACACACACACACACACACACACACACATGTTCTTTGTGAAAGAATTCTGTGAACATATTTTTAGCTTATCAGGCCCAATCATATGCATAATGTATTATTAACTCCTAACCACATCACTCACAGAGTTTCTATTAAAACTGTACCTTAACTTTAACATTAAATTTCACTAGTTCAAAAACTCTTTTGCCAAAAAGATGAAAGTGACTAAATATCAGTTATAAAGGACAAAATGTTTCTTTGACTATCTTGAGATAAAAAGGTATCCTTCTCTACCATAAAGACAACATTTCTCCTTTCACATTCTTTAAAGATTTGCTTTGTAGAACATGAAACCTTTTCTCATCCTAGAATCGAATGCCTAAGATGTATTGAAATTTAAGACACACACACATGCACATATTCATGCGCACACACACACACAGACACACACACACACTTCTTTCTAAGTGCTTTCAAATTGCTTTCTTCTTTTGATTCAGATCATTTGCGAGGGGCACAGAAAAAGTCTCAGATGGCTAGAAGGAAATGCAGTACTTTAGAAAAAAGCATTTCCTTTGGGTTTAACTCTCTAGTTTGGTCTAATTTTATTTGACATTTTTGTCCATCACAGTATGAGAGTCCTTTTTTTTTTTTTTTTTCCTAAGAATGAAAGAACAGTTTGTTTCTTTAAGGCTGCTACCCTTTTCTTTGCTTTTCAAAAGGAAACTAAAGTTTCCTTTTTATCCTTCTTTTTTCTTAGCCTCCAAGTGTAAGCCTTACCAAGGGTGGAGATTGATAGCTGTAGGAGTTTAAGAAATGTCTTTATTCATGAACTGTTCTGTTCTTACAGTTGTTCAACCCTAGTGATGAGCTAGAGTTAATGCTTCTCTCATTTTTTTTATGTGGGTAAAGAAATTACTCACCTATTTGCCATCTTCTACTTCAAGGATATTTTAGCTCAGATGGACAGGATATATTGGTGAGGAGGGAAAAAGAGAAGACGTGCCTCTTAGAGAATCAATAATCCTTTCTTCTAGAATCCTGCAGAGAAAGATCTCTGTAGTCAGACCATAGCTATTTGTGAAATGATGAAAACAGACTGAACAGTTGCTGAGTGTTACTAGGTGCTGAGCACTGTTCTAGAGATTTTACATATCTTATATAACTCTCACAATAATTCTATAAATTGGATAGTACTATCTTCCATTAACTGAGACTTAAATAATTTCAGTGATTTAACAGCATTATACTGTTAGTGAGTTTCAGATCTTGAATTTTAACACTAGTCTGCTCATTCTGTTTTCCACTGAATAGTGTCTTTTTCAGAGATGGTTAAAAATGCAGCAACTAGCAGGCCTATACATTATGTCATTTCTAATTACCAATGTCTACATTTTGTGCTGGGGAACATTAAGCTTACTAGGTAAAATGTAAGATGGTGCATTTTCCACACTAAGTTGGTACCTAGTTAAAGTGATGGACTTCTTTTTACTTAGAATTAGGTATTAGGTAACAGGTTGGGGTTAGATCACAGTAACAATAGCAGTTATGAATTTCATTCATTTATTCATTCAGCTAGTCAACACTCCACTATGTACCAAGAATGTAGAGATAAGCCAAACAGAAATGCCCCCTTCTCTCATTTAGTTCAAGTCTCCTAAGGAGAAGACAATAATAAAACGTCCATACATTATGTTAAGTGCTTTGAAAAAGAGTTGCGTGGTATAATAAAAACATAAAATAGGGGGAGGATATTCCTACTTAAGGAAGTTCAGAAATGTTTCCCTGAGGAAGTCACATTTGAACCTGAGGAAAGGGTAGGCAAAGAAAGGTGTTACTATATAGAAGTGAACAGGATCTGGGGGTCAGTGTTCTAGGCAGAGAAAATAGCTTATGTGTAGAGATTCAGATAGAGCATGAAGAGAGATGACATGTAGATGGGGACAGAGGCCACACTATGGAGGGCTATATAGGCACCAATACAAATTTAGACCTTTATCCTGAGAACCATGGGAAGTCTCTGGAGTCTATTAAGCAAGTAGAAAGCAATAAAAGGAGGGCTGCTTAAACAATGAAACATAGATTACTTTTGGACTTCAGATGGACATACAGATAGATACCTCACAGGTAGGCTGGCATGATATCACTCAGGCTTACTTAAGGGGAGCATAATTTTTCAAGTGTATCTTAACACACATGTTGAAAATAACAAGATTATTCTAGCATTTTTGAGATAGTACATGATTTACTGAATCTGAAAAAGCATGGCTGACAGTGGGGAAATGTGTGATTGATAGTCTCATTATATTTTCCAGTGAAGCCCATTGAATCTAGGTGACATGTAAGTAGGATATATGTAATACAACATTCCATTAGGAAGAATGAACTCAACCAGGCTGGGAGTGGTGACTCATGCCTGTTAATCCCAGCACTTAGGGAGGCCGAGGCAGGCAGGTCACTTGAGGTCAGGCATTCCAGAACAGCCTGGCCAGCATGGTGAAACCCTGTCTCTACTAAGAAAAATACAAAGATTAGCTGGGCATGGTGGCACACACCTGTAATCCCAGCTATTCAGGAGGCTGAGGCAGGAGAATCACTTGAACTCGGAAGGCGGAGTTTGCCATGAGCTGAGATTGCATCACTGCACTCCAGCCTTGGTGACAGAGCGAGACTCTCTCTCAAAAATAAATTAATTAATTAATTTTAAAAATGAATTAAACCAAATAAAAGCAAGGTGAGCCCAGTGAACTGTCTCATATGTTATCTAAACATCATATTATAGCCAAACCAGCAATCATTGATGGTATAGTTTCCATTCTTAACTACTGTTCATACAGAATAAAAACCTACCATATGCCATTAGAGTATTTTTAATTTAATTTCTTTATTGTTAGTTACCCATTTTTATTTTTTAAGTTTTCTGGGTACATAGTAGGTGCACATGAGACCCTACTCTTACAAAGACATTTCAAAACAATCCAATTACACTCTTTAATTTATTTAAAAATGTACAATTAAGTTATTATTGACTATAGTCATCCTATTGTGCTATCAATAGTAGATCTTATTCATTCTTTCTGTTTTTTTGTACCCGCCGTCCATTCCCACCTACCCCTGACCCTCCCATAACCCTAAGCAGCTGCTGGTAACTATCCTTCTGATCATTGGAGTGAATTAAAATTTCAGACAATGAAACGGTAGAGATAGAAACTAGCATTTGTCAGCTAGTTTGCCCAGGCATATAGTGAGCTATGTAGCATAAGAGTCGAGTTTGAAGACTCTGGAACCAATTGTTTACATTTGAGATATGGTTCTCTAGACCTGAGGCCTTTATAAGTTACTTTACTTCTCTGTGCATCAGTTTCCTTCCTGGTAAAATAGTATATACCTCATAGTGTTATTGTGATGATTAAATTAATTAACAAAGATAAAACCTTTAGAATAATGCTTGACACATAGTAAACACTAAATATAAATACTATTATTTGACTTTAGGATATGGTCTAAGATTACCTAAAACATGAAATAGCCGAGCTACTGAACTGTGTGACTTTTGTTTCATTTTGTGAGGCTTTGTGTGCATACAATCTGTGTTTCTTATTTCATGTGATATTAAGATGTTCAGAAGCAATAAAAGATATTTTGTTTCATTTTGTTGTCAATTTTATCATTATGATCTTAGAAAATACATTTATGTTGCTGGTTTGGAACTTTCCTGTTTGTCACAATAAATTGAGTTTTTCAGTTATTTGGTGTTCTTTTACAAGATTGTGATGTTAATTTTCTTTTTTTAAAATTTTAATCTGCCTTTGGAAATAAAAGGGCCTGAATGCATAATATATTTTGGTTATGCTTAGTGGGACAAATTGCCTGAATGCTGATTGACTTCATGAATATTAACATTCATATTCAATAGGTTTTTCTTCTTCTTAAATAGGGACAGTTTGACTTTGTTACAATTTACTACAATGAGGATCATTTGATGCTTAAATCAGATATGAAACATTTTAGTATGAAAGAAGAAGGGCTAGTGAATTTGACATAAGGGAATAATATCAATAAAACCATCGAAAAATGACCATGTGAAGAGTCAGAAAAATTTAATTTGGTCAAAAGGGAACATGTTGCTACTGAGAAACAGACTTGTCAATTGAAAGCATACCACTCATTGATTATTTCTCTGATACTTTTTGGTAAACTGCTGCATAAAAATGAACTTTATTATTTTCAGCCTAGAGGAACAAATTATCACCACAGTTAATGTCCTATTATGCATGGGTGGTTTACTGGCCCTGAGGGGATGTATGCCCACATGTGAGTCAGCCGTTCCTTGTCATGAGAACTGGAAGCAGAAGAAGCAAACAACCTTACCTCGAATTATTTGGATTGAGTTGGTGAGTGAATTTTAGGATTTTCAATTTCTACTCCACACATGGTCGAAACCTCACATTCTCAGAAATACTGTTATAATTAATACTCATAACCAATATTCTTTGGTTTTGGAGAGGCTGATTACACAATCTATCTTTCAACTTTTAATCATACCAAATTGATGTGCTTTGAAATGAGTGTTTCTATTTTGCTTAGCTCTATAATCACTTACATTCACAGCAAATCAGTTGCCCCCTCCTTGACAGTGGAACCATCCCCATGGATCATATATGTGCTTTGTTGCATTCAGTTTTGTTACTGAGTATTAACAAATAAGAAATACATTTACAACATCGATTTTGCAGGATGAGCTTCAGGACGTAAAAAGGATTCAGGAAAGATTGAAGCGTTCCTTGCTAGCACTAGCAGCCAATATAATAGGCAGGTTAAAATACAGATGCCACTACACAGCAGAGATAGTTTGACTTTATAAATCATCTGCTCACTCTTCTTTCTGCCCATCATTGCTACAGTAATTATAATGATAGTAAGAATTACTGCTATTCCTAGTTCACAAAATGTTTTAACCTTTCTCTTTAGAAGTAGCTTTATTAAAATATAATTCACATGCCATTCAATTTATCATTTTAAAGTGTATAGTTCAGTTATTTTTAGTGTATTTGCAGAGTTATTTAAACATGCTTACTATTTCCCGTACATTTTCATCACCCCCAAAATAAACCTGTACGTTCCAATTCTCCCTTCCACTATCCCTTGGCAACTACTAATACATTTTTGCCTCTAAGGATTTGTCTATTCTGGACCCATTATATAAATGGAATCATACAACATGTGGCCTTTTATGACTGGCTTCTTTCCCTTAACATAGTGTTTTCAAGCTTCATCCATATTATAGTATGTATCAACACTTAATTCCTTTTTGTTGCTAAATAATAAAATTGGTTGATGACCATTGGGTTCTTTTAACCTTCTGGCTATTATGAATAGTGCTGCTATAAACATTCATGCACACATTTTTGTGTGTACATATTTTCATTTCCCTTAAGGATATATGTAGGAGTGGGAATTGCTGGCTTACTTGATAATTTCATGTCTAAAGTTTACTGGAGCTTACAGTTTTCCAATTTTTAAAAATTTTCTAATATGATCATTACAATAACTTGTTTAAAAGTATGTGGAAATTAGTTATGCCCATTTTTATACACATGGTTTCTAGAATCTGGAGCTATGGTGTTACTTTCTCAAGTTAGGAGAGCTAATAAGTGGGAAAGCTGGGACTGTGAACCAAGGTTTCTTACCATCCAGTGTAAACTTTAAGATAAATTCCCTCGTTATACTTAGAATGTCTTATTTTCTTTAGTGAAAGTTAGATCCATTACCATCTAAGGTAATGTGTACAGAGCCTAAGATTCTAATTGGGCATGGTGGCTCACGCCTGTAATCCCAGCATTTTGGGAGGCCATGGCAGGTGGATCACTTGAGGTCAGGAGTTCAAGACCTGCCTGGCCAACATGGTGAAACCCTGTCTCCACTAAAAACAAAAATTAGCCAGTCGTGGTGACAAGTGCCTGTAATCCCAGCTACTTGGGAGACTGGGGCAGGAGAATAGCTTAAACCTAGAAGGCAGGAATTACAGTGAGTCAAGATCATGCCAGCCTGGGTGACAGAGCAATATTCCATCTCAAAAACCAACAAAACAAAACAAGATTCTAAGATCAGCTTTTCCATTAACAAATTACTTCCAAGGTTCTTCCCAGCTCTGTCAGTATACAAAACTTGACAACTGGGTAGCATAAGGTACTGAAAACTGACACATCTGAGTTTAGATATTAGATACACTATTTAGTAGACCATTTAGGGGACACCTGTTTTCTAATCTCAACTTCACAAATAACTTTCTGTGCAATTTTCCTAAATTCAAACTCTCTGAGGCTCAGAACTCAGTCATTCATGTGTAAAATAGTCATCATACCTATATCACAAGGCTCTTGTAAAGGATTAATGAAGTAAAGCTTGTAATATGTCTAGAACAGTGCTAGGAACAAAAAGTAGATTATTAAAACACTTTATATACGCTCAGGAAGAGATATATAGATCTACATATTCACATTTCCCATTCCATCTCTTCCTCCAAACCTGGAGATTGTCTATAATGTCGATACATTCTTAAAACCATTTGGAAATGAAATAAATATTGAAATTGGTTAATTTGGCAATTAGCAGTGCAGAGTGTTTTCATTAAAGATGACATGCTCTTCCCCATAAAAAAAGACAAGCCATTTGATAATAACTTGTTTGCTAACTTACGTCGCTCTTACTTCTGTACCAAGTACTTTACTGTCTCTCAGCTATATACTTAGGTCTCTCCAATTTACAGCTCAGAAATACCACTAAATAAAACACCTTCAGCATCTTGAAAGGACTGCCTTTTTAAAAGTTCATTTCCTTTGAACATGTGCAATAGCAGCAAAGCTAGCTGCTAATAACTGTTTTAGGCCAAGTGGTCACATCAGGATCTCTATGCAGACACAAACCAAGGCACTATATCAAGTGTTTTCCAATGATATCAGATTATTTAGCTTATCTTCTATTACATTAAAAATATGTTCATAATGATTCTGGAGCAAGTTGAAAAACAAAAAAAACATTTTCTGCATTTATTATATGACTTTACGTATTACCTTCCAGAAGCATTTTGCTTATTGCAATGATTTTCAATATATTTGGAGGTATGGGTATCCATTTACACACAGTTACTTATGTTTACATGAAACTTGAGAATAATTAGAATACGAAGTTATTATAATAAGTACAAATAATATTAATAAGTGCAAGTATCATTTACTGGATGCCTACATTTGACAGGATATGTTCTTAATTCTATGTGTAAGATATTGTATACAGTTTCCCCTCACTTGCATTTTCACTTTCTTCAGTTTCAGGTTCCAGTGGTCAACTGTGGTCCAAAAATAGGCAAGTACAGTACAATAAGATATTCTGAGAAAGAGAGTAACCATATTCAAATAACTTATTACAGTATATTGATATAATTGTTCTATTTTATTATTAGTGTTACTCTCTTATTGTGTCTAATTGATAAATTAATTTTTTTAGATGACGTTTCACTCTTGTTGCCCAGGCTGGAGTGCAATTGTGGATCTTGACTTGGTGCAAACTCTGCCTCCTAGGTTCAATCGATTATCCTGCCTCAGCCTCTTGAGTAGCTGGTATTACAGGCATGCACCACCATGCCTGGCTCATTTTGTATTTTTAGAAGAGACAGGGTTTCTCCGTGTTGCTCAGGCTGGTCTCGAACTCCCGACCTCAGGTGATCTGCCCACCTTGGTCTCCCAAAATGCTGGATTACAGGTGTGAACCACCGTGCCCGGCCTGATAAATTAAATTTATCATTGACATGCATGTATAGAAAAAAGCATAGCATATATAGGGTTTGGTTCGGTACTTTCTGCAGTTTCAGGCATCCACTGGTGGTTTTGGAACATATCCCCTATGAATAAGGGAGGCTACTCTGTATATTTAAAACAGTGCACTGACATTTCGAAATAAGTATTTTCTGGTTTCATTTTTCTATACACGTTCGAATTTCTGTGTGTCGCTGCAAAGCTTTCACACTGGAATCATGAACTTTTGACAATTTCATACCAAATTTAAACCTACATTTTTAAAATGAGATCAGTTGGTTTGCCTATCTTTATTCTTTGGCTTAGCTGTTCACATCTGAATATGAAAAGTGAATGTATTTAAATACTTCCAACTTCTCTCAAAAAGAAATTATTACGCAGACTCGAAAATCAGCTCCCTATTTCCAAAATGGGTGCAATATTTTATGAAGAACGTTTATGAAAATGTTTTATAACAATTATTTGGTTCTGCTGGGTTTATCAATTTGAAACCAGAATGTGTTAGGGAAAGTGTGCTTCCCCCTGTTATTCGGATAGGTGTAAAATGTTATCATCATTGGACTGCCTGAGGCAGTGGTGATACAGCACCAGCCAGTTGCTACATTTTAGTGTAAATCACATTTTTTTCTCCATAACCCTGTAGGCTTGATTAGATACACTCCTCAAATGTCGGAAGAATCAAACTTCACAGTTCTCATGAGAATAAATGATAGAATATACTAATCCTCAACAAAGGAAGGTTTGAAAAAAATCTCACCCTGTTACATTCTGGCCCCTTTTAGTTTAGTTTCAATTATTAACGATTACAATGTATTGTAATACTGATATATTAAAATAATGGCATTTATTTTAAAATATCTTCAGCTATATAAAAAATCCATAATTTCTATTTGTGTGATACATTGTCAGGAGTGTTCAGGATATTTATTACATTAGAATCCAATGTGTGAATGAAGTAGATAGAGAAATAATTCAAGCTGATTCTCAATTTCTCTTAACTGTATTAAGTAGAAAAAAATTATACTACAAAATGGCGGAAAAAGAAACAGTACTTGGAATGAAATTAAATCAATGGAAGAGGGCAGAATGAAGGTTATTTTAATGACATTATTTGATTCTAACTGCACTTTAGCGTTCATAAACAAGGTCTCCACCTTACACAGCTTCACTTTTACTTTTATGTAACAAACCTGTTTTCTCATTAAATGTGTGACTTGAATCACTGAGTCAGGCAATTGTATCAGAAGTAAATTATCTGGAGAAATTTTCAGATTAAATACTGATTTGAGGGCTGTCAACTGCATGCAAGCATATTTTCCTCCCTGAGGACTCCAGTGTTAATTCCCTTTATTATTATCAGTCCTTTGAGTGCTCAATGGGAAACTAAATTTAATTCCAGATATGCATTAGGCCTCTATGTCTCATGGGTCTCCTTACTTTTAATACAAATTTACTAGCTTTCACTTTTTTTTTCCTTTTTCTTTTTATTATACTTTAAGTTCAGGGGTACATGTGCAGAACGTGCAGGTTTTTTACATAGGTATACATGTTCCATGGTGGTTTGCTGCATCCATCACCCCATCATCTACATTAGGTATTTCTCCTAATGCTGTCCCTCCCTTAGCCCCCCACCCCCTGCTATTCCTCCCCTAACCCCCCACCATCTGACAGGCCTCGGTGTGTGATGTTCCCCTCTCTACGTCCACGAGTTCTCATTGTTCAACACCCACTTATGAGTGAGAACATGCGCTGTTTGGTTTTCTGTTCTTGTGTCAGTTTGCTGAGAATGATGGTTTCCAGCTTCATCCATGTCCCTACAAAGGACACGAACTCATCCTTTTTATGGCTGCATAGTATTCCATAGTGTATATGTGCCACATTTTCTTTATCGAGTCTATCATTGATGGACATTTGGGTTGGTCTCAAGTCTTTGCTATTGTGAACAGTGCCACAATAAACATATGTGTGCATGTGTCTTTGTAATAGAACGATTTATAAACCTTTGGGTATATACCCAGTAATGGGATTGCTGGGTCAAATGATGTTTCTATTTCTAGATCCTTGAGGAATTGCTACACTGTCTTCCACAACGGTTGAACTAATTTACACTCCCACCAACAGTGTAAAAGTGAAAAAGTCATGTTCACGTAACTATTTTTAATCTCAAAAGCAAAAATATTTTTCAATATCATTGTCATTGCTGTTTTGCTTTACTCCCTGAATGAATGAAATTTACTTTAATGTTCCAAAATGTCAAATAAATTCATAGGTCCTGTGGATACTAATACATAGAATAATTCCATACCTTTTCTTGAGGACGAATCATTTACTTCTTACTTAAACAAGTAACACTGATGCCAAGTCAAGAAATCACCCTTAGATTAAATTTAACATCTTTTATTATTGATGGATTTGAAATTAGTCAATCTGTGATCATTAATGCTTACCTTAAAGCAAAAATTGACCTGGATTTAAGGTACAAATCAAACTAAAATGCCAATGGATAGTGTGTTGTAGCAGAAAACCAGAATAAGGAAATCATTTTACATTTCTAGATTTCTGTTTTCTAATCTGCAAAATCAAGGATCTGGATTAGATGATGGATTTCTAAGGTACTTCTGGCCATGACATTCTAAGCAATGTAACAAAAGTATACTGTGGCTATGAGATATAAAATTGGCTAGTTCCAAGGAATTTGATTATTATTGTAGCTATGAGTCTAATAACTTGTACTTTTAATATAAACCCTGTTAAATGAAATTAGATTATTTGTTACTGATAAATAAAGCTTGTTACAATTCTAAAAGGTAGTGTTATTCTACTTACTTTCAACAGTTTCAAATCTCTAGAATAGAATTATAAGTGACTAGAAAATGGCATCCCTATACTTTACTCTTCAAAGGAGAAATTGTGCTCTCATAAACCTAGTTTTTTAAAAAACATTTCTTCTTCTTTATACATTCCCCTAACTTTTTAATTTGAAAAACTCCAAACCTGCAGAAAAGTTGAAAGAATAGAACAAGTACCCACATTATCTCTCTTACCTAGATTCACCAGTTGCTAGCATTTTGCCACATTTCCTTTCTTTTTTTTTTCTGTCTTTACATATCAACGGATACAAACACACACACACACACACACACACACACACACACACAAACACAAGAGTTGCTGATATCATGAAACATTACCCCTCAATACTTGACCGTCATGTGTTCCCCAATAAAAACAACTTTCACTTACATAACCACAAAATCTTTAGCATACCCAAGAAATTTAAATGTGCATACAAATACTATCTACTATACCAATCATATCTGAATGTCCCCAATTAGTCTAATAATGCCCTTTATAGTTAATTTTAATTGATTTAAAATATAATAAAAACATCAACAATTTTAAGAGTTCAAGCCAATTATTTTGTAAAAATGCTACACACTGGATTTGTCTGTTTCCTCATTACTAAATCCAGGTTAAACATTTTTTGTAAGATGGCTACATAGGTGATATGGTATATTTGCATTACATCAGAAAACACAGAATGACAATTTGACCCATTAATGATGATGCTGAATTTGATTGATCACCTAGATAATGTCTACCTCCAAAAATACCTTTCTCTCCCGTAAAGATACCTTCCCCTCAGAAATACATAAGTGAACTGGGAGGTGATAATTTAAGGCCATGTGAGCATATTGTTTTCCAACACCCTTTTGCTCAATGGTGAAACCAAACTAAAACTAGGATGCATGAGTGATCCTTGTCTGAATGAGTCACTACATTGTGGTTGCAAAATGGTGATTACCTAATTCTATTATCTTTTCAATATTTATTAGCTGGAGTTTTTCTTTAAAGAAAGCTTCCTTTTAAAAGCTTTCTTATTAAAGAAAGGTTTTTTTTTTAAGATACATAGAATAAAATAAGGAATCCCCATGTATTCATCACCCAGTCTTAACAGTTACTGACATTTTGTCAGTTTTGTTTCATTTAATTTTTGTGTTGACATGTTTATTTTCCTGGAGTATTTTAAAGCAATTTCCAGACATCATACATTTTCACCTTTACATACTTCAGCCCATTTTTATAAAACACACAATTTAAACTCTATATTAACTGTTTTCCTATTAGATTAAAAGTAAGCAATATAGAATATAGGCAGATGCTGGTGACAAGCAACATGAGAGCAGCAAGCTTAACAGCTCATAGCAAAATAATACAGTGAAAAGGTAGGCACAGAATATGGTTGTATGCTAGAGCACAATACTGCATGTTTATCATGATAACCCTGATTTATTCAGAAGAAAGTTGTGTTTAGTGTTTAATGACTTTTGTATAAGAAGACAAGGGCATGTATAATTTATTTCATAAATCCCTACAGACAGAAAATCATAAAAATACTTAATAAAAATTTACAATGAGTACAGGGTTTTTCCCTTGAATGGGTAACTTTTAGTACTTAGGAAATTAACTCATAATGCCCTATAAATGAGACAGTATTGTATATTAAAAAGTATAAATATAACATAGATTTATGGTAAGCTCTGATACCTAAAATGGAAATAAACTTTTCAAATACAGATATAAAACAGGTGACTATCTGAATCACAAAACTTGTCATGTAACTGTGAATTATCTCCAGCTACTAGTAGGTTCTACTAGATGGATTTAGGGCTGACTGAATCTGTTGGTAGGCCTAGATCACTTAGTAGTGTGAAACTCAGTAGCTAACTGTAAAAATGCCTGGGTGTTAAGAAGGCCAGGCCAAGCCTCAACTGAATGGAAGAGCCATAAACGAGAACTAAGCTGACAGGCCAAGTATATGCTTTTAAAAAATCTTCACATAGAGATCTTTATAACTCCATCCTTAAAGTAAAATGTCTAGTGATATACTATTGAAGATGAGCAAAAACAAAAGCTCATCATCCAGCACTTTGCAACAAAATGGGAGTGCTTCCTCTAAGAGTTTCTCCTGGATGGATGGCCATTTCCAGAAATGAAAACATACTGACTTTTTGAAAGCGCTCTATGTGGCTTCGAAAATCCATTTTATAAGTAACAAAGCAATGTTGGAACCTGGCCCCCTTGTAGAATAGAAACTGCAGGATAACACAGAGGTGGCCAAGGATTTGGTATTTGGAATATTAAAGATGGAAGGTCAGAAGGAGCTGGGGAAATTCTATACTGCAGTTTTCTTCTGAATAAAAAAAAAGTGAGTGAACATTTTGGCCCAGGGTGTTTAGATTCCCTCCCCTTTTTAAAAACAAACAAGTTACTTACAGGAAATTTGCACCCAATGGGAAGCATAATTAGAAAAGAAAGATAGCTTCATTTGTCCCAAGTCATTACTACCATTTGCTGTTGAATTGGAGTGATTTTCTGAGAAAAGGGGGAGAAGCCACTCAAGTGTAGGTTACTCTGAGGATGGAAACTAAGTTGATTTGGTCTTGAGAATGGAAGAGGTGTGACAGGAATTTGAAATAAGAGAGGGGCATTTCAAAATTTACAGTTTTGATAGTAAAGCACTATTCAATTTCGAGCAAAAAGATTTTATAGCCACGCTATTGTTTGTCTGATTAAAATGGATAAGATCATGAATGTTGAAGAGACAATGTATCATCTTTCTGCCTATTGAAATCTGTAACAGCATAGGTAAGATAAGGAGAAAAGGTTGATGAGATACTGAGGTCAGTGAAGTTTATGGTAGAGCATCCTAGAGCCTGATAGATGAATAGAATATAAAATAAAGAAAGTGATTTTAAAACATGGCTAAAACTTCTAAAGGGAAGTAATTTTAAAGTGAGTCCTGCAGACCTGTAGTGTGGAATGAGTGAAGAACAAGGTTTATGGCAACCAGTATTGATTAGAAACTATAGCATCTCTTGAAGGAAGTGTGGAACATGTAGGTTTGAGTAAATATATTTCTCCTGGTTAATGAATAGAAAATTGGAATACTTTCTGGAACAGCCTTACTGCCTGTAATATACACAAGTGTGTCTTGCTTGTGTTCAATGCTGCACTTTTAATGTTTCATTTACTTAGATTTATGCACTACAGGGAAGAAATGCAATACAAACTTGGCAGAAATCTCTGTGTTTATTAAAATCTGTTGTGCATTTCAACCTGTTTTAAATTTAGTTTTTCCTAATGATGAATGTAATCCACATAGTCACTGTGCAAAATTTTTAACCATCAAGATGTATATAGAAATAGAAAATAAAAAGAAATACATATCCCACCCCTAAGAGATATAACACTTTTTCTGTTATATTTTCTTCTGGTCTATTTTTTCTTAATTTTGGAAGAAAAATATTCCAAACACATAAAAGTAAAGAGGATAATAGAGTGCCTTATACTCCACCACTGAGTCAGAACAAATGTTAAGACTGCCACATCAACTTCAGGTTCTTTAAAAAAAGAAATAGTCACTTTGCGAAGTGGCGGCAGGATTTCTTGAGGTTAGGGGTTCAAGATCAGTCTGGGCAACAAAGCAAAATACTGTCATTACAAAATATAAAAAAATAAAAATAAATAAGTGTGCATGGTGGCTTGCACCTGTGGTCCCAGCTAATTGGGAGGCTGAAGCAGGAAGATCCCTCGGAAACTGGAAGTCAGAGGCTGCAGTGAGCTGTGATCATTCTACTGCACTCCAGCCTGCACAGCAGCATGAGACCATAACATTTTTTTGAAAGAAGAAAGAAATGACATTTCACCAAGGAAATTACCAGCACTGCTGGAACCATTACCTTCCCTTCCTCTTCACGGTAATTACCATCATGAAGATCATTTGTATCTTTTTTGTGTTTTTATACTTTTACTATATATGTATATATTTATAAATGATACAAAGTATTGTTTTGTGTTTTTAAATTTTGCATGAATTATTTCACACTTTTCAAAAAAGTGACTTTTGAAACACATTTTTTCCATTCAATATTATATTTTTAAAAGATTATCCATTTTGATAAATGCAGACCGAGTTGATTCATTTTAACTGCCAAGCAATATTCCATTGCATGAATATACCCTCATATATTTATCCATTTCCCTATCAATAGACACTTCAGTTATTTCTACTAAAACTTTAAAAAGTATTTTAGTGAAAACCATTATCCATACATCCTCATACATACGGATGAAATATCTCTAGGGTACAGAGCTAAAAGTAGACTTACCAGGTCATAAGTTATTACATTTTTATCTTTATTAGATATCACCTAATCATCCTCCCAAGTGGTTACAACAGTTCATAATACTGTCAACAATGTACTAGAGTTCCACTTCCCCTACATAGTCAGGGACACTCGCTGTCTTTAATCTTTTATAATTTTGCCAATCTGATGACTGTAAACTGATATATGATTCCATTTATTTTCCTTGATTTCTAATATGGTTGTGCATGTATTTGACAATCTGGATTCCTTTCTTGTTAATTGTTCTGTTCATTTGTCTATCAGTAGTTTGTCTCTTATGATTTGTAGTATTTAACCTATTATTGATGCTATTTTTTGCCAGTCTTCTTTGTTGCAGATATATTCTCCTAGTCTATGTCTTCTCATTTATCTTAGCTTATGGTATAATCTGATATATGGATGCTTTTAGTTTTAATGTACTTGAAGCAGAGATGAAGGTGGGCAAAATAACTTTGAAATATTGATAGTTCGCAAATTTAGTTGCTCAATTATCAAGTATTTGTTGCGCATCTATTATGTGTCAAGCACTATTACAAGTTCTATGTATACACAAAGAACCAAACTATCAAAGTCTTTGAACTTGTGGAAATTAATATTAGCACGTGAAATGAGCAAAGAAAGCAAATACACATTCGCATAAAATAATGTCAGTAGTAAATACAAAGAGAAATAAAGCTGGTTAAGGGGGTACAGAATGAAAGTGAATGGTGGACTATTTAAATGGGGTGATTAGGGATGACACTTTTAAGAAGTAATAATCAAACAAAGAGCTGAATGAAGAGATGAAGTGAATAACATATCCAAGTAAACCCTTCCAAGACAATTCTATATGGAGAGACACGTGTAGAGTTCTTGAAATTATAGAGTTCTCACGGCGTTTGAGCAAAATCCAGGAAGCCATTGCGGCTGTAGTGAAGTGAGTGAGGGATAGATGATGTGAGAGAAGTAAAGGATAGTGTGATGGAAACTAAAGATTGAGGGAATATTGATCTCCGTTTGATCTTTTTTGTTGTTGTTGCTGCATTTTTTTCTGTTTGCACATTTTACAGATGAACTAGATCCATTTAAATTTCTCAGACCAAAATGGACATCTACCATTCTGTGACCTATGTGGTAGTATTATCACGATTTTGTTTAGATAAGAAAACAGAAAAGTGAAACGACTAACCCAATAGAACAAGGGGACATGTTCCTAGGCCTTTTCACTGTTATGTTCTTGTTCTACTAATGAATAAAGGACAATTCTAGTGATTCTTCAACATTAGAGTGTAGACTAGTTACCTATGGTATTTGTTTAAACTGCAAATTACTAAGCCCCACCTAAAGAGATTCAGATTCAGCATATCTGTAATGGGTTGAGGAGTCTGCATTTTACTAAGAACCAGCATCTCACCTCATGATATATGATACAGGTATTCCAGGAACCACATACTGAGAAAAGCTGGCTATGCCAATAAATCAGATTTGAATCTGGAAGATTTATACAGAAGGAATAGTGATAAGACAAGATCCAAATTAATGGTGAGATGGCAAAGAGGTAAAAGTCAGTTAGATTGGAAAAAGTAAATGGACAGACTAGTCTAGAAGTAAATGTCAGAGACCTCCCCTAAAGATAGCTGAGCTAAGGACAGTTTCTAAAGCATTTATGGAAATCATAATCACTTGGGAAGCTTTAAACATATGCAGATTCTCAGAGTTCACCCTAAGCACTTTTTAACAATCTCAGAAAGAAGAAAGGAAGTGGTAGAAAGGAAACCAAGTACTCTGGAGATCAGCCAAGGACCAAAATCCATTAGGATTAGCAGTCAGCCATTGAGAGACTGGGCTTAGCACATACAAATCCAGCCATGAGACACAGACGCAGCACAAGAAAGTCAGAATCACAAAGGACAGAGTCAAGCCCACTAGGGTTAGAGTAAGACAGCAGCGGGAGAGACCTGAAGCTGTCAGAGATCTTTTGAAATGGGAGATTAAGTGCTGAGGTACGATTGATTCACGATGAGAAGAAAAATAAACCCATTTGCTGGGAATAGAAGAGGGTAGGATGGGAAACAGGCAAGCTAACCTAAATGATTCATTTGATTTCTCTTTATGCTTTACGATAAGCTGAAAACATGTTTTTGACTTTTATCCATTTATTCTTCTGCTGAAAGGCGATAACATGAAGAGCAATCGTTTTTCCTGATTGACATCTTTATTTGGTTTCATGCAAGTCATATTAACATGCTAGTATCTCTTTCAACAATCATCTTTTCTCCCTTTGTTTTTATTTGCAGGCTTGGGGGGGGATAAACGGATCAGACTGTGACTATTACTGTGAGAGTTTTTATTTTGATACCGCCTGCACTGTACCATTCAGCACCCTAAGGATGTCAACTGTTTTGTACATCAATATGATGCCGCAGCCTGCTCCTCCTTTCTCTGTACCCCTCTTTCTGGATTCTTCCAGACTGATCTCATTCTTTTTATTCCATGTAACTGTACCGTTTCCTTCAGTTTACTTAAAACTTATCAAGGCATAGGTATGTTTGGCATACAGTGTGAACCTTTAAAAATTGAATGTACAGAAATGAAAAGAAGTAACACTTATAATGTAGCTACGTGTTTGTGAAATCTAAGAACTAAAAGCCAGTGGGGGTCCAAAGAGCAATAAAGATTATTTGCAGCTGGTTTGGGAGTTTTTTTGTTGTTGGATTTTCTGTTGTTGTTATTGCTTTTTGGAATTGTCAGCTGCAAACTCAGGCCCCTTGAAACAGATCCAGGATATCATAACCATGCGACACTTGCATGAAAATAATAACCAACTCTCCCTTGTTTTGAGTTCTATTCTTCCCTTATTTCCACTCGGGTCTCATTTTAAAATTCACAATCTAAACCTATCTTCCGGACCTTATTTTCAATATAAGTACAATAGATATTAACATAGTCAATCAGATTTTTCACATGATGTCCATGAGCAAATTCTAATGTTGAAAATGTTTTTTCATTAAGTTTTAATGAGAAAATCATGCAAGAAATTTTTGTGTAATGGGATTTTACCAAAATGAGGATTGCAGGATCCTGTGCCTAATCAGAATGACAATCTAAATGTGAAAACCCATAGCCTTGTGCTTTCTGCACAGAGAATGACTCAGCTGTCCCTTGGGACATACGTTGCCAATGCTGCAGTTTCCCTATTGAATTGTGGGATTATTAAATGGGCATGTGGCCAGGTCAAGGCAGAAAACTCATTTGGCAAAGGACAGAAGAGAGGCCTCTTCTACTTAATGGAATGCTCTTTTTTGCTTCTCCTTTCCCAGAGGTAACTACTGCAGCTGTGGATTTTTGATTCATTTGCTGCAGTTTCAAAGAACTGTGGCCCTAATAAAACACCATCTTTCCCTCTGAAGTGGTTCAAGTGGTTTCTCTTGTTTCTGATTTTAATGACTGTTACCACACAGTAATTAGGGGTTCCTGGGCAGCTATTTTTGCTTGACAGCTATTTTTGTCTCCTAGAAATAATGGATTAAATAATAATCCTGTCTCCCTGGATTTGTTAACTAGATTTTATAATCCCAAGAGAAGATGTATTATATTTACTTCTATTACTTTAAACATCAGCTTTTGGAAGTGTAATTTAGATACAATAAACAGTCATTTTAAGGATACAGTTTGATGTACTTTGACAAATGTATTCATCCATGTAACTACCATCCTAAGTTTTCATCAACCCTAAAACATCCCTCAAGACCCTTTGCAGTTCCCCATTTCCTACCCCAGGCAACAGTCTATCATTCTAGATTAGTTTTACCTCTTCTAATTGTAATATAAAGGAGAATCATATCCATGTATACTCTGATAGCTGTCTTCTTTTGCTCAATATAATGATTTTTGGCATTATCCATGCTATAGCATGTGCCAGTAGTGCATTATTTGCTATCGCTGAATAGTATACCAATATATGGTTATATCACATATTATTTTCTATTTTCTTCTTCAGGAGCATTTGATTGTGTCCAGAATTTGGCTATTCAGAATAAGTTGCCATGAACATTCACTTACAAGTCTCTCTGTGGATACAGGTTTGCATTTCTCTTGGGTAAATATCTAAGGCTGGAATTGCTGAATTCTATGGTAAGTGCATGTTTAACTTTATAATAAATGTGAAAATTATTTTTCGAAGTTGTTGTACCATTTCCTACTTCTACCTACAATGAATGAGATTTCCAGCTGCTCCACATCTTACCAACACTTGGTTTTGCCAGCTGTTTTGTTCTATAATTTCTAGTGGTGTTTAGTAGTACCTCAATGTGTTTTAAGTTGACATTTCCCTGATGAATAGATTTGTAACATATTTTCATTTATTAATTGGTTATCCATATATTTGCTTAGATGAGTTGTCTGTTACTTTTTAATTAGGTTGCTTACCAACTTTTTATTAGGTTGTATAATTTATTTACATATACTGATAAAATTCTTTTGTCAGATATATACTACATATTTTTCTCTTCCTACTCTTAACAATGTCTTTCAAATAACAAATATGTAAACAGAAGCTCTCTGAAAAGGAATTTAGGAGAAAGATATTTTATTGCAATGAACACTTTGCAAACCGGGGAACCATAGAATTCAGTGTAAAATGAAGGTGATTCCCAGGGAACAAGGACACCCTTTGGGTTTTATAACAAAAGTTCCTGCCGAGGTTTCCAATAAGATCCATTTATGCAAATGAGGGATTGAAGCTTGCTTAGTTATGATTGGTCAGCACAGCTAAGCATTGATTGGTTGATCCTGATTGGCTGGGGCAGGTAAGCCCTGATTGATTGGTTTCCAAGTCCAAACTGGGTGTCTTTGTCAGAAGTTTGTTTCAATAATCAGTTGTGGGAGATGGTCTGACAGCAGTTTTATCTTGATACTGACAAACAACAGAAACTGGTTTAAATTAATTGTAGAAAGGGAGATCCTGTGATACTTGCACAATGTCTTTCTGAGAACACAGAGTATGTGACCACTACCTCTCCCAGCCATGGCTCTCTAGTTCTGTTTAAATTTTGAACACCTCAGCCATGTGGAGTCCATTTTGTCTGCCCATGGTGTTTAGTGGTATATCTTAAGTTGACATTCCCTTAATTAATAGATTCTTAATATATTTTTACTTACTAATTGGTCATCCATATGTTTTCTTATATAAAGTGTCTGTTATATTTCAATGGGTTCTTGTCTACTTTTTATTAAATTATATGATTTATTTATATATAATTATACAAGTCATTGGTCAGATATATACCACACATATTTATCTGCCCCCATATACCTTGTCTTTATTTTCTTGATGTCTTTCAAATAACTGATGTTTTCAAATTTTGATTAAGTCCAGCTTATCATTTTTTTATAAATAGTACTTTATAAATCTTTTATATGTCTAACAAAATTTGCCTATTTTAAAGCTTTGAATGCTTTTTCTATATTTATTTCTAGCTAGCTTTTATTGTCTGTGAATCCTTTTTGAATTTACTTTTTATGTATGATGTATGATGTAAGGGTTGAGATTTTTTTTTCCCAAACTGACTTTGATATATATTTTTAAACATGCAATTTTTTCTCAAAAGTAAAATATGTTTAGTGAAGATAATTTGGAAAACAAAGAAAATCATAAAGGGAAAATAAATGCCTATAATTACAAAGCCCTAAAAAACAACCGTTCACAATTATCTGTTTTGCTTTCATCATTTTTCTTCTGATTATTTATCTGTACTTTTTTTTTCATTAAGGAAATCATCAGACTTTTTGTGCTATTCTGTAGTCTAAATTTTGCAATAGGAAATATATTGTTTTACTATGTCAATAATGGTTCTTCGATGGCATGCTTTTAAATGGATGCATTGTACTTCATTATTTGGTTATTCTAGGATTTATTCTCCCGCTTCTTAATTTTTATACATTTTAGTTATTTCATTTATCTATTGATTTATTTTTGCCATTATAAATAATAATGTGATTAACTTTGAGTGTTTTAAATAAACTTTACTTCTATAACAGAAAAATTGCAAATATATTACATGTACTCCACAGATTTCCCTATTATCATTCTACATTAGAATGATATGTTGCAATTAATGAACCAACTATAGATTTTTATTAACTAAAATTATTATTTTATTCAGATTTATTTATTCATTTTTCCCTAATGTTTGCTTGTTGTTGTTGTTTCAGGATGTCATCCAGAGTACCAGGTTACATTTAGTCAACAGTTTCTACTTTGGCTGCTGTAGGGTGTGATAAGTTCTCAGAATTTTCTTGTTTTAGATGGCCTTGACAATTTCCATCTATTGGGATGTCTGACGTCTTTCTCATGATTAGACTGGGATGTGCTTTCTTGGGAGGAAGATCACAGAGTTAAAGTGCCGTTCTTATATCACGTCAAGAATACATATTATCTACATGATTTATGACTGCTAATGTTTACCTTGATAGACTGGCTGAACTGTAAGCTTTCTCCATTGTAAAATTCTTCTTTTCACTATTCTATACTGTATTTATTTTTTAAAAAGCCCCTGTTTACATCTCACACTTAAGAGACAAAGAATATGATATTTAAAAAATATAGTTTTGCCCATTTTTTTCTTAAAAATAGTTTCTAGAAATGAAATTGCTTGGTTTAAGATTTGGGCATCTTTAATGATACTATTGTTTCATTTTAAAATTATATAAGATCAGAGAAAAAAGAGAACACCACAAAATGTGGAATTTAAGAGAAAAAGATCCGTTTTGTCTTCGTTCGTCCACAACTCTTTGGTGTATATTCTTCCAAATTCTATATACTCATGTCACATGTACACACATGTAAACACACATGCACACAGATCGCTTTGAACACCATAAACACTCCACATATAACTTCCACATCTTGCAAACTTTGCACATTGCACACATTCACACACAGGTTTTGAAAACATATTGTTGTGCAATTACTTTTTCATTTGCTACTAAAACAGTAGATTGCATTACTTAAAAATGTAGGCTGTGGAGCCCCACTGCCTGGCTTTTAATACAGGCTCTGCCTTTTGCTACCTGTGTGACCTTGGGCAATTTACTTCCCCGTGTCTGAAATTTATCATAAAGCAGTTAGGAGATGATTAAATGAGAACCTACATAGAGAACTTAGAACAGAGCCAGAAGTAAAGTACACTCTCAATGAAAATTTTAGCTATTTTTATTATTGTCATTGTTATCTTTTCATGTAATTACATAGGATCTTACCTCATTCTTTCCAGTGACAGCATATTATACCATTAGAAAATCATACTAAACTTATGTAACAAATCATCTATTGATTTGGATGCCTTTTTGTTTTAATCTGGATATTAAATTAAAATAATACCAGCACATTATTAAAATAATCAGTAACTCAAATCATCTAAGTAATCTAAAATTTAAAGTAAACTCATTACACTTTTCCCACTCCCCAGAGTGGGAAAAAAAGTAAACAATTTAAAGAGTTTCTGTATTTTAGTCTTACTAGTGGCAACCGTTATAAATTTAAATAAGCCTTTATTTCTCTTTCTCAATATATAAGTTTTAAACACTCGATGTTGACCATACACTGTGAAAGGTTACAATTTACTGCTTTTATACGAACTCTTCACTTGCATGGTGACACCATGGAGAAGAAAATGTACTCTTCTATTTGTCGCACATCAATGTCCCAAGCATAGAAAAGGACCGTGGACATTATTAATTTATTTCCACATATATTTGCTTATTCTATATCATAAAGAGCTGACAGTGTCTTCTACATTTTTATTATTTATAAGATGTATTCTCAAACCTACCTGGGGAAAGATTGTACCAGTTTATCTTCCAACCAGCAGTTTATAAGAGTGCCCATTTCCCTGCATTCTTGCCAATACTTAGATATTATATATATTTTTTAAATGCCTATTTGGTAGATAACTGATGATGCTGGATTTTTGTGCTTATTTGATTGCTAGTGAAGTTGAACATAATTTTATTCTTTAAGCAAGTGCACCTTCAGCACCATTCTTTCTAATATTGCCCTGGTTAATATAACATGCTTATTTTTCCATATGCATTTGAATTAAAAAAACATCTCATAGGATTTGATTAAATGTATACATAAGCCTAGGAAAAATTTTTATCTTTATAAAATTGAATCTTCTCATATAGGGATGGGCACTATGTTCCTTCTCTTTGTTCAATTTTACTTGTTCATTCATCTGAATCTAAATGAAAACTTAAACTCTTCACACCAATTGTCAAACCCTTCCAGACTCAATAGCAAACACTTCCGGGCCCATTTCAGGTATTATTCTCTTAATGAAGCTTTCCCCAATTTCTCTGATTAAAAAAGATAGTGAAGTTCATGTGATACTAAATTTGTTTAGAATTAGAGACTGTGTTGTTTATTTAGCAGATGTCTGATCAATTTTAGGTGTGTCTGAACTGCAATATATCCTGTACTACACAAATTACCCTAAATGAAATGCTTTCTTTTGGAAACTTGCATAAAGGATATTCAAGAGAAAAATAGAGTCCAGAAACTGCATTCGAGTTGTGCCGCTTCTGGCTATGTAATTTTGACAAGCTATATAATCTTTCTGACCTTCGTGTATTCATCTATGGAAAATCAGAGGAAAGATTTTTTTAAAATACTTACCTCACTGGATTAAAGTTTTATGTCCTACAGAAATATAAGTTTTTAATCCTTATATTCTTCATCTTTTATGAAGAACTTTTGATCTCTAAACATTGTAAAATTTGTAAAATAGTGGCCATATCTTGTTTTTTCTTGTACAGTACTGCAGATCTTGAATAACATTGTTTTGTTCAGCTTGGTTTCACTGAAAATGCTGATGAGGAAAAAATCAATTTCTGGCTGGGGACACTGTCTGCATGGAGCTTCCACAGTCTCCCCATCTGCTGGGTTTTCTGCAGACACTCTGGTTTCCTCCCACATCCCAAATGTATACTTGTTAGGGTAACTGGTATGCCTGACATGGTCCCAGTGTGTGTGAGTGTGCGTGTGTGTGAATGTGCCCTGTGATAAAATGATGTCCTGCCCAGGTCTGGTTCCCTACTGGCTTCCTGAGCTGACAGATAGGCCATGTGTGACCCTAAACTGGAATAAGCAGGTAAATAATTATCTGACTATTTTTCATTCATTGTTCTTAAATGTAGGTATAGTGTGCATTTATTTCAATAATATATTTCAATAATTGTGACTAACACAATTGGAAGAAATTTGGGTCTTTAGGAGTTTAATGATGCTTTTGTTACCAGAGATATGCCATAAGAACTTAACTCTCTTTTGTATTAATTAGCCTATGCTAAGATTGGTTTCATTACATGTCATTTTACTTAAAGTTACAATTTCCAAGAACCTATCGACAACATTAGGTGAGGACTTATTGTGCTGGTAAACTCTGGTAGACTGAGTTTAGATAATGAAAATATATAAACAGATTAAATATATTCATTTAGGATAAATTAAATAGTCAAACATATAAATATAGGTCATATAACAGAAAAAAAAAACATTTTCCAGGTAAAGCACTTGTTACAATATATACAAATCTCAAGTTTGTACTCTTTAGATTGAAAAAAATATTTTCAAAGTAAATATTTGTTTCACTTTTGGCAAAAATTGACTTTGCATTGTAGCAAAAGCCATGTGCTTTGTGGATTAGTTAAGAAGGTGAAATACGTTTAAAATGAACTGCTGGTCATTAATTTTTCTCCCATTTGCGTTTCAGTTATCAAATAATCTTCCTGAAACTTCCAGAAGAAAATACTTTGTAGTAGCCAAAATGATATTATTCAAACATTTGAGATGTATTTTGTTTTACTATTTAAAAATGGAATCTAATTTCTTCACAGACTATATAGAAATTAAAAATTAAATTGTAAATGGAAATAATGCATAATTTTGCTACTGGAATGCAATTATGACTTTTCTAAACTAATTACTCATTTTTGTGCATATTAGAGTTAATGAGATGGCAAATGTAATACTATGTTTGTTAATTATCTTTTTAACATGAGTGTTGGAAGTCTTTCAATAGCATTGACTTAATACTTGACATTAGGTAGACTCACTTTGGAAAAATTTTCTTTTTTTTTATTTATTTATTTTTTTCCCCATTTATTTATTTTATTGCATTTTAGGTTTTGGGGTACATGTGAAGAACATGCAAAATTGTTGCATAGGAACACACGTGGCAGTGTGATTTGCTGCCTTCCTCCCCATCACCTACATCTGGCATTTCTCCCCTTGCTATCTCTCCCCAGCTCCCCACCCCCCACTGTCCCTCCCCTATTTCCCCCCAACTGACCCCAGTGTGTAGTGCTCCCCTCCCTGTGTCCATGTGTTCTCATTGTTCAACACCCGCCTATGAGTGAGAACATGCGGTGTTTGATCTTCTGCTCTTCTGTCAGTTTGCTGAGAATGATGGTTTCCAGGTTCATCCATGTCCCTACAAAGGACCCAAACTCATCGTTTTTGATGGCTGCATAATATTCCATGGTGTATATGTGCCACATTTTCCCTATCCAGTCTATCGTCGATGGACATTTGGGTTGGTTCCAGGTCTTTGCTATTGTAAACAGTGCTGCAATGAACATTCGTGTACACATGTCCTTATAGTAGAACGATTTGTAATCTTTTGGATATATACCCAGTAATGGGATTGCTGGGTCAAATGGAATTTCTATTTCTAGGTCCTTGAGGAATCGCCACTCTGTCTTCCACAATGGTTGAACTAATTTACACTCCCACCAACAGTGCAAAAGTGTTCCTATTTCTCCACATCCTCTCCAGCATCTGTTGTCTCCAGTTTTTTAATGATCGCCATTCTAACTGGCGTGAGATGGTATCTTAATGTAGTTTTGATTTGCATTTCTCTGATGACCAGTGATGATGAGCATTTTTTCATATGTTTGTTGGCCTCACGTATGTCTTCTTTTGTAAAGTGTCTGTTCATATCCTTTGCCCACTTTTGAATGGGCTTGTTAGTTTTTTTCTTGTAAATCTGCTTTAGTTCTTTGTAAATTTTGGATATCAGCCCTTTGTCAGATGGGTAAACTGCAAAAATTTTTTCCCAATCTGTTGGTTGCCGATTCACTCTAATGATTGTTTCTTTTGCTGTGCAGAAGCTGTGGAGTTTGATTAGGTCCCATTTGTCTATTTTGGCTTTTGTTGTCAATGCTTTTGGTGTTTTGGTCATGAAGTCCTTGCCTACACCTACGTCCTGAATGGTTTTGCCTAGATTTTCTTCTAGGGTTTTTATGGTGTTAGGTCTTATGTTTAAGTCTTTAATCCATCTGGAGTTAATTTTAGTGTAAGGTGTCAGGAAGGGGTCCAGTTTCTGCTTTCTGCACATGGCTAGCCAGCTTTCCCAACACCATTTATTGAACAGGGAATCCTTTCCCCATTGCTTGTTTTTGTCTGGTTTGTCAAAGATCAGATGGTTGTAGATATGTTGTGTTGCCTCCGAGACCTCTGTTCTGTTCCATTGGTCTATATCTCTGTTTTGGTACCAGTACCATGCTGTTTTGATTACTGTAGCCTTGTAGTATAGTTTGAAGTCTGGTAGTGTGATGCCCCCCGCTTTGTTCTTTTTGCTTAGAATTGACTTGGCTATGCGGGCTCTCTTTTGGTTCCATATGAAGTTTAAGGTGGTTTTTTCCAGTTCTGCAAAGAAGGTCATTGGTAGCTTGATGGGGATAGCATTGAATCTGTAAATTGCTTTGGGCAGTATGGCCATTTTCACGATATTGATTCTTCCTAACCATGAACATGGAATGTTTCTCCATCTGTTTGTGTCCTCTCTTATTTCATTGAGCAGTGGCTTGTAGTTCTCCTTGAAGAGGTCCTTTACATTCCTTGTTAGTTGTATTCCTAGGTATTTTATTCTCTTTGTGGCAATTGTGAATGGAAGTTTGTTCTTGATTTGGCTCTCTTTAAGTCTGTTATTGGTGTATAGGAATGCATGTGATTTTTGCACATTGATTTTGTATCCTGAGACTTTGCTGAACTTGCTTATCAGTTTCAGGAGGTTTGGGGCTGAGACGATGGGGTCTTCTAGATATACAATCATGTCGTCTGCAAATAGAGACAATTTGACTTCCTCCTTTCCTATTTGAATGCCCTTTATTTCTTTTTCTTGCCTGATTGCTCTGGCTAGAACTTCTAATACTATATTGAATAGCAGTGGTAAGAGTGGGCATCCTTGTCTGGTGCCACATTTCAAGGGGAATGCTTCCAGTTTTTGCCCATTCAGTATGATATTGGCTGTTGGTTTGTCATAAATAGCTTTTATTATTTTGAGATACGTTCCAACAATACCTAGCTTATTGAGGGTTTTTAGCATAAAGGGCTGTTGAATTTTGTCAAAGGCCTTCTCTGCATCAATTGAGATAATCATGTGGTTTTTGTCTTTGGTTCTGTTTATGTGGTGAATTACATTTATAGACTTGCATATGTTGAACCAGCCTTGCATCCCCGGGATGAAGCCTACTTGATCATGGTGGATAAGCTTTTTGATGTGCTGTTGCAATCGGCTTGTCAGTATTTTATTGAAGATTTTTGCATCTATGTTCATCATGGATATTGGCCTGTAGTTTTCTTTTCTTGTTGAGTCTCTGCCAGGTTTTGGAATCAGGATGATGTTGGTGTCATAAAATGATTTGGGAAGAATTCCCTCTTTTTGTATTGTTTGGAATAGTTTCAGAAGAAATGGTACCAGCTCCTCTTTGTATGTCTGGTAGAATTCAGCTGTGAACCCGTCTGGACCTGGGCTTTTTTTGGGTGGTAAGCTCTTAATTGCTGCCTCAACTTCAGACCTTGTTATGGGTCTGTTCAGGGTTTCGGCTTCTTCCTGGTTTAGGCTTGGCAGGAGGCAAGTGTCCAGGAATTTATCCATTTCTTCCAGGTTTATTAGTTTGTGTGCATAGAGTTGTTTGTAATAATCTCTGATGATGGTTTGAATTTCTGTGGAATCTGTGGTGATATCCCCTTTATCGTTTTTTATTGCATCAATTTGGTTATTCTCTCTTTTCTTTTTTATTAATCTGACTAGTGGTCTGTCTATTTTGTTGATCTTTTCAAAAAACCAGCTCCTGGATTTATTGATTTTTTGAAGGGGTTTTTGTGTCTCTATCTCCTTCAGTTCTGCTCTGATCTTAGCTGTTTCTTTTCTTCTGCTAGACTTTGAGTTTTTTTGATCTTGCTCCTCTAGCTCTTTCAGTTTAGACGATAGGGTGTCAATTTTTGATCTCTCCTTGCTTCTCATGTGGGCACTTATTGCTATATATTTTCCTCTAGAGACTGCTTTAAATGTGTCCCAGAGATTCTGGTATGTTGTGTCTTCATTCTCGTTGGTTTCGAAGAACATCTTTATTTCTGCCTTCATTTCATTGTTTATCCAGTCAACATTCAAGAGCAAGTTGTTCAGTTTCCATGAAGCTGTGCGGTTCTGAGTTAGTTTTTGAATTCTGAGTTCTAACTTGATTGCACTGTGGTCTGAGAGACTGTTTGTTACGATTTCCGTTCTTTTGCATTTGCTGAGGAGTGATTTACTCCCAATTATGTGGTCAATTTTAGAGTAGGTGTGATGTGGTGCTGAGAAGAATGTATATTCTGTGGATTTGGGGTGGAGAATTCTGTAAATGTCTATTAGGTTTGCTTGGTCCAGGTCTGAGTTCAAGTCCTGGATATCCTTGTTAATTTTCTGTCTGGTTGATCTGTCTAATGTTGACAATGGGGTGTTAAAGTCTCCCACTATTACTGTGTGGGAGTCTATGTCTCTTTGTAAGTCATTAAGAACTTGCCTTATGTATCTGGGTGCTCCTGTATTGGGTGCGTATATATTTAGGATCGTTAGCTCTTCTTGTTGCATTGATCCTTTTACCATTATGTAATGTCCCTCTTTGTCTCTTATGATCTTTGTTGCTTTAAAGTCTAATTTATCAGAGATGAGAATTGCAACTCCTGCTTTTTTTTGCTCTCCGTTTGCTTGGTAAATCTTCCTCCATCCCTTTATTTGGAGCCTTTGTGTATCCTTGCATGTGAGATGGGTTTCCTGGATACAGCACACCGATGGGTTTTGTCTTTTGATCCAATTTGCCAGTCTGTGTCTTTTGATTGGGGCATTTAGTCCATTTACATTTAGGGTTAATATTGTCATGTGTGAATTTGATACTGCCATTTTGGTGCTAGCTGGTTGTTTTTCCCTTTTGTTGAGCTGGTACTTGTTGTTCCTTTATATGTGTAGAGCCTCTTTCAGGAGCTGTTGTAGAGCTGGCCTGGTGGTGACGAAATCTCTGAGTACTTGCATGTTCCCAAAGGATTTTATTTTTCCTTCACTTATGAAGCTTAGTTTGGCTGGATAGGAGATTCTGGGTTGAAAGTTCTTTTCTTTAAGGATGTTGAATATTGGCCCCCATTCTCTTCTGGCTTGTAGGGTTTCTGCTGAGAGATCTGCTGTGAGTCTGATGGGCTTCCCTTTATGGGTAACCTGACCTTTCTCTCTGGCTCCCCTTAGTATTTTCTCCTTCATTTTGACCCTGGGGAATCTGACGACTATGTGCCTTGGGGTTGCTCTTCTTGACGAATATCTTTGTGGTGTTCTCTGTATTTCCTGGACTTGAATGTTTGCCTGCCTTGCTAGGTTGGGGAAGTTTTCCTGGATAATATCCTGAAGAGTATTTTCCAGCTTGGATTCATTCTCTTCGTTGCATTCGGGTACGCCTATCAAACGTAGATTAGGTCTTTTCACATAGTCCCACATTTCTTGGAGACTTTGTTCATTCTTTTTTACCCTTTTTTCTCCAGTCTTGCCTTCCTGTTTTACTTCATTGAGTTGATCTTCGACCTCTGATATCCTTTCTTCTGCTTGGTCCATTCGGCTGTTGATACTTGTGCATGCTTCACGAAGTTCTCGTGTTGCGTTTTTCAGCTCCATCAATTCACTTATATTCCTTTCTATTTTGTCCATTCTTGTTAGCATTTCGTCAAATCTTTTTTCAAGGTTCTTAGTTTCTTGGCATTTGGTTAGAACATGTTCTTTAAGTTCACAGAAGTTTCTTACTACCCACCTTCTGAATTCTGATTCTGTCATTTCATCACACTCGTTCTCCATCCAACCTTGTTCCCTTGCTGGTGAGGAGTTGTGATCCCTTTTAGGAGGAGAGGTGGTCTGGTTTCGGGTGTTTTCATCCTTTTTGCGCTGGTTTCTTCCCATCTTTAAGGATTTATCCACCTGTCGACTTTGTAGTTGCTGGCTTTCAGATTGGGTCTCAGATCTTTCAGATTGATGTTCTGTTTGTTGATGATGAGGTTATTTCTGTTTCTTGGTTTTCCTTCTGACAGTCTGGCCCCCCTTTTGTAGGTCTGCTGAGGTTCACTCCAGGCCCTGCTTGCCTGGGGTTCACCTGCAGCGGCTGCTGAACAGCAAGGGTTGTTACCAGTTTTCTTCTTCTGCTATCTTTGTCCCAGAAGGATACCCGCCTAGTGTCAATCTGATCTCTCTTTTATGAGGTGTCTTTTTGGATATATAGGGGTCAGGGAGCTGCTTGAGGAGACGGTCTCTTCTTTATAGGAGCTCAAATGGTGAGCTGCGAGCTCTGTTGTTGTTCATTCAGAGCTGCTGGGCAGGTACTTTTAGGTCTGCTACAGCAGAACTCATAAACTGCTTTTTGTTCCCAGGTGCTCTGTCCCAGGGATTTAGGGCTTTATTTATGAGTTTCCGTTATGCTGCCGCCTTCTTTTTTTTTTTTTTTTTTTTCCCTTCAGACATGCCCAGCCCAGCAGGGAGGCACCCTAGTCACTGTCGGCCTATAGCAGCTTTGCTGAGCTGCTGTGGGCTCCGCCCCGCTGCTGAGTAAACTTCCCTGCAGTCCTGTTTATATGGGTGTAGTTAGAACTGCTTTGGCGATGGTGGCCCGCCTCTGTTGGGGCGGAGTCTCTGCTGTGGCGGGTTGCCTTGGCAACGGCGGGCTGCCTCAGCAATGGCGGTTGCCTTGGCAATGGCGGGCTGCCTCGGTAATGGCGGACGCCCCTCCCCCACAGAGCTGGACCATCCTGGGTTCAGCTGCGCTTGCTGTGAAACTCTCAATCCAGAGTTTCTGATTGCTGTTCTTTTGTGGGGGTGGGGCCAGCCGAGCCTGATCGCCTAGCTCCCTGCCTCAGAGCCTTTTTTAAGTTGGTGTTCCAGTCGCCTGTTGAAGAGGCGCCGGGGTCTGTTTGTTTTCCCCTGCGCTGGCTTAAACAGCGGCACTGAGGTTTGTGGCGCCTTTTTTTTTTTTTTTGCCCTGGAATCTACTGTCCTGGTTCTCTGCTCAGTCCCCTTTTTGAACCGGCGTACGGGCGACTTCCCGTGGCTCCAATCGCCAGCCAAAAGGGCCCCCGGACCGGTGTATTTTGTATGGAGACCTGTGGCTCCGGGGCGCTGACAAAGCAGCCGCGCTGGCGAGCGTGGAGCTCCTCTGCCCGGGAATTTCCTAGTCTGTGGGCAATAAGAACGCGGCGTCCACTCACCCTCTGCGCTTTCACTGGGAGCTGCAATCCTGAGCTGTTCCTAAACGGCCATCTTCGGAAAAATTTTCAATCAAAAAAAGGAGTTAGTGATAGACTTTTTGTCTGGCATTACTACGCTTATTCCAAATACTCCCTGTTTTGATTGTGTAGATCTAGCTTGTGAAACTTAGGTGCTAAATTTATATCCATATGACCAGAGGTAAATTATACTGATTATTTTATAAGTTGTCAAATGCTGAACCAATTTGCTAAGGTTTGTCGTAAAGCGCTGTCCTACAAGATTTATCCACTGGCCATGCTACAAAATATTGGACCAATTGGACTTTTCAGCTGGGCTTTCTGTCTTTTCTGTTGTACTGCTCTTGCATCAAATAAAGAAATAGGGACTATAAATATAGGTGGAGGAGGTGCAGGTGCAGCTATAATCAGGAATCAAGCGTAAGGGAACTAAATAGTGTGGGAGATTTAAAAATACAGAAAAATTAAAAGAAAGCCAAAATGAGACTCACAGCAAAAAGAGAGGAAGCAAATGAGAACAAATAATAAAATACAATCAAATAGGAAAAGGAAGACATAAAACAAAGAATAACATTGTTATTTAGGTAGGTCATTATTGCCAAGTTATTTTTTAAAGTAATTTTTCATAGACAATTAATTTTCAAAAAAAAATTTATTTGGTCCATGATAGTTCATGGTAACTAATATCATACAAGTTGCTTCTCAGAACAATGTAATTTGAGGCTTTGAAAGACTACTGTGAACTATGCTCGGCCTACTCATTTTTTTATTCATGAAGCTACATTTTAATTAGTATTTTTTCACTTACAACTTCATGATGTGTACGCCTGTTCGCTGAAATCAAAAAGCTTTTCTTTTAAAAAGTATTTTTTACTTCAAAACAGTGTTTTTTTAAATTTCAGAATTTATTTTTCCCTGAAATATAAGTTGTCTTGTATCAAGCTGTTTCATATTTTAGATTAGTGAATCAGTTCATTATGAATGAAAATGCTTTGCTACGTTTAACTACAATTTGAAGCCTCCCTTTAATTAGCTGGGATTGTGTTCATCATTCCTATAGAGTTAGTTGACTAACACTGCAGTAGACCAAAAAATAAAGCAACTCGCAATAGAAAAATATTTGGCTCAGGAAAGAAAAATGGGATGAGTCTTCTATAAACACCTGTTACTAAGATTGAGCAACTAAAGGATTACATTATTATTAATTACTAAGGCTGCTGAGTTCCTGCTCTGCACTCTCACTTCCAAGTGGGAAGAGACACCCGGCCCTTTGTGGACTCTCATTTCATTTTTGTTTGTTTGTTAAAGAAGCCAAAGATCCCTGCAGGCCAGTTGATGAGCTTATCTTTTACCCTCTAATAACAGAGGACTCGTGTATCTTTCTGTCTCTGCTACCTCCTCTTCATTAACCCCAATTCTTTCACAATGACACATACATCTTTTCACCCAGGGTCGTGGATGTGTTTTTGATTATTCAACCATAACATCACTCTTCTCTTTTTATTTTTGTTATGTTTGCAGAGTTCTTTTATTTAACCTTTAGTGCAATTACAGAGTGCTTACTCTGTCAGGACCTATTTCTATCACTTTGCAAATATTAACTCTTTTGCCTTATTTTGAAGACCCCTGTTGACTTTGTATTTCATTCTCATGCTGGTATTTATACTTCCTTGTTTCAGTAATAGCTTCTGTGGTTAAAAGTGGATTCCTGACTGCTTTACCAAGGAAATTATCAGACAGAAGAGAACAAGAGACATAATCTGAAACAGAAGATATTAGGGTTGTTTTCTATTGTTTCAGTGACTAACACCTGCTTTCATTTTTCCCATGATGTAGATATATGGTATGGAGGATATTTGTAGATAATATTGATGGTTGTAATTTATATAGTGCTTTATGTTTTAAGTGCTTTACAAATATGGCATTTTATTTTGACCACAACCATCCAATTCAATTACCTATTATCAATCTCCAGTTATAAATGTGACAACTGAGGCTCAAGGTTAAACAACTAGAGCTGGGATGTTAATCCTGTTCTCCAAATGCCAAAGCCCGTGTTCCTTCCGTTTATATTAGAATGCCTTTAACAGGTGTGAAAACTTGGGTACAAAGAGAAACAGACATTTACTGAGTGCCAACTCCAAGCATACATTTTCTCCATTTACCCTCTTAACTTTATATGTTAAGCATTGGTGACTTGCCATCAGCATAAAATACGGTACAAAGCCAGTTTTCTCAACCGTACTGGTTCATTTTCAAATCTGGATAGTGTTTTGACCACGCTAGAGCCTCAGAAAAGGAAGTGGGTGCATAAAATGAGTTTAGGAGTTTGATGGAATTATTTATTTATTTATGTATTTTTTGAGACAGAGTCTCCCTCTGTCGCCAGGCTGGAGTGCAGTGGAGCAATCTTGGCTCACTGCCACCTCTGCCTCCTGGGTACAAGCAATTCTCCTGCCTCAGCCTCCCGAATAGCTGGGACTACAGGCGTATGCCACCATGCCCAGCTAATTTTTATATTTTTAGTAGAGATGGGGGTTTCCCCATGTTGGCCAGGATGATCTCGATGTCTTGACTTCGTGATCTGCTTGCTGCAGCCTCCCCAAGTGCTGGGATTACAGGCGTGAGCCTCCGCATGTGGCCTTTTTTTAATTTTTAAAGTTATGTATTTTTAAAAAATATATTGCAAAGACACAAGTAGCATATCACTTTTGGTACTTTGTTGATATCATTTCCTAGGACAAGTATGAGGTTTTCAAAGTTAGTTGTTTTTTTTTTTATAAAGAAAAAGCATTAAGATAATAGTTTACACAGTATAAAGGTAGAAATTGTGAAGATGCTATTCACATGACTGAAGTCTGAGAAACACCGGATTATATTAGGCCACATTTTATAGACGAAGACATGGAAATAAGGTTAATGACTTGCCAAAGCTATGAAACTGATTTACACAGAGACTAAGGAGAGGTTTACCCTTTGGTGGATCCTGAAATAAACTGACATAAAGGAAAAAGATTGGTATGGCTATGTCCAGAGCTATGCCCAAAGTACAGAAGATGGGGTCCCTTCTCTCTAGTGCCTGAATTGGATGTGGTGATATGAGGGTGAACCTGTTTTGCCTCAGTAACTGGCAGCAGAGTAAAGACGTTTTTCTTCCATAGAGAGGCAATGGCAGGTAAGAAAGTCGTAATTCCTCCCATCCCTCCCTTTCTCCTTCTGTTTCCTCTTTCTTCTCTTCCCCTAAGGCTGGCATTCTTGTCTCCTTTTTGATGGCCTTGATATTTAGGGAGACCTGATTTCATTTATTTATCTAAAAATGTTGGTTAGGATCAGGAGGCAGGATGAGGCACAGTGTTTCTTGTCGTGGGGCTTTCCTTCTTCCCCTTGGCCATCTGACAATGCCCTCCAGACAATGATAATTCCTGTGCTATGGAAGAAAACAAGGCAGTTTCAGTGTTTGTGATGAGGAAAGAACAAGGTAACAGAACTTAAAGAGGGATAGGTTATATGTCCAAAAAACATTCAAACGAAGTGAATTTGTAAGCAGATTTATTGCAATTAAGAGCGAATTATTCATAATTAAAACTGAAAACACCTATGCAAGTTAACAATGCTTCTGAGCAGTTTCATGGCAGATAATAAATTGTCTGGGTGACGGCAGCAAGAGACAAAGGTTAACCTTAATTTAAGGATGAACCATTCCTAACAAAGTTCTCAATCAGTTTTGCCTAAACTTTCCAGCAGTATCAAGTATTGGATTGTAAATCTGTTTTTTTCTTCAGTGCATCTGGAAATAACAACCTAGAAAACTCACAGGGTTATTTTTTCATGTGAAAGCAACAGTATGTGTTAGGGCCAATCAGCCCATGGCAAAATTGTGAAGCAGCCAAGTTTAGCTTAAGAGAGAGACCTCCCACTAGCTACCCAGGAGACTCATTCAGCAGAACCTTTTTCAGTCTGAGAGAACAGAAACTGACAAGGTCCTACACATTAAAGTGTGAGTCACTTAATGTGTTAATTATCCTTGAGGAATTTGCATTTTAATAGAAAACCTACTAAAAAGAATAGTACTTAACACAAAACATTGAATTTGTGATAAGTTGATCAGAGCCAGTATAGGGGAAATTGTGTGTGTGTGTGTGTGTGTGATTGTTACTGCAGAAGAAATTTACTTTCTACTGGTTATTGAGGATAAACAATGTTGAAATATTGGGCTTAATTTACAGAATGTCCACTCTATTCAAGACCCACTTCAGAAATACACCAGACAGAAACAATGTCACAGGCTTTAAACAATAGTAATACTGATAGTTAACATTTGTTAAGGACTCACTGTGCCAGGCATTGCCCTAATAAATCTATTAACTCATTCAATCCTCACATAGGAAATAGGAGCTATCATTTTCATACATGGAAATTGTGCCCATGAAAGGCTAAGTAACTCACCCTAGGTCATGGAGTCAGTAATTGGTGGAGCTAGTAAATGTCGCATTTATACTTTTAGAAGCATACAGTACTTTATATGTCATTTAAGTAGACGAGCACTGATACATTTCAGAGAGACCAAGTGACTTGTTTGGGAGCACCATGTAAGTTGGTGGGAAAGCTAGAATTATAATGGACCTTAGTTTCCTGATTTTCGGTACATACCACATTCTCTGTTGCTTGTGGATTTGGTATTTCCTCCTTCTGTTTCTCTTATTTCTTTGTTTCTCTTGTTTCAGAATGCAAAATTTGGTTTGTAAAGGTAGAAAATAATGAGGCCACATGCCGCAACTACTGCAAGTACCAGAGCAACTCTAATTATAAGAGTAACTAACCAGAAAGTAATAGGAATTGCCATGAGAAAGGTGTAATTTGTACAGGAGGGCTGAACTTACATGAAAATAGAGGATCAAGGAAGCTTCTATGAAGTAACTGGATGGGATATGAGCCAGAGTACTACATAACCTGGTCTCCCTTCACTTTAGGAATACTAAGTAGGATACGATAGAGCTGCTAGAGAGGCAGAAAGGAAAGAGAACAGTTCTGAAGCTATTGGAGTAACAAAGGTAGGAGTTGGTAGTCACGGAAAAAGATGAAGTTGACAGTAGAGACTGCTACATGGGAACAGATGGGATTTCCAAGGTGAGGACTGTGGCAGGGCTTAGTGGCGGGGGGTGGGGGGGGAGGCGGGGAGAGAAAGAGAGAGAGCGAGAGAGTGCACAAGAACAAAAGCAAACATAGTTGAACCTAAGAAGACAAGATACTGTGCTATTTTGATTAAAAACTTAGTAAGTTTCAAATGCTTTGCACTTTCATAGGCATAATCCATGTATTCCTAGAACTTTCCTTAATACAGTATTGCCTGAATTTTACAGGTGCAGCTAAAAAGAGTCTTTGTGACACTGAAGCCTCCCTTCACTCATTTCGCTACTCAACACTACCAACGAGCTACTTTTTATCTTGCAGCAACCTTTTTAAAACCGTTTCCTTAAATCCAACTCTCAGAGGCTACAGTTTAGCACAAAAACCCTTCAGTATGGATCTCTGAGTGATGCTATTAACTCAAGACGGAACAACTGTGTATTATTCTCAGCCTAATCACAAGTAAGAGACAAAGCTTGGATTCAATCAAAAGCAATATAGGCCTTTTTTTCTTATAGATTTTAATGTAATACCGATTTATTATCTCAGAGTTAAGCATTTGAAGTTGGACTAGTCACACCTTCTCTATCTTATCAAGATTAAGTGAGCCCAGTGCCTATGGTAGCTCTGCTAAGAAGCAACCACTTCGCATTTTACACAGTAGAATCAGAACCAGCCTTCCATAAAACAATTTAAAAATGTTATTGACTGCACAGCCCCATCCCCCTTTTTTTTTTTGGTAGACTTCCTTTTAACCTTTCTTCTCAGTCTTTGTCTGCTCAGTGCTTCCTGTTGCAATCCTTAGAAATGTTGAATCAGGGATTCCCAGGCAAGATGGCTGAATAGGAACAGCTCTGGTCTGCAGCACCCAGCGAAACCAATGCAGAAGGTGGGTGATTTCTGCATTTCCAACTGAGGTACCTGGTTAATCTCAATGGGACTGGTTAGACAGTGGGTGCAGCCCACAGAGGGTGAGCAGAAGCAGGGTGGGGCATCACCTCACCTGGCAAGCACAAGTGTTCAAGAAATTCCCTCCCCTAGCCAAGGGAAGCTGTGAGGGACTGTGCCATGAGGGATGGTGCTTTCTGGTCCAGATGCTATGCTTTTCCCATGTTCTTTGCAACCCACAGACCAGAAGATTCCCTCGGGTGCCTACACCCCCAGGGTCCTGGGTTTCAAGCACAAAACTGGGTGGCCGTTTGGGCAGATACTGAGCTAGCTGCAGGAGTTTTTTCTAGAACTAGAAATACCATTTAACCCAGCAATCCCAATACCGGGTATATACCCAAAGGATTATAAATTATTCTACTATAATGACACATGCACACGTAAGTTTATTGCAGCACTGTTCACAATAACAAAGACTTGGAACCATCCCAAATGCCCATACATGCTACACTGGATAAAGAAAATGTGGCACATATACACCATGGAATAATCATATGTAGATACAAAAAAACAATAAGTTCATGTCCTTTGCAGGGACATGGATGAAGCTGGAAACCATCATTCTCAACAAACTAACACTGGAACAGAAAGCCAAACAAGGCATGTTCTCACTCATAAGTGGGAGTTGAAAAATGGGAACACATGGGCACAGGCAGGGGAACATCACACACCAGGGCTTTTTGAGGGGTGGGGGGCAAGGGGAGGGATTGCATTAGGAGAAATACCTAATGTAGATGACAAGTTGATGGATGCAGCAAACCACCGTGGCACATGTATACCTATGTAACAAGCCTGCATGTTTTGCATATGTATCCCAGTACTTAAAGTATATATTAAAGAAGGAGTGTTTAATCACCCTGAAATTTGAAGGAAATAAAAGCGTGTATTTCTCTGCTTATATTCTTTGCTGCCTAAATTAGAGCGAAGCAGAATACGGTATTTCAAGGTTATCTGTTCTATGTGATTTAGAGAACATTTTGTTTAGTATTTAAACTTGAGTTTTTGAAAGAAGACCGATTATCACTGGAGTTTAGGGGAAAGGGAATGTTGAACTTGGTAAGCAATTTTTAGATGATGTGGAAGAAACAGACCAAAAAAAATGGTAGAGGAAGTCAAAGAAATTAGTTTAAAAAGGTCAGTACCCTAATTAAAAGCCATTAAGCAGCCAGGTATACAGTAAAATTGCCTATTTATTTGATGATTATGTTGTTCATCCTTTTAGTTATGAAAGTTATCTGATATCTGGCCTCAATATACATTGACGATATAGTTTTTTATAGATATCTATGTGGCAAATTTAGCCTTTTGGTAATTAGCAAAACTGTTTCTTTAACTGTATAGTAGGCAGGACTTCTTTCAGAGAAACCAAGGGAAGTACATGCTAGTCGAATCCTGGGATTAATTAGTTCAATATTTGGTATGATTTTTAACAAAATTTTTGAGATAAAGTATCCAAAATGACATGTAAAATGTGAAAAAAGAAATATGAAATATTTACTTGCTATGTAAGATATAACAGTCTTATGGTGAGAGTAGAAAGACCCATATGTTTTATACAAAAAAATACAAAAAATGTTAATTTTATATAGAAACAGTAAAAACATAAGATTAAAGAATAGCAAAAGGAATAATCTTTCAATTTTTTAAAAACATCTATTTTGACCTTGAATTAATTATGATTTTATGATTTTACAAGTAATTTACCAAAAGTATAACTTTTTTAAAAATTATTTATAAACTGAATGTGAAATATTAAGGGAATTACTTTTGAATACTCATGTTCCATATGGATAGAGTAAAATGGTGTATATTTTAGTCAAAGAATACATTTTATAATGATTCATTTTCATCAGCTCATGAAATCTGTCTTTACTTTTTGGAGGAGAATGGGAGCAAAAGGAAGAAATCTACTAACATGAGAGTCATGGTCATTTTGTTTCTGGTTTTTTTTATGTTTTTTTTTTTTATTGTACTTTAAGTTCTGGGGTACATGTGCAGATCTTGCAGAATTGTTGCATAGGTATACACATGTCATGGTGATTTGCTGCTTCCATCCCCTGTCACCTACATCAGGCATTTCTCCCAATGTTATCCCTCCCCAAACCCTCCATCCACTGCTGTCCCTCCCCTAACCTCCCACCCCCCCAAAAGACCCCAGTGTGTGACGTTCCCCTCCCTGTGCCCATGTGTTCTCATTGTTCGACACCTACCTATGAGTGAGAACATGCGGTATTTGGTTTTCGGTTCTTGTGTTAGTTTGCTGAGAATGATGATGAATCTGAAAAACCATCATTCTCAGCAAATTAACTTTTTTTTTAAAAAAAGCATGTCACTCTGTAGGCATTCAATAAATGCTGGTTGAATTAATGAATAAATGGCAATCATAAGTCAATTGTTCTCAATATATTCCCCACCCCAAACCCTACAAGGATATTACGAACTCCCATCAGCAATCTCTCTTATCTCAGAAGAGATTCTCAACTAGAGTGAGGTATGCCCTAAGTGAAAGAGGTCAAAATTTAGGTTGGGACTAAAATTTAGGTGGAGCGTGGATAATTTTGGAAAGTCCCTCAGGGTGATTCTGATACATGTAGCCTCCTGGATAGCAAAACCCTGACTTATACAGGTTTCTATGACAAAGTACAATGCAGCTAATGTTTCCTGTGCTTTTAGAATCCATATTCTTTTTAAAAAATAGAAATCTATAATCATAATAGATTAAATTACTCTGGAATTGTAATTTGACATTCTTCCAGATGGATGTCAGTAGAAACTTGGTAGCACATGCAGTGTGTTTAGATATCCTAGAAAAGGAATCCAATAACTTATCCAAAACCAATTTCTCAAAATTTTGTGTAATTTATACAAAGCATATGGAAATTCTACTTTTTACTTCTGTGTGTGTGTGCGTGTGTGTGTGTGCATGCACATGCATGTGTTTGTATGTGTATACATCTGCATTCTCTAGATAGTCTCACAAGTTTGCAGTTCAGCCTTAGGCATGTGATTTGGGGGTTAATCAGTATGACAGAACAACAATAAAAAAGTATGGAGAAGTAATCAGTTAGGAGGTAGGGAACAACCAGAAGCAAAAGCTATGGGGCACTTACTGAGTTATCAAAGCTGAAACCTATCACATGACATAAGAAACAGAGAGTGAAATAAGCCCGAGGTCAGTTCAATACAGCTGAAGAACAGAAAACAGATTGCTGTTTATTTCTGAGAAATTGAGGGGCTGGCCAATCTAGCTGAGATTAAAAAATGTAGTCCAAAGGTTGGGGATGGATGATGTCTAATCAAAGAAACCTTACTAGTTCATGCTGATTTTGTGGATATAGTTTTAATTTTTGAACAAAAAATAAATTTTATGTATTATTTTGTTGATTAAATTTTCAATATTAAGGCATTATCCAAGTACGAATTAGACATTGGGTCAAGAGGAGAAGCAAGATGGCTGAAAAGAACCCTCCAGCACTCGATCCTCCTACAGGAACACCAAATCGATCAACTATCCATGCAGGAGAGCATTTTCATAAGAACCAAAAATTAGGTGAGTGATCACAGTACCTAACTGTAACATTATTTCAAGGAATAAGCCATTGAAGAAGGAAGGACAGACAGTCTTGCATTGCCGGCACCACTCCTCCTTTATTCCCCAACCGGCATGCTGAGAGAGAACCTGTGTGCTTGAGGGGTAGAGAATGAAGTGACTGTGGAACTTTGCACTGGAACTCAGCGCTGCCTTTCATAGCAGAACATAACACAGAGCAGAATTCCATAGGTTCGCACAGAGGAAGCATTTAAACACCTGCCAGAAGGGAATCATTGACCCCAGTGGTAGGAACCTGAGTTCTGACTAGCCTCACCACTGACTGACTAAAGTGCTCCAGGGTTTTGAATACATTTGAAAGGCAGTCAGGCCAAAAGGGCTCCAGTCCTTGATCAAGTCCTGGTGCTGTGCTGTGCTGGTCCACTGAGCCTACTCCACTGGCCTAGTCCACTGGATTAGGGATGGATGTGATCCAGTGAGACACCAGCTGTGGTGGCCAACGGAGTGTTTGCATCACCCTTCCCCAAACTCCAATCAGCACAGCATGGAGAGAGAGAGAGACTACTCCGGTTTGAGGGAAAGTGAAAGAAGAGAACAAGAGACTGTGCTTCATAATTTAGGGAATTCTTCCAGATCTTACTCAAGCCCACCAAGGCAGTATGAGCCTGCAAGAGTCACAGTGTGATTGGCCATGTGGCACCCCTTAATTCAGAGATGACTGCAGTGACCGAAGACATAGATCACAACATCCAATACCTTTTGAATATCTGGAAAGGCTTCTCAAGAAGGACAGGTAGAAAGAAGCCCAGATTGTGATGATTAGAATACATACTTAATTCTTCAATGCCCAGGGATCAATGAACATCCATAAGAATTAAGAATGTCCAGGAAAACATAACATCACTAAATGAACTAAGTCACTTAAGATCAATTCCAAAGGGAAAAACATATGTGACTTCTCAGGCAAGTAATTCAGAATAGCTGTTTCTAGATAGCTCAAGATAATACAAGTAAAGAAATTAAAATCCTATCAGAAAAATTTATCAAGGAGATTGAAATAATAAAAAGAAACTAATGGGAGTTACTCAAACGAAAACATCAAGGAAGAGTGACTACTTCCAAACTAATTATATGAGGCCATTATTACTTGATACCAAAACCAGACAAAGACAAACCAAAAAAACAAAACTGCACTCCAGAAATCTTAGATAAACACAGATCTTATAATCCTCATGAGATCTGATGGTTTTTAAAAACAGGAGTTTCCTTCCACAAGCACTCTCATTGCCTGCCACCATCCATGTAAGTCGTGACTTGCTCCTCCTTGATTTCTGCCATGATTGTAAGGCCTCCCCAACAACGTGGAACTGTAAGTCCATTAAATCTCTTTTTCTTCACAGTCTTGGGTATGACTTTATCAGCTGTGTGACAATGGACTAATATACATGCTGAACAGAAAAGAACAGAACACTTTTCCTCTAAAGCCTTGAATAAGGAAAGGATACTCAATTTCACCACTGTTATTTAACGTAATACCAGAATTCCTAGCTAGAGCAATCAGACAAGAGAAAGAAATAAAGGGCATCCAAATTGGAAGGGAAGAATTCAAATTATTCTAGTTTGCAGATGATATAATCTTATATGTAGAAAAACATAAAGACTCCTCAACAACTACTAGAACTGATAAAGAAATTCACTAAAGTTTCAAGTTTCAAAAATCAACCCGCAAAAATCAGTAGCATTTTTTCATGTTAGTTATAAACAACCTGAAAATGAAATCATATAAGTATCTCATTTATAATAATCACAAGTAAAACCAAATACCTAGGAATTAGCTTAATCAAGTAAGTGAAAGATTTTTACAGTGAAACTATAAAACTTTGATGAAATAAATTTAAGAGGACAAATAAAAATGGAAAGATATTTCAAGTTCAATTACTGAAAAAATTAAGATTGTTAAAATGTCCACACTACCCAAAGTCATCTACTAATCCTATGTAATCTCTACCAAAATGCCAATGGCATTCTTTGCAGAAATAGAATAATTCTAAAACTTATATGAAACCACAAAAGAACTAGAATAGCTAAAGTCACCAGGAACCAAAAAAACGAAACTGAAGGAATCATATTACCTGACTTTAAATTTTACTACAGAGCTATAGTAACTGAAACAGCATGGCACTGTTGTAAAAACAGCCACATAGACCAATGTAACAGAATAGAAAACCCAGAAATAAATCTACGCATCTACAGTGAATTCATTTTCAACAAACGTCTCAAGTACATACATTAAGGAATAACATTCTTTCCAATAAATGGTACAGGGAAAACTAAATATCAATATGAATAAAAATGAAACTCATCTTTCTATAACCATATACAAAACTTAACTTGAGTTGGATGTACAAGTGAAATCCAGTACCTGAAACTTTGAAACAACTAAAAGAAACCATTGTGGAAACCCTCCAGGACATTGGTCTGGGCAAAAATTTCTTGAGTAATACCACACAAGCACAGGAAACCAAAGCAAAAATGAACAAATGGAATCACATGAAGTTAAAAATCTCTTCATAGCAAAGAAAACCGTCAAAAAAGTGAAAAGACAACCCACAGAATGGACAACAATATTTGCAAGTTATCCATCTGACAAGGGATTAATAACCAGTATATACAAGGGGCCCAAACAACAGGAAAAAATAAAATACAATTTAAATGTGTAAAAGACATAAATAGTTCTAAAAAGAAGACATACAGATAGCCAACAAGTATATGAAAAAATGCTCAGCATTATTAATCATGAGAGCAATGCAAATTAAAACTACAGTGGGCAATCATATCACCTCAGGTAAAATGGCTTTCATTCAAAGATAGGCGATAACAAATGTTGCTGATAATACAGAGAAAGGGAAACCCTTGTACACTGTTGGTGGGAACGCAAAATAGTACAGCCAGTATAAGGAGTAGTATGAACATTCCATGAAACAGTAAAAGTAGAACATACGATCCAGCAATTTCATTCAGATAGATAGATAAATAGATAGATGATGGATAGAGATAGATGATAGATAGATAGATAGATACACAAAAGAAAAGAAATTAGTATATTGAAGAGATATCTGCACTGCCATGTTTATTTCAGCAGTATTTACAATAGCCAATATTTGGAATCAATCTAAGTATCAATCAACAGATGAATGGGTAAAGAAAATTCATACAAATACACAATGGTATATTACAGAGCCATTAGAAAGAATGAAATTATTTCATTTGTCACATTTGTGGCAGCAATTCCCAATATTTTTGGTACCAGAGACTGGTTTCATGGAAGACAATTTTTCCACACACCCAGGCTGGGGAATGCTTTCAGGATGATTCAAGAACATTACATTTATTGTGCATTTTATTTTTACTATTATTACATTGCAATATATAATGGAATAATTATACAACTCACCGTAATGTAGAATCAGTGGGAGTCCTGAGCTTGTTTTCCTGCAACTAGATGGTCCCATCTTGGGGCGATGGGAGACAGTGACAGATCGTTAGACATTAGATTCTTATAAGGAGCATGAAACCTAGATCTCTCCTGTGCACAGTTCACAATAGGGTTCATGCTCCTATGAGAATCCAGTGCAGTCACTTATCTGACAGGAAGCAGAGCTCAGGTGGTAATGTGAGCAATTGAGGGGCAGCTGTAAATACAGATGAAATTTTGCTCACTCACCTGCTGCTCACCTCCTGCTATGCAGCCTGTGCTTAACAGGCACTGGTCCGTGGCATCTGATATGTGAAAGTGGAGGACATTATATTCAGTGAAATAATGTAGGCACAGAAAGACAAATTTCACATTTCTCGTTCATATGTGGGAACCAAAATTTGAAACAATTTAACTCACAGAGACAGAGAGTAGTCTTGCGGTTACAAGAAGCTGGTTAGGGTATCGCGGATGGATGGAAGGAAGTAGGGATGGTTAATGGGTACAAAAATATAGTTAGGTGGAATAAATAAGATCTAGTATTTGATAATACAACAGGGTGACGATAGTCAACAGTAACAAATTGTATATTTTGAAACCACTAAAAGAGAGGAATTTCAATGATTCTGACATAAACAAATGAGTGCTTGAAGTGATGGATATCCCAAATACTCTGATGTAATTATTATACATTGCATGCTTATATCAGAGCATCACATGGACCCCATGAGGATATGTACCTATTATGTGCCCCTAATTAAAAATAAAATTTTTAGAGAATCAGAAATTGGTTCCTCCATTGTAATAGTGGGGGTAGAAAATGTTTTAAGAATGCACTAAAAATATTCATACATCATAATTCAAAGACAGAAGATCGATTCCACTGCAATTTCGATTAAACAGCTGTGTACTGCTCTGGGCTATTGCTGCTTGCTGGTGCTAAGTTTATGAAATTCAATCACCTGCAAATATTTTCTCCATTCCCCACCCCTCAAGTTTTGTTTCATTTTGTATATATTTTCACAAATGACAGCACATTAAGCAAGCATGTATTTTATACATATTCATAGACTGCTTGTTTCTATAGGTCACTCTAATATATCAGAAAGTTTTAGAACTTTCTCCCTAAGTTGTTGACAGATGAATCACTTGACAGATCCTTGAATAGGAAGATGAAGAGCCAGGAAGTCAAACCATTTACTTAATTTCTTTGAGCAGTGGTTTCCTTGTTTAGAGGAAGAAATGATGTGAGTCACCTCTTCGTTGAGTCAGGAGATGCATACGGGGTGCAAATATAATTTGGACCTTGTGTAATACTGCTTTTGTTTTGCTGGGGATAATGATCTATGAAGAACCATGGAAGATATTGCCTAATGTTGTGTTACCATAACTGCTGAATAACAGCTATTATGTTTGAACAGTATTTTATTTAACCCTTACAATATAGGTTATTATTTCCATAGCAAATCTTAGAATGATTAAATAATTTGTTGCCAAATAGAAATAAAGAGATACCTAGTAACAAAGCTGAATTTTTCCATTCAGGTCTGTCTAACTCCAAACCCAGCATTAGTATCTCTGTAGTTGATTAAGAACAGTGCTAATGGAGGACAGAGCAAGATGGTGGAAAAGAAGTCTACACCATTTGTCCTCCCTACTGGAACGGCAAATATCAACAACTATCTGCACAAAGAAAAGCAACGTCAAAAGAGCCAAAAATCAGGTGAGCAGTTACAGTACCTTGTTTCACCTTCATATCACTGAACGACACATTGAGGAGGGCAGAAGAAATAGTCTTGAATCACCAATTTCACCCTCCCCCATTTCCCTGCCGTGACCCTGCAGTGCAGAGAAAGAATCTATGCACTTTGGAGACAAAGAGCACAGCAACTGAATAACTTTACATAAAACTCAGTGTTGTCCTGTCACAGTGGAGTATAAAGCCACTCTGGGCTCATCCAGTGCCTGCTCACCTAGGGAGCATTTGGATCCGCCCTAGCCAGAGGCAAATTACCCATTCCAGGGGTCTGAGTTTGAATTTCCCAGTAAGTCTTGCCACTGCTATTGTGTCCTTGGTAAACATGAACGGCAATCTAGGACACAGAAACTATAATTTCTAAGGCTAGGTTAAGCTTAGAGCCAGTGAACTAGGGTGACACCTGACCTAGCAGACAATAGCTGCTGTTGCTCAGGGATTGTTTGTACCACCTCTCCCATAGCCCCAGGCAGTACAGCTGGCAGCAATGAAAGTGACTCCTTCCTCATCCATAAGGAGAGGAGAGCAAAGATTAAAGAGGACTTCATCTTGTGTTTTGGATGCCAGCTCAGCCACAGTAGGACAGGGCATCAGGCAGAGTCATAAGGCCCCACATCCAGAACCTATCTCCTATACAACATTTCTGGACACACCCCAGGCCAAAGGGAACTCACGGCCTTGAAGGGAAGGATCCAGTCACAGCAGGATTCATCATCTGCTCACTAAAAAGCCCTTGGGCCTTGACTATCTAGCAGTGATACTCAGGGAGTACATCATCGGCCTTGGGTTCTGAGATGTGCAGACCACAGGTGAGACCCAGCATATTCCAAGCTGTGGTGGCTATAGACAAAGACTCCTTCAGTTTGAGAAAAGCAGATGGGAAAGTAAAGGGGACTTTCTTTTGCACCATAGCTACTGGCTCAACCATAGTGGGGTGGGGCACCAAGCAGCCTCTCACGGTCCCTGAGTCCAGGCCTAGGCTCTTAGACAGCATTTTTCAACCTGCTCTGCCATGAAAAGTCAGCCCCAGGCCTAGCAGCATCTACCACAGTTGATGAAAGAGCTCTTGGGCTATAAGCTACATCAGTAGTGGCCTTGTAGACCCTCCTGTGGACAAGTAGTCGTGGTGGCCAGAGGAAGAGGCTCCTTTGCCTTTGGTAAAGGGAGGGAAGAGAGGGAAAAACTTTATATTGTGGTTTTGGTGCCAGTTTAGATGCAGTAGAATGCAGCATCAGGTAAATTGCTAAGGTTTTTGACTCCAGTACCTGCTCCCAGACAGCATCTCTGGACACACCCAAGACCTGGGGAAAATGATCACTCTGAAGGGAAGGACCATGGGCAAGGCCCAGTGCTGTGTTGGCCTCCGGTCTGACCCAGCACATTCTTAGTGGTAGTACTCACTGGGCTGCTTTCATGACAACACTCTCACTTCCAGGTGGCTTGGAAAAGAGAGAGACTCCATTTGTTTTGGATAAAGTAAAAGAAAAGAAGAGTCTTTTCCTGGAAATCCAGACTGTAACCAAGACCACCAAGGTAGTACCTGTATGAGTCTTCAAAAACCACAGCATTAATGAATGTAGAACCCAAGTCCCTTTAAATACCTGGAAAGCCTTTCCAAGAAAGACAGGCACAAACAATCCCAGAATGTGAGGACTACAGTAAGTATCTAGCTTTTCAATTTCCAGGCACCAAATAACATCTACAGGCATGGACACCTTCCGGTAAAACATGATCTCACCAAATGAACTTGATAAGTCATCAGGGACCAATCCTGGAGAGACAGATATATGCAACCTTTTGGAGAGAGAATCCAAAGGAGGTATTTGAAGAATTAACATCAATACTATGAAAACTGTTCCAAAAAATAGAGGATAGAATAGTTTCAAACTCATTTTATGAGACCAGTATTACTGTGTTACCCAAACGAGACAAAGACACATCAAAAAAGAACTACAGACAAATATCTCTGATGAATATTGGTGCAAAAATCTTCAACAAAATACCAGCAAAACCAGTTCAACCATACATTGGAAAGATCATACATCATCATCAAGTGGGATTTATCCCTGGGATTCAAGGATAGTTCAATATATGTAAGTCAATCAATGTGACACATCCTATCAAGAAAATGAAGGACAATAACTATATCATCTTAATTGATGTTAAAAAAAATTTAATAAAATTTAACATCCCATTATGATAAAAACCCTAAAATAACTACAGATGGAAGGAACAGACCTCAACATAATAAAAGCCATATCTGACAGACTGACAGCTAGTATCCTATTGAATGGGAAAAAATGGAAAGCCTTTCTTTTTATATATGGAACATGTCAAGGTTGTCCACTTTCTCTACTGTTATTCAAAATAGTACTAAATGTTCTAGCTAGATAAATCAGACAAGAGAAGGATACATAGATCCAAATGGGAAAGGAAGTCAAATTATTTTTGTTTGCAGATGATACGAATTTTTATTTTTAAAAACCCAAAGACTCCACCAAAAAACTCTGAGAACTGATATATTCAGTAAAGTTGCACAATATGTAATCAACATACAAAAATCTGTAGCATTTCTAAATGCCAACATTGCGCAATCCGAAGATAAAATGTAAAAATTAATCTCATTTACAATAGACACAAATACATTTCAATACCTAGGAATTAACTTAACCAAAGATGTTAAAGATCTCAAACAGTAAGAACTCTGAAATGCTGATAAAAGAAACTGAACAGGATACAAAAAGATGGAAAGATATTTCATGTTCACGTATTGGAAGAATCAGTAATGAAGGTCCATACTAACCAAAGCAATCTGTGGATTCAAAGCGATTCTTATCAAAATATGAATATTCTTCACATAAATATAAAAAAGCAATACCATAACTTATATGACATCACAAAAGACCCAGAACAGACAATGCTATTCTGAGCAAACAACAACAACAACAACAAAAAAGGAGGAATTTCATTACTTGACTTCAAATTAAACTACAAAATGATAGTAATCAAATCAGCATGGTATCAGCATAAAAACAGACATACAGACCAATGAAACAGGATAGAGAACCCAGAAACAAATGTACACACCTACAGTAAAGTCATTTCAACAAAAGTGCCATGAGCTAACTTTGGAGAAAAGACTACCTCTTCCATAAATTGTTCTGGGAAAACTGGATATTCATATTCAGAATAATGAAATTTGACCACTATGTCTTGCCTTATATAAAAATTAAGATGGATTAAGGACTCCAAACAAAATGGAAGTCATCAAACTATGAAACTACTAAAATAAAACATCAAGGAAACTCCAGGATATTGGTGTGGCCAAAAATTCATTGAACAATACCGCACAAGCACAGGCAACCAAATAAATAATAAACAAATCTGATCACATCAAGTAAAAAAGCTTCTTTATAGCAAAGGAAACAATCAACAAAGTGAAGAGACAACCCACACAATGGGATGAAATATTTGCAAACTTCCCATCTGACAAGGGATTAATAATCATAATATATAAGGAACACAAATAACTCTAGGGAGAAAATCTAATAATCTGATGGAAAAATGCACTAAATATTTGAACAAACATTTCTCCAAAGACATACAAATGATAAATAGTCATATAAAAAGGTGCTTAACATCACTGATCATTAGATAAATGCACACTGAAACCAAAATGAAATGTTATCCCACCACAGTTAAAATACCTTTTGTACAAATGTCAGGCAATAAATGTTGGCAATAATGTGGAGAAAAGGAAACCCTTATACATTGTTGTTGGGAATGTAAATTAGTACAATCAGTATAGACAACAGTTTGGAGATGTCTCAAAACAGTAAAAGTAGAGCTACCACATGATCCCACAATCCCACTGCTGGGTATATTCCCAAAAGAAAGGAAATCAGTACATGAGAGAGATATCTGTACTTCCATGTTTATTCTAGCACTGTTCACAATAGCCAAGATTTGGAAGCAACCTAAGTGTCCATCAACAGATAAATGGATACAAAAATTTTTAGTAATGTAGGCAATGGAGTCCTATTCAGCTATAAAAAGAAATGAGATACAGTGATTTGCAATAACATGGATGGAACTGGAAATCATTACGTTAAGTGAGATAGGCCAGAAAGACAAATAGCACATGTTCTTACTTATTTGTGTGATCTAAAAATCAAAATAATTGAACTATTAGAGAGCAAAAGAATGGTTACCAGAGTCTGGAAAGGGTAGTGTGGGATTGAGGGGCAAATGGGGATGGTTCATGGCTACCAAAAAATAAATAGAAAGAATGAATAATATCTAGCATTTGATATCACAACAGTAGGGGTATAGTCAATAATAGTTTAATTGTACATTTAAAATAATTAAAATAGTATATTTGGATTGTTTGTAACACAAAGGATAAATGGTTGAGGTATGGAGGTAAAACTTTCTGTGATGTGGTTGTTACTCTTTGCATGCCTCTACCAAAGTGTTTCATGTGTTTTATAAATTTATACACCTACAATTTACCAAAAAATTCTAAAAGAACACTGTAGTTTTTCTTATGCACCACAAGAAGAGTAAGGCTAAGGTCACTTTGCTGTATTAAATATGAGTTAGCTGTCCTTCCAGTGCCTTCTAGTGTTCATTTGTGGTTGGATGTGGCATGGCGGACAAAAGGAAGGTAGCAAATAGTTTCACATCGGGATCAAAACTGATGTAGCATTAATGAGATGGCTGTACTCTGCATTTATTACATGTGAATATATTTACTAAACTCTCGTTTCTGTCCTGAACAGCAGCGACTACAAGGAAAACTTTTACATTCTTTCAGTAGGTGACTGTGGTGATTAATCAGTGTTGCTAATGCAATTCTAAAACTTTCTTTGAAAGACTTGTAATTTTTCTTTCCTATGCAGCCAGTATCTAATCAATCAGTGAGTCCATGATGAGTCATGAAATACATTTGTTGACTAATAAAGTCTTGTGTTCTGTGCCAGTAAATTTAGCGGCGCCACCACGGTTTCAAATGCCATCAAACATTACTCTGAAATGTGGAAGTTTTTATTGGAAAGAACCAAGATCAATCTAATTATCCTGCTGCCTTTCAGCAGGTGCATCTTGCTATTCAGCAAGTGCATCCAGCTGTATTGATTCCAAGTGTATGTCTATATTAGCCTTAAACTCATTTACACTGCCTACTCTGAATATATTATGTACTGTGATGGTCCCAACACAAATATCTTTCTTGGAGATGGCACATTTCCCAAACTTAAGCATAGCCTGCACTTCTCCTTGCATGACATCCAGACCTATCCTTTCCATATTGTTTAGAAAATGAACAGTCACTCGTTCAGGTACTAGATAATTTTTGTTAATTTAATATTTGTAAAGGGAGGGAGTTTAACTCAAAGAAAGAAAGCATTGAATGTTCTGACGGAAAACTATACATGAAAGAGCTATTGAATTCAGGGCTTTGATTACAATAATTAAATTTAAGATGAACTAATCACTTTCAGATTTTCAACAAAAGCAAATGGATGCTTTCCAAAAATAGGTAACTGCTTATAAAAATATAAATAGTTTCCCTGTATATAAGAAGACCGATTGTGGGTTTTGCCTCCTTTATAAAATGATTAAATTAACAGTCTTATTTACATCATGAGAAAGTAGATGAGTGGTTTAAGCTCAATCACCAAGAAGATTTAGTTGAAATTTCAAATGATAGGATGTTATTACATCTGTCATTCATAAGTTTAACTTTTAAAAATGGGATTTTAAAGGAATGTACAGAAGCAAAGTTACGCTGATCATAATTTCATCTCCTTTTAGAAGCTGCAGACATCATACAATATCTTACAGTGACTCTGGAGTATCATTTTGCACTCCAGTGATTATTGTGGCAGGTAGTTGAGAGCTTTTTAAAAAATCATTTTTGCTTCTGTTATGCAGTTAATTTCACTGAATTTTGCTGACATTATATTTAGCAAACCAGTTCTGCATTAGACTAATGTGAAGAACTTGATGGGTTAGTTATCTTGAAAATGAAAAAGGACAGATACTAATTTTCATGTTTTTTGCCTCTCTCAGAGTTCTAATAGATTAATCACAGAGAAACAGATTTTTCACACTTAGCAATTGACAAGCAATATTATTTTCTATCACAAAATTTGCTTTCAGTGTTTTACATTTAGTGATTATGCTGAGAGATGTAACTTAAGGCCTCCATTGGTATTGTACCTAGAAGCCATGCGTTCAACAAGTATCAGTGAAATTGTTTAGTGAACTGAAATGTCTGATATGACACACAGAGACATGATGAGTTATTTCTGTATCATTGTATTTACATAGCTTCCAAATCCAGCCCTAATTGTCCACCTGTACAACTTTCCTGTATTTTCATTTTCTAGCAGTATTTTGTCATGCAGATTGCCTACCATAACTTCAAATAAAGAACAATGAAGAAGGCCATTATTGTTCTCCAAAACCAGCAACTATCAAAAATGTGCTGGTCCTCGTAATTGCACAAATTTCTTGGGTTTTTTTTTAGGTTGAAAATCTTGGGGTCATCAATTCACATTAAACTTTGTTATCCATTCTGATTGTCTTGAACCACCCTCCATCCCTCAACATTTACTGTTTTCTATCCTCATTTGCCAGCTGAATCCCTATTCATTTATTATTGGCTCAGTTCATACTTTATCTCTTTTGAGAGTCTTTTCTCATCTTCCCAATGCTCATTCTCAGTCAAATGTCTCTTCTTTATTCTCCCACAGTATCTTGAGCATATCCAGATTACAGTTTTGTGATCGTTGTGTTATCCCAGCAGTGATTCAGGTATATAGTAGTTGCTCAATAAATGCTTGTTAAATGATGAAATGCGTTAGCCTTTTCTCTTTAACTACATTATAAGGCCAGGAAAGCCTTATTCTCTTAAATATTTCCCACAGCACTGGGTACACAAAAGCTGTTTACTAAATATATAAGGCCATTTTTAAGGACATATTTGTAATGCTGCCATTGACTAGAATTAAGACTCCTGTATAATATATACAATGATGTGTCTTAAAATATTACTCAGTGAGAATACTAATCTTAGTGGGAGAATGGATGTTTGGTAGCCAGTGTCTCTCTTTATATTGTCAAGAATGTATAGTATCAAAACCACCTTTTAAGTAACTGTCATTATTGTTAGACAAAAGTCATATCCCCTGCTTCCTGTGAAGAGCCTAAATGTTGAATGGCTGGATTTACAAAAATGATTATGTTAAAATCTGTAACAGATAATGCATAAAATGCCAGAAAGGCGATTCATCCTGCATACTTTTAGAACATGGTGCATTGTGTACATCTACTGAATCACTATTAATAATACTGTGCATGAAAATTTTCACAGTTCATTATCAGCACTATTGCTTTGGGGCAACAAATATGTACACATTTTCATCCTTCAGTCAGTTCCAATAAGTATCTCAGACATTTTCAATCTTAGAACAATTTTGCTTGGTGTTGTCCAATACAGCATGTTTCTATATGACATTTTGTTTCAATTGTTCATTAAGAAAGTGACTCTTTATGCTATGATGTTTCAACTGACATTGTTGGTATCCAATCTTCTAAGAAATAAACCATGATAAAATAATCTTAGATTTAAGGTAGTTTAAAATGGCAGACTAGAGGTTCGATATTGAATAAATATTACATAACCAGGTCAATCCAATGACGTATGCTGCATTGTTTTATGTGAAAAGAAAGTATTGAATATATAGTAATGAAAAGAAGTTATATTCGGTATTCTTCTAGGAAAATTAGTGAACTTAATAAAAAATGGATCAGCAATTGGCCTTGAGATGAAATATTTCTCTACCTGTTATGTTGCCAGGGAAATAGTCCTTTTTATCAAAAAGCAACTGAAGACGTTTTAGGAATTAACTCCCTCTGGCTCCCAGAGTTGTGCCATTCATTTTTTTGTAACACAGAATTAGATTATGTTCAGACATTTTCTGATGGGCAGAATCCATAAATAAACCATAAGTATTTCTTGAGCTTCAATGTAAAGGGCAAGACAGCATTATAGCCCTAATAGTAGCATCAGTTATTTGAATAATTACCCATGTGTGTGTGCTTAAACAAAAAATATACTTGAATGATTTTCATGCACATTTTGATATTTTCTGATCTTAAATAACATTTTTTAAAATAATTGAAAAAAGGCTTTTGAGACTTTATTTTTATCACTCTCTTTTAGTTCCATTTCTAAAGCCATGATTTTTAAAGTCTGTATGTACTCTCATATTAGGCTAGTGCCACTGCCACCATAGAAAAATGAGTTGACCTTGTTGATGTTCCTGCCTGTCTCGGGGTATTGAAAGCCCAGCTGAGTACAATTGCAAGCAATATTACTACCTTAGCAGGAGCTGTCAAAACTCACACTGCTGTTTGGATGCTGGATATGTGTATGCCGAATGACATTCACAGAAACAGAAGACATTTCCAATCATCTTTAAAGAAGGGAGACAGTCATACATTTCTAATAGCCTTTGTCTCTATGAAATGTACAAACAATTCAAACAAAGCATATTTTATGTGGTATATATGTATGTGTGTATGCTTCAAATAAAGTATATTACATATATACACACATATATGTGTGTTTGTGTTTGTGCGTTTGTGTATGTGTGTATATATATATATACCCACACATAATCATGTGCCATATAGTAACGTTTTAGTCAATGACAGACCACATATATGAAGCTGAAACATTCCAATTGCCTAGTGACATAGCCCTGATCATAACGTCACAGCACAGCACGTTACTCAAGTTAGGTGATGCTGGTGTAAACAAACCAGCACTGTCCGTTGTATAAAAGTATAGCACAAACAATTATGTACAGTACATAAGACTTGATAAAGATAATAAATAAGTGTTATTGGTTTATATATTTACAATGCTATACTTTTAGTGTTATTTTAGAGTATACTTCTTATTGAAAAATGAAAAGTTAACTGTAAAACAGCTTCAGGAGGTATTCCAGAAGGCACTGTTATCACAGGAGGTGACAGTTCCATTCATGATATTGCTGTTGAAGACCTTGCAGTGGAACGAAATTTAGAGAGGGAAGAAAGTAATATTGATGATCTTGTCCCTGTGTAGGCCTGCGCTCATGTGTGTGTTTGTGTCTCAGTTTTAAACAAAAAAAGCTTAAAAAGTAAAAAATAAAAATTTAAAAATAGAAAAAAGCGTATAGAATAAGGATACAAAAATATACAATATTTTGTACAGCTGTGCAATGTGTGTGTTTTAAGCTAAATGTTATTGCAAAATAGTAAAAAAAAATTATAGTAAGCAAAGATTAATTTGTTATTGAAGAAAGAATTTTAAAAATAAATTTAGTATAGCCTAAGTCTAAGATTTTGTGAAGTCTGCAAGAGTGTACAGTAATGTCCTAGGCCTTTACATTCACTCACTAGTCACTCACTGACTCACCCAGAGCAACTTCCAGTCTTGCCAGATGTATTCATGGTAAGTGCCCTATACAAGGTACCATTTTTAATCTTCTATAAGTGCTTTTACTGTACCTTTTCTATGTTTAGATACATAAATACCATTGTGTTTTAATTGCCGATAGTATTCAGTATAGTCACATACTATACAGGTTTGTAGCCTGGGAGAATAAGCTATACCATATAGACTAGATATGTGGTTGGCTATACCATCAGGCATCTGTGTTTGTACTGTGAAATCTCCTAAGGATGCATTTCTCAGAATGTATTCCAATCATTAAATGACATACACACATATATACATACAGATAGAGTCTCTCTCTCTCTCTCTCTCTCTGTATATATATATATATACACACACATATACACATCCTTGAATTCCTAAATAATGCTCTCTTCAAACTCCAAGAGAATATAAAAGATCCATATGTTCTAAACCCAATATAGTGAAATTCCATTTACCCAGAACCAAAGATACAAGAAGGGTTAAATAACTTAAATTTGGTTCACAAGAATATTGTACAGTTGTTCTGTTCTAAATGATAACCTTTAAGATATTCAGTTACATTCTAAAATTCTTTTAAAAAGTATGTCCATTCTAGTTTTGGAGATAATTTTTTTTACATAAATACATTACTGTCTATTAACAGTATTTAAAGAAACATAATAGTCAACTAATTATAGTATTCCATTACTCATTATTTTCAATAAAGCCCATATGATAATTCCAAAAGAAATATATTTGCTTGATTTCTTTGAAATTGGCTTGTCTAACAAGTCTCCAGAGCAAAAAGTGAAGTTTGGGCAATTGTCTGGCTAATTAGGATTTTCTAGTGAATGAACACAAATGACCAGAGTAATTTAGGCAAAATGAGTGTTTTCTTTCATATATCTTTTATATATTTTTATCATAGATTTTGAATTCCAATTTCTCACCAAATATAGGGCATCAGTACCTGGGAGGTTAATGTCTAAGGCTGAATGGTAACTTGGACCAGCAGGGCAATCTAATAGTAGTTTCAGGTAGACAAGTTAATCTAAAAGCATAAATAAAGTTGAGTCCATATGTCTAATTAGGGAGTGGGGACATGCAACTCATTCCAAAGATACTGTTGAGTCATTCCCTGGTGGGATTTTCTTGTGAAGAAGCTATACTGCATGATCATAGCACAGCTTCCAGACGTATCGTATGTTCATTACGTGGAGGATTACCTGGTAACCTCACCCACTTTGGAAAATATACAAGTAAGAGTATGTACAAATTCTTTTTACCTGGAGTCACATTGCATAAATGCAATTATGAAACAAAAATGATAACATAAAAATGGTTCTTCTAGAGCCATTTTTTAGTTAACCACTTCAGGGATATTTGTATTATCCTCACCATAGAAGATATTCCTCATTTTCTTTCAAATGTTAATAAACATCATACTACTTGCTAACCAAAGTCTTCTTTTACTTATGGTAAGTAATCTAATTTCATTTGCCAATTTTGTAATTTTCTTGTATTCCAAACATCCACTTGGACTTCTTCTGGAATGGTTAAAATCATAAAGGATATTAAAAGTTGGCATAATCCTAACATATGATTTTTCAAAAACATCGTACACTGGATCACTTGATCTTTACTGGATCATTTGATCTGTATGCTGTATTCTTTTTCCCAAAGTAACCTAATATATTTTATGAGCTATATGTATTGGTCTATGGTTGGCTCAAATAGATACATTTAACAGATATTGTTTGAATCCCAATGTCACAGTGTCTTTTCAGGTCTCCATAAAAATTCGCTGTCCCATCACCTAACCAAAGATAATGGGAAGATAGCCACAGGCTTGTTTCTTCTGTTAACATTTCATAATGTACGGTAACAGCAAAGATAACAGTTCTGGGAGTTAAAGATTACTGAAAATGTGTCTATTGCTAAACTGAGCTCTATATAACTGAACTGAAAAATTTTATGTCCTTTTAAACAAATAATGCATAAAAAGAAAACCAAAAAGGAAAAATTTTATGAAGATGTCTGATTAATCAACTATATTCAGTCGTGGGAGGTAATAGATAGATCTCTGGTTCTTAAACCTGCTTATATATTACAACCACTTGAGAAGCTGTAAAAATAATGACTGTAATCTTTTTTCGAAAAGTAACAGCTTTATTGAGGTATAATTGACATACAAAAAAATTGCACAAGTATAAAATATATAATTTGACAATCTTGACATATACTCAGTGATGAAACCATCAGCAAAATCAACGTAATGAATAAATTCAACTACCAAAAGAAAGTGTACATGTAGCAACCCTTTGTCATCCTTTTTTTTTTTTTTTCCTTTGTCATCCTTATACCCTAACTTTCACTGGTAACCACTGACCTGCTTTCTGTCATTACAGGATACTATGCATTTTCTAGAGTTTAAAATGAATAGAATGATGAAGTATTTATTCCTTGTATCATTCTCCTTTCAGTAAGCATAATTATTTTGAAGTTCATCCATGTTGTAACCTGCATCTACAGTTCATTCACTTTTATTGCTGAGTTATTCCATTATATTATATAGGATTCCAACCAGTACTTCACACCTTTTTATATATTTGCTGGAAATTTGAGATGTTTTTAGTTTTTGGGTTACAAAATAGCTATGTGAATATTTGTGTACAAGTCTTTGTATGAACATATACTTTTATTGATTTTGATAAAAACCTAAGAGTGGAATGGCTCTATTTTGTATTATATTATTTAATTTTAATTTATGAGACAGGGTTTTGCTCTGTCGCCCAGGCTGGGGTGCAGGGGCATAATCGTAGCTCACTGTAACCCTGCAACCTTGACCTCCCAGGCTCAAACGATATTCCCAATTCAGCCTCCTAAGTAGCTGAGACTATAGACATGTATCACCATGCCAGTTTTTTGTTTTTTGGTTTTGTTTTTTTTTTGTAGAGATGGAGAGTTCTCACTACGTTGTCCAGGCTAGTCTCAAACTCCTGGAATCAGTTGATCCTCCCACATAGGCCTCTCAAAGTCCTTGGATCACAGGCGTGAGGAACATTTCCTGGCTACTTTTTAAAGATATGTAAACCCACTTGGTCTTGTATCGTTACTGAAAAGACTATCCTTTCTCACTAAAAGGGCTCTGCATCTGTGTCAAAATTAAGTTGTTCACATATGTGGAGGTCTGTCTCTGTCTATTCTGCTCCATATACCTAATTTTATATCAATATAATAATGTCTTGATTATAGTAGCTTTCTAAGTCTTGAGATAAGGCAGTGTTTTTGCTCCAATTTTGTTATTTTTCAAAGTTTTTAGCTATTATGGATTCTTTGTATTTCCATATGAATTTCAGAATCAGCTTGTCATTTCCTACAAAACTCCAGCTGGGATTGTAATTGGAATTTTGTTGAATCTGTGGTACCATTCAGGAAGAATATTAACCATATTATCATTAAGTATTGTTAACAGTGTATCATTAAGTAATATAACAGTCTTACTAATACTGAGGCTTTCAACCCACAAACATGGTATACTTCTCTGTTTATTAAAATTTTCTTTACTTTCTTTTTAAAAAAAATCTCAAAGGATGTTTATTAGAGTACTAATGAGACCAAAGACATACTGATTAAAAATGATTTTTCATTTATGCCTTTTTTGTACAAATTTATAGAGAACATATAACATTTTGCTACCTATATATAATGTATAGTGAACCAGTCAAGATATTTACAGTGTCTTGTCAGCCACGTGAAACACATTCTTGTTAATTATTGTCATCCTACTCTACTATCAAACACTGAATTTATTCCTTCTGTCTAACCATATGTTTGTATCCTTTAATCCACTTCTCTTCATTCTCCTTTCTCCCTAAAACTCACCCTTCCGAGTCTCTGTTATCTATATTTCCACTTTCTACCTCCATGTGATCAAATATTTTAGCTCCCACATATAAGTGATAACTTGTGATACTTGTCTTTTTATGCCTGGCTTATTTCACCTAAGATAATGGCCTCCAATTCCATCCATATTGCTTAAATTACATGGTTTCAGATATGTGTTGAAGTTTTCAGCATACCAGTTTTTCATGTCTATTGTTTTATTGTTTTCTATTTCAATAATTTCCAAACTGATTTCAAATTTTTTACTCTTATATTTACTTTAGAATTAATTCATTCTACTTATTCTAGTATCTTAAGTTAGAAACTGAGGTCCTTGATTGGAAAACTTTCTTGTTTTTTAATGTAGGCATATGGTGTTATAATCCCCCCCTCTAAGTGCTGACTTAGTGGCAGCCCACATATATTGGCATGTTGTATTCATTTTAATTTAGTCCACAATGTTCCTTAGTGTAAATTTAATTTCAACATTCACTCATAGTTTTATTAGAAGCATGGTACATTGTGATACTTGAATTCAGGATTTTCCAGATAATTTTTTTAATTGATATCTAATTTAATTTCACTGTGGTCAGAGAGCATAATTTATATGACTTCAATCCATTCAAATTCATTGAGACTTTAATCACCCAGAATATGGTGTATCTTGGTCACTGTCCATTTGGATTTGAAAATAATGTGTACTCTGCTGTTTCTGGCTGAAGTATTCTATAAATGTTAACAGGGTCAAATTGATTTATTGTGTTGTTCATTTACTATATCCTTGCTGATTTTCTGTCTACTTTTTCTACCAAATTATAAAGAGATAAGTATCTAAATCTCTGACTGTAGTGATGGATTTGTATATTTCTCTTTGATTGTCTATCAGTTTTTGTTTTATCCATTTTGGTACTTGTTATTAGCTAGATAGAAGTTTAGTTTATTTCTCTTTGACAGATTGATTACTATTATGAGATGACCTTCCTTATCCTTGGTAATATCCTTTGTTCTGAAATCTGTGGCTGGTAATGTAGCCACTTCAGCTTCCTTTAATGAATGTTAGCATGATATATCTTTTTTAAAATCACATAGGGATTGAATTGTGTCTCCCCAAAAAGGTAGGTTGACGTCCCAATGCTCAAAACCTCAGATTGTGAACTTATTTCAAAATGGAGGCCAAGCGTGGTGACTTATGCCTGTAATCTCAGCAACCTGGGAAGCCAGGGCAAGAGGATTACTTGAAGCCAGAAGTTCAAGACCAGACTGGAAAACATAGCAAGACCCCTATCTCTAAAAGAAAATAGCTGAGCAGAGTGGTGCATGCCTGTAGTCCTAGCTACTTGGAAGGCAGAGACAGGAGTATGGCTTGAGCCTAGGAGTTCAATGTTACAGTGAGCTACAATCATGCCACTGCACTTGAGCCTGAGTAACAGAACAAGACCCTATATCAAAAAAGAAAAAAATAAAACAGGATCTTTATAGTCATTATGGTGGGCCCTGACGCAATACAACTGGTGACAAAAATCACAGTTATTTTTGCACCAACCTAATATGATCATATGGCCCCTTAAAATGCCATTTAGGGGACAAATCACATTTTAATAAATGCATGTATTCAGCTTGGTAGGATTGCCTGGGAGCAGAACTCCTGTATTTCAGAAAGATCAGTCTGTTCTTGAACCTGTCCTTGGCAGAACAGAAAAAGTAAAACTGTTTTCCTCTCTGGTCATTGTCATTGTAGCAATCTCTCCAACCTTTATTCCTCCCACTGCCGTGTGTTAAAGGATGTAGCTCTTTTTCTACGTGATAAAATTTCAAAAGCAATTGGAAGTCCTAAATAGGGGGAGGTGTGGTAGGGAAGCATTAGACAGTTGGTAGATAAAGGAGAATTCAAAAATAAAGAGAAGGGAATGGGGCAGAAGGTAAATTTGATTTGATTTTAAAGTTAACTGGAATGTACTTTTTTGCCCATTCTATCATATGATTTAGAAACTGGTTAGCATTGAACTAGTAGACTTGATTTCCTTAATAATAGAATTAAATAAGGGCAAAGTGCTTTTATTTTCAAAAATATTTGCATTAATTATTTAAACTTTTCCGAGTTTGAATATTAAAAGACTGGACCAGGTATCTTTTTGTTCTTCATTTTCACAGTTGGTTGCAATGGCTAGATTCAAAGCAAAATTCTAAGACATTTGAGAAACACGGTCCTCGATCCTCGCAGGTTCTCTAGAATGAGATAAACTATTAGTTGTTACAATCTGGTTGGATATGAGGAACAAAGCCAGAAGCTTCTATACATGATTTCGAGGCTCATCGAAAGACTTCAACTTTTTTTCCAAAGTGATGGGCAACATTTAGCTTTTCATAGTTGAAGTCAATATTTTATGACCTTTCAAAGGAGTACTATTTTTTAAGGCATATTCTGGCACGAAAAATATACAACAAAGCAGCTAATGAGTGCCAACAATATAAAACCTTGAAATCTAGAAAAGCAGTAAAACTAAGTTTTGAGTTTTTAGCTGTCAAGAATTATAACGTCTGATGCAAAATTATTGACAGTTATTTTGGCAGCAATCTGTCTCATGTATGTATAAACAGTAGTCTACTCTTTCAAAATTCAGAAACGCCATTTCTGTTTTGTGATTAAGGAAATCACTAATTAATTGTATGCACACATACTTATACACTCACTAATATATACATAAGGATCTCTGTTAATCAGCTATCTTGAGTTTGTTGTTTTATTTCATATGTATTTTTGCAATTTGGAAGAATTTATAGATAAACAGTACATTATTTTACATTGTGATGTTAGTAATAAACTTCAGCAACTCTTAAATTAGCCTGTGTTACTTTCATTGCTATGGCATAAAGACAAGCCCATAGAGAAGTTAGAAAATACTTAGGGTAAATGAAATTGAAGTCAGAAAATAAATACATCTTTAAAAATAGCTATATAATGGAATTTGCATGATGTGTTATTTAGGACAAGATTTGACAAGGGACAACAGGTTTTCACCGAATTTAAAATATTTCTTTTCGAGTAGGTTACTGCTTGGTGTAATCCTATTTTTATGTAGGGGCTTCTGAGCCACACTCTCATATTTTCTGAGGCAAAAGGAGTCATTTAGTGCATTGAATTAGGGATATATCATTCCAATGGCCTGAAAGATTTCTGCACTTTTTAAAAACAGTTTAGTCTGTGAAACTACTCACACTATTAACACCCACAGTATTAATACAGTAATACAATACTGTACTACATGTTTTGTAGATATTGCTTCCTTTAATTCTAGTGAAAACCTTTAGAAGTACAATTGATTCTCATTATTCAGAGTACTTTTGTTCTGTACAGTTAATACAAAAACTGAAATTAGTGAACACAACTGTTCCTAGGCAGGATACAGGGTCAGATTCCTGCAAGCCTCTGATAACAACGTTTTCATCAGCTGATCAATACATAACATTATTTATTTGTGTTTATGTTAAAAGATGCTTTATTTAATATATATTGTTAATTCATTAACATTGAACTCATGGCCAATAGCACTGTAACTCAGCCCTAAATGAAACTTTTTAACAGAGGATTTTCAATCTAACGCACATGACAGCCTTCTTTTGCTTAAGGACAACTAGACATCACTTCATCACTAAGCTTGGGGGACATTTTAAGTAGTGAAATAACCAACAGAAAGCACAAAATGTGAAAAATGTGTCAGTAAATAGACTACAAAAAGGACACCTGTTTACACGATGACAGCTAACACAAGAAGACAGACTGCTGCCTCATTGGACTGTAGCTGAGGACATGCTGGCAGTTGAGTCAAATTTTCTTCCATTCTGCGTGTGTTGAAAAATTACTGTGAAAGCACCATGAGTATTGATTTTGCGGTTGCAAATATATTTTAGTGAGGTGAATTTGCACATACTGAATTTGTGAATAATGAGGATCAACTGTAGATATAAATGATTTCCATGGAAAAGCAAAGACAGAAAAGAGGAATAATGCAGTTCCATCGTGATGTAGAGCAAGACATAAATTTAGTATGTTAGATTTTAATGGCAAGGAAGACTCCAGGTTAAAGTGTTTGGCAGTGCCACAGAACTATGCATGGTATTATATGTAAATTCCACAAACATCCACATCACTTTTAAGTCTCTTTTGAATAGTTCAGTGTTTCAATAATTCATTCCCTAGGGATGATCTGTCATTATAAAAAGAATGACTAGTCTTTCCTCAAAGGGTAATACAATTTTAATTCATTGATATGAGATTAAACACTGAGGGTTTGGTGAAAATTTCACATTTCAAATTTGTAAAGTACATATTACTTTTGATACATTGATATTGTATTGGATCATTTCACAGTTCTTGTGCACTTACAAGATTACCTTTATCACATTTTCTTCTTTTCTTTTTTAATTTTTGAGACAGGATGTATCTCGGTCACCCAGGCTAGAGTGCAATGGAATGATCATAGTTTACTGTAATTTCAAACTCCTGGACTCACAACATCCTCTTGCGTCAGCCTCCCGAATAGCTTGGAGTACAGACATGCACCACCAAACCCAGCTAACTGAAAAAAAATTGTAGTGATAAGGTGTTGCTATGTTGCCTGGATTGGTCTCGAACTCCTGACTGCAAGTGATACTTCCACTTCAGCCTCCCAAATTGCTGGAATTACAGGCATCAGCCAGTGTGCCTGGCTGTTTATACTATTTTCTTAACAAATTAAATGTCTATATCACACTCAATGAAAAAAACCTTTCTTACTTTATCTTAATCTAATATAATACATAGCTGTCACAGGCACCATTTTTTGTGCTTTGACCCTTAGCAAATGTAATGCTACTAACATAATACCTATATATTTGTATTTTTTGTAGAAATATGTTTATTTTATCAGTTACTTATCATAAGTAACACAAAGTAAAAATATACTTATCCCAATAAAACCCAGTACATGTAAGGTTTTTAAATTTCCATAAGGGGGAATATATGAACGTAATCAAACATTGCTCTAGCTGTTGTTTTAAATCAGTCTTTTGTAAAGAAATGTAAATAAGTCATAAAATAAACTGTATTTTAACAATTTTTGTGCCCCATCTTGACCTATGGTGCATATAATAATGAGAGAAATACTCAGAAGTGGAACACCAGGTAGAAGATTATTAAGGCTTTATAATTATTAATCTGAGTAAACCTATCTTGAATAATTTAGGAATGTATTGAGCTTAAATTGAGCTGCTTTTTTCTACTTAGAGTACCATTATCGGTGACAATTTATATTAGAGTTTGCACTCCAGTTCTTTTAAAATCGTTTTCAATCTACCTAAACATCATTTCCCTGAACTAACCATGAATGCCGTCACAGTACATTTGAAAACATTTCTTAAAGGACTGGCTTTTTTGCTGTTGTGTTATGTATAATTTGCATTTGGCAACCACTACCTGCTCATCGTTAATATATTATACCATAAAAAAAGAATGACTGTGCCTTACCCTATTTTTTTCTGTATGTTTCAAATCTCATTTGTTTTGTGAGACATTGTAATATCAGAATTAGAAACTATGGGGTCTGGGAGGGGACTTTTTACACAGATTGATCATCTTGAGCCAAATCCACAGCTGCATTAGTATAGGACTTCCTTAAGAGGGGCTGGCTCATTAATAAAGCACCCAAATTGCTGACACCTATAACTCACTTCTTAGCTTTCATCAAATAGAAGCTTAGGGTGACACTATTTGGAGAATCGCCCTCAGTAAAATAAATAATTCAATAAATGACTTTGACATTGACATTTCACTGCAGAATTTTTTTTAGCACTTTCCTGAGTTTTTCTTGGTATCTTATTATTTCCCTACCTTTGGGAATTTATGACAGTCAATCCTATAATCTTGTCCAAAGATTGAGAAATTCTATGTGACTACAAACAGACAAATTAATTCAATATAATGGTGCAGTGAAAGATGTGGATGAGGATGGGAGAGATTATTCATTCAAGACCTTATGTTTCTGGAATCTCCTCATTTCACTCTTTTTCCTCACCCCTTGCCCACCTCAGTGAAATCATAAAGATATGCATACTAAACAAAACTACCCAATTTCACAGTCTAATATGAAAAGAAATACTCACATAGACATGATCAGATTCTTATCCCTTGTACCACAAATGAAATTTTCCATCCTATATTGCAGTGTTTCTCAACCCTTTTATTCATTATCTCCTCCCTGAAAAGACTATTTACATATTTTTCTGTCATTGCTCCTCCTTGCACCATGAATTTTTAATACCACAGATGTACTACATATCTTTTTTATAATCTATACTGTGACCGTTTAGAGGGTCACAAACCATTGCACTATCAAATATTTTTGCCCCTCAAGAATCTATTATTGCCTCCCTTGGGGAGATATTGCCTGTTGAAAATGTATGTTATAGTGTTTTTCATGTCTTAATCAGTGTGATAAAGCCTTGGACTTTGTATTTACAGACCCCCTGATACCAACTTAAGACATCTGTAACAAATCTTGCTTACCATGCTGCTCTTATTAAGTATCATTAACCCTCTCTTACCAATTTGAAGCATCACCCAAACCACCACAAATATGCCCAACTCTAGTGTACACGTACTTGCCATGAGTGCACATTTAAACATTTTCATGACTTACAATTGTTTATATTGAAAGCAGAAAATACTACAAATAAATATATTTGCTGGAAAATGTTGATAAACAGCTGGATGTTTTTTGAAGTTCTAATTTATGTTCTCATATAGCCATGTTTATTACACAAGCTCATTGAGTATGAACTACTGTCTTTGTGCCCCCATTAAATCATTTTTAGAAAACTACCAAGCAAATAATCTGATTGGTATAATAACCAATCAGATTTCATGTTTGTTTTCTATTACAAACAGCAGAGTGTTTCTCTTTCGGTTGAGCCCAAAGTAGCTTAGAAGGTTATAAAATGACATTCATGTTGAATATTCATTATGTTAGTTAAAATATAATAACCAGAAAGCAATATTTGAAACCAAGTAGAATCCATGCTTTCTAATTGCTCCCAGGAATGCAATGCCTTTGTAAATAGATGGCTAAGAATATTAATACTAAAGAATAAAAGCTGGAAATGACAGTTTGTGGAATTCTAATTAAATCTTATCTAAATGTATCCAGATCCATGTTTTAAATTGTTTAGATGTATATATGAAGGGGAAATGATGTGCTAGATACTGCATTTCCATTTAGACTAGTAACTCTTAAAATATAATTCAAAGCTGGACAGATGAGCATAAATTTGTACCTGGGCTATAGCAAGTTTTTTGCTTGATTTCTTTTATTCTAACCAATTCTGAGTTCTTGTGAAAGGTGTTTTAGAGAAGTAATATAAAATATTTCTATCTAGTAGAACAGTCAATACACAGCTCTAAAGTGATGTTTTGAAGAATAAGCATTTATTAAATTCTCTGGAGTTTTAAGATGAAATAAAATAAAATCACATTTTCTCTTTGGGTGAATTATTCAAATCTGTCATATCATGAGAATGATTTTTGCTTTTTAAAAACCCTTAGTACATCATTCAAATATCCAGCATTTAGGCAATTACTCATGATATTCAAAACTTTATGTTATGTTGACATTGTTTCATTTGATTAATTAATGACAAAATCAAGAAATTATATAAGTATATTTTATCATTAGGTTCATTCTGAAGACAATTAGGCTTGTCATTTTATTTTGTAACTTAAAAAACAGATAATTACCTACTGAAAATATGTATAGGCTTCTGCTTACTTAGATGTATATGCATTTGTATTTTTATTGAGAAATAAAGTGTCATTACAATACCTGTACCTATATCAAGTATATAATTAAATAAGTTTAGCATGTTTATAAATATGAAACTACAACCCAAATTAATGTAGTAAATCTCCTCATGACTTGTCTATTATAGGGCTATACCAAAATGAATTTATCTATTCACCTGATAATGGACATAAAGGTAGTTTCCAGTCGATAGGCTACTGCAAATAAAACTGTGTAAACATTTAAAAGTATTTGTATGGCATATATATTTATTTCTGTTGGATAAATACCTAGTTGTGGGATGACTAATCATATGGTAGGTGGGTCATTAACTCATTATGAAACTGACAAATTGTTTTTCAAAGAGGTTATGTCATTTTACATTTTCAGCAGCATTGGAGAGATTGTCGCCAACACGTGGTATGGTAAGTTTGTGTATTAAGAGTTCTTCAGAGAAACAGAGCCAATGCGATATATGAGAGGGGATTTATGAGAGAATTGGTTCACAGGATCACACAGGCAAAGTTCCACCCCATGATAGGGCACCTGCAAGCTTTCCTAGCTGGCAGTGTGGCTCAGTGCAACTACAAAAGCCACAGAGCAGGGAAGCCTGACAGTACAGCTCCTAGTCTGAGGCAAAAGGCCCAAGAGCCCCCAGGAGGCCACTAGCGCCAAGTCTGAGAGTCCAAAACCCAGAGAACCTAGAGTCATATGTCCAAATCAGGAGAAGAAAATGTATCCCATTCCAAAAGGGAATGAGAAAGCAGAGAAAGAGAATCCCCCTTCTGATTGTTTTTCCCAACAGGGCCCACAGCCTATTGGATGATGCCTTCTCACATCAAGGGTGTGTCTACTCACACACCAATCAACCTTAGAAGCAGCCTGGCAGACAAAGCCAGAGACAGTGCTTCACCAGCCATCCAGGCATGCTTCAATCCAGTCAAGTTGACATCTAAAATTAACCACCGTGGTTGGTCAATCTTCAATATTAGGCATTCTAACCTGTGCACGTCTCATTTTAGTATTAATTTGCATTTTCCTAGTAAAGAATTATGTTGAGTATTTTTTAACTTTTAGTTTCAGAGATACCTGTTCAAGTTGGTTGTATAGATAAATTACATGTCACAGGGGATTGGTGTACAGATTATGCTGTCACTCAGATAATAAGCATAGTATTGATAGGTAGTTTTTTGAACCTTACCCTCCTCCCAACCTCCCCCGTCAAGTAGGCCACAGTGATATTGCTGCCTTCTTTGTGTCCATGTGTAATTCAATGTTTAGTTCACACTTGTAATGAGAATATGCTATATTATGTTGTGTTCCTGAATCAATTTACTTAGGACAGTGGCCTCTAGCTCAATCCAATGACTAATATTGATGTTGCAAAAAAGGACATCATCTCCTTCTTTTTTTTGGCCATGTAGTATTCCATGGTGTATATGTACCACATTTAAAAATAATTATTATTGTATTTTTATTTATTGTATTTTTTGTTTTTATTTCAATAGCTTTTGGGGTGCAAGTGAATTTTTTGTTATATGAATGAATTATGTAGTGATGAATCCTGAGATTTTAGTGCACCTGTTATCCAAGTAGTGTGCATTGCACCGGCTATGTAGTTTTTAGCCCTAGCCCCACTATCCCTTCTCTAAAATCCATTATCTCACTCTGTATGCTTTTGTGTACTCATAGCTTAGCTCCCCCTTATAAGTGAAAATGTATGGTTTCGGTTTTCCACTCCTGTGTTACTTCACTTAGAATAATGGCCTCCAGCTTCATCCAAGTTGTTGCAAAAAATATGGTATTCCTTTTTATGGCTCAGTAGTATTTCATGGTGTATATATGCTACATTTTCTTTATGAACTCATTAGTCAGTGGGCATTTAGGTTGGTTTCACATCTTTGCAACTATGAATTGTACTGCTATAAACATGTGTGCAAGTGTCTTTTTCATACAATAACTTCTTGTCCTTTGGGTAGATACCCAGAAGTGGGATTGTTGGATCAAATATTCGATCTACTTTTAGCTCTTTTAGGAATCTCCATACTGTTTTCCATAGAGGTTGTACTAGTTTGTATCCCCACCAGCAGTGTATAATCATTCCCTTTACCCCACATCCATGCCAACATCTATTGTTTTTGTGACTTTTCAAACCATTCTTGCAAGAGTATGGTGGTATCTCATTGTGGTTTTAGTTTGCATTTCCCTGATTATTAGTTATGTTGAGGATTTTTTCATGTTTGTTGGCCATTTGCATATCTTTTTATTGAGAAATGTCTATTCATGTCCTTTGCCCACATCTTAATGGGATTATTTGTCTTTTTCTTGTTGATTTGTCTGATTTCCTTGTTGAGTCCAGATACTAGCCCTTTGTCAGATGAATAGTTTGCAAATATTTTATCCCATTCTATGGGTTTTCTGTTTACTCTGATTATTTCGTTTGCTGTGCAGAAGCTTTTTAGTTTAATTAACTTCTGTTTATTCATTTTTGTTTTTGCTGCATTTGCTTTTGGGGTCTTAACCATGAATTGTTTGCCTAGGCTAATATCTAGAAGAGTTTTTCTAATGTTAACTTCTAGAATTTTTATGGTTTCAGGTCTTACATTTCAGTCTTTGATCCATCTTGAGCTGATTTTTGTGTAAGGTGAGAGATAGGGATTCAGTTCATTCTTCCACGTGTGGCTTGCCAGTTTTCCATTTCCTAAATAGAGTGTCCATTCCCCAATTTATGTTTCTGTATGCCTTGCTGAAGATCAGTTGGCTGTACATATCTGGCTTTGTTTCTGGGTTTTCTATTCTGGTCCATTAGACTATGTGCCTACTTTTATATCAGGACCATGCTATTTTGATAACTATAGCCTTGTAGTATAAAAGTCCAGTAATGTGATGACTCCAGATTTGTTCTTCTTGGTTAGGATTGTGGTAATGGTTAATATAGAGTGTCAACTTGATTGGATTGAAGGATGCTAATTATTGTTCCTGGGTGTGTCTGTGAGGGTGTTGCCAAAGAATATTAACATTTGATTCAGTGGTCTGGAAAAGGCAGACCCACCCTCCATCTGTGTGGGCACAATCTAATCAGCTGCTAGTGCAGCCGGAATAAAAGCAGGCAGAAGAATGTGAAAAGACAAGACTGGTTTAGTCTTCTGGCCTACATCTTTCTTCCACGCTGGCTGTTTCCTGTCCTTGAACATCAGACTCCAAGTTCTTCAGCTTTTGAACTCTTCAACTTATACCAGTGGTTTGCCACGGGCTTTTAGGCCTTTGGCTATAGACTAAAGGCTGCATTCTTGACTTCCCTGTTTTTGAGGCTTTTGGACTCAGACTGAGCCACTACTAGTTTCTTTATTCCCCAGCCTGCAGACTGCCTATTGTGGGACTTTACATTGTGATTGTGTGAGTCAATTCTCCTTAATAAACTCCCCTTCTCTTTCTCTCTCTCTCTCTCAAACACACACACACACACACACACACACACACACACGCACACACACACACACACTATTTGTTCTGTCCCTCTAGAGAACTCTGACTAATACAGATTGCTTTGACTAATCAGGCTCTTTTTTGGTTCCATGTGAATTTTCAGATTGTTTTCGATTTCTGTGAAAAAAAGATGTTGGTATTTTCGCTGGAATTGCATTGAACCTGCAGATTGCTTTGGGCAGTATGGTCATTTTCACAATATTGATTCTTACAATCCATGAGTATGGGATATATTTCCATTTGTGTCACCTATGTTTTTTTTCAGCAGTGTTTTGTAGTTCTTCTTGTAGAGGCCTTTCACCTCCTTGGTTTAGCATATTCCTAGGTATTTAATATTTTTTGTACCTGTTGTAAATGGGATTGCATTCTTGATTTGATCTTAGCTTGGCTGTTGGTGTGTATAGCAGTGCTACTGATTTGTGTACATTTCTAAGACTTTACTGTATTTATCAAATCTAGGAGTCTTTCAGAGGAATCTAGGATTTTCTAAGTATAGTATCATGTCATCTGCAAACAGGGATAGTTTACCTTCCTCTTTTCCAATTTTGATGCCTTTTATTTCTTTCTTTTGCTTGATTACTCTGGCTAGGACTTCTAAAACTATGTTGAATAGTAGTGACCAAGGAGGGCATTCTTGGGTTGTTTCTGTTCTCAGGGGGAATGCTATCAACTTTCCTCATTCAGTATGATGTTTGCTGTGTCTTTGCCATATATAGTTTTTATTAGTTTGAGGTAAGTCCCTCCTATGCCTAGTTTGTTGACAGTTTTTATCATAAAGGGATGCTTGATTTTGTTGAATGTTTGCTCTGCATTTATTGAGATGATCCTATCATTTTTGTTTTTAATTTTGTTTATGTGATGTGCCACATTCCATGTCTTTACTGCTGGGAATAGTGCTGCAGTGCACATGCAAGAGCATGTATCTTTTGGTAGAATGATTTTTTATTTTCTTTTGGGTGCATACTCCATAAGGGATTGCTGGGTCAAATGACAGTTTTGTTTTAAGTTCCTTGAGAAATATCCAGATTACTTTCCACAATAGCTGAACTAATTTACATTCCCATCAGCAGTGTATAAGTAGTCTTTTTTCTCCACAGTCTCACCAGCATCTGTTGTTTTATGACTTTTTAATAATAGTGTTTCTGATTGATGTGAGATGATATTTCATTGTGGATTTTATTTACATTTCTCTGATGATTAGTGATGCTGAGCATATTTTCATATGTTTGTCACTTTTATGTCTTCTTCTGAGAAGTGTTTGTTCACGTCCTTTGACCATTTTTAAGTGGGGTTGTTCCTTTTCTGTATGTTGATTTGTTTAAGTTTACTATAGATTCTGGATATTATGCCTTTTTCTGATGCATAGTTTGGAAATATCTTCTCCCATCCTGTGAATCGTCTTTTTGCTCTGTTGATGGTTTCTTTTTCTGTGCAGAAGCTCTTTAGTTTAATTATATTCCATTTGTCTATTTTTGCTTCTGTTGCAATTGCTTTTGGGAATGCAGCCATAAATGGTTTGCCAAGCTCTAGGTCAGGAAGAATATTTCCTAGGCTGTCTTTGTAAATGTGTATACTTTGAGGTCTTACCTTTAAATCTTTAATATGTTTTGAGTTAATTTTTTGTATATAATGAAAGGAGTAAAGCTTAAATTTTCTGCATGTGGCTAGCCAGTTATCACAGGATTATTTATTGAATAGGGAGTCCTTTTCTCATTGCTTGTTTTTCTCAGCCTTACCAAAGATCAAGTGATTGTAGATGCCTGGTTTTATTTCTGAGTTTTTTTATTATGTTCCATTGGTTTATGTGCCTTTTCTTGTACTGGTACCAAGCTGTCGTCATTATTGTGGCTTTACAGTATAATTTGAAATCAAGTTAGTATGATGTCTTTGGCTTTATTCTTTTTGCTTAGTTCTAATTGCTTTTGCTATTTAGGCTGTTTTGATTCCATATAAGCTTCAGAATAGTTTTTTTTTTTTTTTTCTGATTTTCTAAAGAATGCCGTTAGCAGCTTGATACGAATAGCATTAAATCTGTAAATTGCTTTGGGCAGTATGGCCACTTTTATCATAATGATTCTTCCAATCTATAAGCATACAAGCATGAAATATTTTTCTATTTATTTGTGTCATCTCTAATTTCTTTCAGGAGTGTTTTTTTACTTCTCTTGTAGAGATATTTCACCTCCTTGGTAATCTGCATCTCTTGGTGTTTTATTTTTTTGGTGACTACTGTAAGAAATAATGAATAGGACCTAGTATTTATTGGCACAATTGGGTGAGTATATTCAAAAATAATATAATTGTACATTTTTAAATAACTGAAGGTCATTTGAATACTAGGTTAGTTAATTAAATAACTAAAATTATTTATATAACTAAAGATTATTTAAGATCATGTTCTTGATTATACTCTCAGCCTGGACATTGTTGGTGTATAGAAATGCTGCTGTTTTTGTTTATTGATTTTGTATTCTGAAACATTCCTACAGTAATTTATCAATACTAGGAGCCTCTTGGCAGAGTCTTTAGGTTTTCTAATTATAGAATCATTTTGTGAGTAAATGAAGTATGATTTGATTTTTTTTTTCTTATTTGAGTACCTTTTATATCTTTCTCTTGCCTAATTGCTCTGTCTGGGACTTCTAGTACTATTCTGAATAGGACTGGTGAGTTTGAGCATCCTTGTCATGTTCCAGAAACTACTGTGAACAACTCTAGGCACACATATTAGAAAATCTGGAAGATATGCAAATTCCTGGAAAAGCAGTCTCTCAAAATTGAATCAGGAAGAGATTGAAACACTTAATACAGCAATATTAACTTCTGAAATTGAGTCAGTAATAAATAAAAAACATATCAACTAAAAACATCTCTTGGGCCAGAGGAATTCACAGCCACATTCTATCAGACAAACAAAAAAGAACCTATACCAATCCAACTGAAACTATTTGAAAAAAATCAAAGAAAAGAGGCTTCCTCCCTAACTCATTATATGAAGCCTGCATCTGTCTGATGCCATAACCTGGCAGACAAAATGAAAAACAAAATTTCAGACCAAAATATTTGATCAATATAGATGCAAAAATCCTCAACAAAATACTAGCAAACTAAATTCAGCAACACATCAAAAAGTTAATATACCGTGAACAAGTTGGCTTTATTCCTGGGAGGCAAGACTGGTGCAATGTATTGAAATAAATAAATGTGATTCACCACATAATCTTACTCAAAAGCAAAAGCCATATACTCATTTTAATTGCTGTAGAAAATATTTTTATAAAATCCAACATCCCTTCATGATAAAAATGTTTAACAAACTAGGAATGACGGGAACATGCCTCAAAAACATCATGCTGAGTGAGTAAAAGCCCCCAAACGTTCCCCTTGTGAATTCTTTAATGAAGTCCAGAATAATATCCAAAATATAAACATCCCTGATAGTTTATGGTCAATAAGATAATTATTGTCAAATATAGGTTTAAGTACATGAATGACCACTGGAGAATATGCATTTAAAAGATATACATGTTATGAAAATATATTAAGTCTCTTGAAATTGTCCCACATGTGCCAGTTTTACGTTATATTCCACGTTAGAATGAATTCTTTTAATCAGAATTTGATGAATGAAGCACAGTACTGAGGAATTAAATGTTAATGATGTGACTGCTCTGTTCTATTGTTTTAGTTGAAAAATTAATTAACATCACATAAAATAATTTAAGTTGTGTAAGATCCCTGATGCATGTTTTTTCTTTATTTCCCTTGCATCACTAAACTGAACATAGCTCTTACTGTATATATTGTATTAATATCTGCTAAATTGATCTAAGATGAGATGCCAGATGATTGATGAAGAAGGAATTGAAAGTTGGAGTTTTTGTATCTTCCCATCAAGACCCCCAAAGTAAAAACAAAATACAATTTCCTGAAGATAATCCAGAAACAAATTCTCTGTATGCAAGCCTAGAATTTTAAAAATTCTACAGAAAACACAAGCAGTCTGCTCCTTATATTTCTGATAAGTGAAGGATCCTGTGTGCACAACAAAGTGTACCATAGTTTAGTAATTTAAGAGAGATATAAATAATCTTAATTTTCAAAGGACAAAAAGGTTTGACAAAAATAACTTGACTGTAGATGGACGTTTAATATGGAGACTATCTTCCAAAATGCAGGGCATACAGTATAAAGAATGCCAAATAAATTTTTTAGTCTGATTGCTTATAGCAGTTAGCGAACAGTGCAGAATGAGAAATGTGCATATAGCTCCCTTGAGTGTAAAAGCGAAAAGGTCATTCAAAGGGTTAAGCTTTTAAACAAAAGTTAAACCACAACTGAGTTTAAAAAAAAATCACATTAATTAATGTTTAGTATTTAGTAAATTGTTGAGAAAAGTAACTTGGACACAATTCCCATGGAAATCTTCATATCCCTTCCCATTTCCCCAGTAGCCAGCACTCTGCTCCTGAGAGTCTCATCCAAACCATTGTTCCTGGGCCTTCTTGCCTCAGCCCCCAATATCTTTGGGTTACTTTATTGATGGCCTCTACCCTCACTTAAGGATACCAATGGAGTTCTAATTCTGCAATTGCAGCCTGCTTGCCGCAGGAAATAAAGCTGCTCAATCTGCTGAAGTACGGCTGTCAGAGGGCCTCCAAGCAAATGGCTGCTTTTTAAATTTAAATAAGAAATCTACAAGTGCAAGCTAAACATTTGATAGACATGGCCATCAAAATGGGAAAAATAGACAACAGGCAATGCAAATAAGAAAAGGTAAGTGTTGAAGAAACTACCTATTGGATACTTTGCCCACTACCTGGATAATGGATTCATTTGTACTCCAAACCTCAGCATCACGCAACATACCTATATAACAAACTTACACAAGTATCCCCCACTGTAAAATAAAATTGAGGAAAAGAAAATGACAAGATGATTCTAAATTAGATGTAAATATAAATAACCTACAATAGAAACAACTTTGCAAAAGCACAAAGTTGTCAGAATAACATAACCTGATTTCAAGTGCTATTTTGATTGCGCCACTGAACCCGAGCCTGGGCAACCGACCGAGTTCCTTTCTCTAAAAATAAAATTTTTAAAAGAGTTATTATAAAGCTGAATTAATCAAATATGCTTTGTCTGTTATTAATATAGCCACTCTAGTTATCTTTTGATTTCTCTTACCATGGTGCATCTATTACCTTTCTTTTAACCAATTTGTGTTTTTATTTTAAAATTGAGTTTCCAGTAGACAGTGTCTAATTGGATCTTCTGTTTTTTTATCTGAACTGACAATCTCTGACTTTTATTTGACATGCATAGGTCATTTTTATTTAATACATTATTTATATGGATTGGTTTAAAACTCCCTTATTACTATTTATTTTTTAATGATTCTGTTCTATGCTGTTTTTTTGGCTTTTAAAATATAATGATTTGTTTTGTTATTTTCATGGTTTCTGTAAGGTAAAGCATACTTATTTAACTGATCACAGTCAAATTTCAAGCGATATCATATCACTGCAGGTATATTTTTACTTTATAATGGTATTCTTGCATACTTCCTCCTGATATCCATAGTATTTCTGTCATGTTTTACTTTTACCTGTGTTATAAACCTCATACTACATTGCTATTAGTTTCATTGAAACTATTATCTTTTGAAGAAACCTAAATATGAATAAAAATGTTGTATGTTCACCCATGTGGTTATTAATTCCAGTGCTCTTCATTTTTATACATAGATCCATACTTTCCTGTAGTATTATTTTCTTCCTGCACAAGGCCTCCCTTTCACTTTTTTAAAATATGGATCTGGAGGTGAATTCTTTCACACTTTTCATAGCTAAAAATGTCCTTATTTCACTGTCATTTTTGAAAGATATTTTATCTAGATATAGAATAAAATTTTTGTTGACAGTGCTTTCATTTTAGTACTTTAATAATCGTCCTCCAAAACCTTTGTTTGCATCATTTTCAACAAGAAATTTGTCTTTTTCCTCCTGTTTTCTTCCGTTCTGGCTGGAATATTTTGCTTGTTGCTCAATGATTTGAATATATTCTCTTTACTACTAGTTTTGAGCAATATAATTATTATTTGTCATGTAGTTTTCTTCATATTTTATGTGCTTGGGGTTCATTGCGTTTCTTAGAACTGAGGATTCATATTTCTAAAGTACTGAATTTTTGTATTTCCAAAATTTTATGTTAAATCCTAAAGGCCCAATACCTCAGAATATGACTGCATTTGGTTTTAAAGCCATTAAGTGAGGTGACTACATTAAAATTAGGCTGATTGGATATGATTTAATCCAATTTGGCTGAAATTCTAATAAGAAGAGGAAATTTGGATCCACAAAGAAAATGAATGAATGCATGCACACAAAGGAAAGGCCATGTGAAAACAGTTAGAAGGTGGTTATCTGGAAGCCAAGGAGATAGACCAGAAAAAAACAAGCCTACTAACACCTTCATCTTTACTTTCTAGTCTCTAGTATTTTCATAAAATAAATCTGTGTTGTTTAAGCCACCTAGCCTGCGGCATTTTTATTTTTGGCAGACCTAGAGAACTAATAGTTATCATCAATTTGGGGGAATTTTCAGTTATTATGTTTGCAAATATTTTTCTTCTGCCTCTATTATCTCCTTTCTTTCAAGCACTTTAATTACATGTGTATAAGTCAACTTCGTGTTGTCTTATGGCTCACAGATACGCGATTTTTCAAAATTCACTTTTCCTGTTAAATCTTGGATAATTTTTATTGCTATATCTACTAAGTCACTAAGCTGTCTTCTGCATTGTCTAATGTTATTAATCCCATTAGTATTTTTCATCTCACACATGGTAATTTCCTTTTTTCATGTTTTAATAAAATTATTTATTTTGCATTTTTATACATACACAATATTTCTATATTTATAGGGTACTTGTGTGTATTCGTCACATGCATAGATTGTGTAATGATTAAGCCAGGGTATTTGGAGTATATATCGCTTTAAGTATTTATCATATCTATTGGAAACATTTCAATTCTTCTTTTCAAGCTACTTTAAAATGTATAATATATTGTTGCTGTCTATAGTTGCCTTATTCTGTTATTAAACATTAGAACTCATTTCTTGTATATAGCAGCATGTGTGTGTCCATTAACCAACCTCTCTTCATGCCTCCCTCCTACCCACACACCCTTCACTTTTCTCAGCCTTTGGTATCTACCATTTTCTTCTTTCCCTCCATAACATCAACTATTTTAGGTCCCACATATGAGTGAGTACATGTGGTATTTGACTTTCTGTGCCTGGCTCATTTGACTTAACATAAGGACCTTCAGTTCCATCCTTGTTGCTGCTGCAAATGACATGGTTTTATTCTTTCTTGTAGGAGAATATAATTCTATTGTGCATATATAACACACTTTATTTATCTATCCACTAGTCGTCACTTAGGTTGATTCCATATCTTTGCTATTTTGAATAGTGCTGCAATAAACATGTAGGTATGGGTACTCCTTTGATATACTAATTTCTTTACCTTTGGATAGATACCTAGTAGTAGGATTGCTGGATCAAAGAGTACTTCTATTTTAAATTCTTCTTCCTTTATTTTTGTTTGACTAGGTTATTTCAAAAGATCTGCCTTCAAATTCTGGGATTCTTTCTTCTCCTTGATCAAGTCTACTGTTGAAGTTTTTGAATTTATGTTGTATTTTATTTGATGAATTATTTAGTTTTGGAATTTCTGTTTGAATTTTTTTTTAATTTTTAAGAACTTTTAATTTTTTTATAGATTTAGCGTGTACAAGTGCAGATGTCTTATATTCATTAACTACGTAGTGGTGCAGTCTGAGCTTTCAATGTTCCCATCACCCAAATAGTGAACACTGCACCGAATAGGTAATTTTTCAACCCTCACCAACCCTCCAAAATTCTACCATTGGATCTTTTGTTTAATGAAATCTATTTCTTTGGTAAATTTCTTATTCATGTCCTAAATTGTTTTTCTGACTTTGTATTGTTTCTCAGTATTCTTTGTACCTCATTTAACTTATTTTAAAATAAATTCTTTTAATGGGAATTCATGAATTTGTGTTTTACTGAGTTCTGTTGCTGGAGCGTTATTGTGCCCTGTTGGAGGTATCATACTTCCTTGCTTTTTCATGTTCCCTGTGTCCTTACATTGTTATCTGTGCATCTGGCATAACAGTTGCTTCTTCTAGTTTTTTGAGTTTGAATTCATATGGGGAAGATTTTTTTTCCTGAAGATGCATCTATTGTGTTGGTTGAGCAGAACACTTTAGCTTTGATTCTGGGTGCATACAGTAGTCTCTGTAATTTCTGTGACTGTACAAAACATTAGTGTATCTGTGATTTCCTCAGTGGCTGAGGGTGTGGTTATTAGTGGTGGCTCTGGTGAAGTATTGCTGGGGACTGAGATGCCCGGTGGGCCTGTCTTGTATTCCTGTGGTTGCAGTGGTGGGCTGAATGTGCCTATCCTTGGACCATAGAGTGGTGTATTCTAGCACTGGTGTTAGCAGGTCCAGGCTTGAATCCCAGTGTTCTTGGGTCTCCAAGTGGCTTGCACAGATGTCAGTTATGGCGGTGGTAGGCTAGGTGAATTGGCAAGTTTTGAGGCCTCTGGGTCATGGCATCAGCCAACATGTCATGGCTGATAGCAGTGGCAATGGTAGAATAACCCTCTGGGTCCTAAGTAACATACACTGGTGTTGGTGGTGACTGCAATGAGCTGGAATTGCAAGTTTCCAGGCTCACAAGTGGTGCATCCAGGCAGGTGCCAGCTGTGGTTGTAGCAACAGGGTAGGTAGGCCCAACCTCAGGCCTCTAGGAGAAGTGCTCATATACCAGTGGTGATGGACTAGGCTGGGAAATCCCCAGGGCCCTGGATTATGTGCTCTAACATTGGGGATACAGGCAAAGCTAGGTTGGGCAGACTGTCCTCAGGCCACTGATGGTATTTTCAGGTGCCTGCTGTGGTAGGCAAGGTTGGGGGCAATCCCAAAACTCCTAGCAGAATACTAAGATGGGGGATGGCAACAGCCATGCTATTGCCCTGCCACATGGGAGGGTGGGAGCTACATTCAATAGCAGCCACCTAGGCTGGAAGGTAAGGATTGCAAGCCCTGCTTTTGCCTCAGCCCTGGTGGCAGCTACTTGTACCTTGCTCATGCCTCATCTCAGGCAGTGGTAGCCTGAACCTCGCTCGTGTCTTAGCCCTATCACTGCTGGGCCCCAGGACAATGCAATCAATTATGAGCTGGGCACTCAAAATGGCACCATGCGGTAGTTTCTTAGGATTTAGAGGAGAATGTGGTAGAGCAGTAACACTGTGCAATTTCTCAGCAACACCCTATGTTAGCTTCAAGGCCCATGTCATTCTAGGGGCTCTCCTATAGTTAAAAATGCAGAAGTCCATGGTGGAAATGTGAACCAATGAGAAATCTCTTCTTTACCCTTTCTTTGCATTGGGGAGTTTCTCCTGGCTACCAGTCAATTCTGGCCAAGCAGGCTAAACATCACTTTCCTCTCCTTCCTTGCTTTAGGTATTTCCTGTCACTTTTCTGTTGTATACCAGTTTCCTCCTTTGGAGGATGTATTTGAAGTGTAATTATTTACTCACTATTTTCTTTTTTCTTACTGAAAGTGGTGAATATTAGATGCCTCTAGTCATCTATCTTGAAGCCCCTTCTTTATTTTATATATTTTTAATTTTTCTGAGATGATGGGATCTCACTATGTTGTCAAGACTAATCTCGAACTCCTGGTGTCAGGCAATCCTTCTGTCTCTGCCTCTCAAGTAGCTAAGACTATAGGCAAGTACCACAATATCCTCTCACTCTATGGTTTCTTTTTGTATCCTTCTAACATAAACACTCATGTTTGAAATTTCATCACAGCACTATTCACAGTAACAAAGACATGAAATCGACCTAGATGTCCATCAATAGTATATTGCATAAAAAAATGTGGCATATTTATATCATGGAATACTATGAAGCTATAATATAGAATGATATCATGTCCTTTGCAACGACATAGCTGGAGCTGGAGGCCATTATCCTAAGAGAATTAACGTAGGGACAGAAAACCAAATACAACGTGCTCTCACTTATAAGTGGGAGCTAAACATTGAGTATACATGGACACAAACAAGAAAACAATGGACACTGAGGCCTATTTGAGGGTGGAGGGTCAGGGGATGAAGAAGACTGAAAAGCTATCTGTCAGGTATTATGCTGACTACCTGGGTGACAAAGTTATCTGTACACCAAACCCCCACGACACACAATTTACCCATGTAACAAACCTGCACATTTACCCCTTGAACCTAAAATGTAAATTGAAAAGAATATTGAATTGAAATATACATTGGGTGTGTTTAGAAAAAAAGTTATGAAATATTTAAAATAGCAATAAAACACTTTCAGCACATTAAATCTAATCTAATGTAATGCTAATAAACCATTACATTGGTTTAATCATTTTTAATTATAAATAATATTTTCTTTTGCACATAATTATCTATATATATTACATATGCATGTTTATCAAAATGAAATATATTGAAACAACAATATTTTAACAAATTTAAAGTACTTTTTTTATTTCTAACTTATTTAAGCTCTTTTAAAGATAATTAAGAAGTACAGTCTAATTTGAATGTATAGTTGGGATATCAATAATACTAAGAAAAAAGACATCTAAATTATTAAAGATGGTGTTATGTATGAATCTTCACTATGTCTGCAGTGATGCGATTATGGCTGAATTGGAGGTGACTGGGGAACTTTACCCATTTTTTTTTTCTGCACTGGATTATGATGGCCAATTGAGTAAGAACTAGTACTGTTTTATTCCTGTCATTCTTTGGCTTATGGAAAAACTGAGTTTTGTGAAAAGTCAATTATATCAAAGCAATTAAATTTCTATCTACAAGTGACAGCCACATAGACAAATGAGAATGAGTGATTCCACCTGCTTGAATTCTATTCAGCACAATTTTTTTTTCAATGCCTGGAAAAGTATGGTTATAATATACTGGTGTTTAGTAGGTATTTACCTTTGAATAGGCAAATAAGTTCAAACAATGAGATGGCCCCTTTATTGGGATTAAGAGATGGGTTTTACATGTATCAAGTATTATCACCTGGGTCTCCTGTTCAGATGAAATCATAACACAAAAATCCAGGAAATGTATTCTAAGTTGTTATTTCATTTGCTTTTTCTTTGTTTCCTTCTTTAAATATATCTCTTGGTTGGTCCCACAGGTTGCCAGAACTTAGGCAGAATGTATACAAACAGCTTCAGCCCCACCATTGACTAGAGCTCAGGATCTAGTGGTCCAACAACAAGTTAGGACACCTGTGTGCTTTCCAACCTTCCTTTGCCTTTCCAAACCCCTGAATGTTTTAACTGTCAACTAGTACCTGGGATACAGAGTTCATGAGGGTTACGCTTAGTTATTTGAGTGGTTCCTAAACTTCAGCACTTTTATTCCACTCTTATTTTTGCTCACTTTATAACACTACATACCTTCATACTATAATCTATCAATTTTACCCTGTTACTTACAATTCTACTTCCCTCTTTGGTCTTGGGCTTCTTCTTCAGCCAGTCAGAAGGCCCAATTAAACTACCAACTTCTACTAACTCTACTGGAACTAGATTCTGTCCACAGGACATGGGCTTTTGTCTAAATTACAAATATCTCCCAAAGCTTAGACAGGATTGCCCTTTTGGTATATATCTTGTCCCCAAAGAACAGAAGTAGCCTGTACAGGGATGAAGAATAACCATGGTCTATGAACACAGGAAGACAGACTTTGTTTTGCCAAGCCAACTCAGATAACAGTAATAACACTGTTATCCACTATTAATAATTACTAAAACACCACTTACCTAAAACCAAGATTTCCTTTAGAAACTGCTATGGCATAAATGTATGCTAGTCAGTTTTATAATATACTTTAGCTATTTTCAATAAAAATAATATATTGTTACATTTTTTATGACTGACACTTGAGCATTTACTATATGCCTGGAATATTGCTATGTATTTTAAATGACTTGACTAATTTGAGCTTTACAATAATTCTTCGTGATAAATATAGTTATGTTAATGAAGCACAGAAAAGAGTCGAACAGCTAATAAATCGTACAGCCAAGATAGCAATCCAGGTAGCCTAGTTCTAGAGCACACTTTCTTAACTACTTAGACATGACATCTCTCTATCAACTGTATTACTAAGAAATAAAAACTTACGGCATTAACTCATGGTCTCTGAGCATGTAAGTTGACATCCTGCGTGCGTATTTTACTATAGTAACAACAATAACAGTATAAAAATATCACCTACCATTTATAGAGTATTTATCATGTGCTAGACACTATTAGATGGCATTACATATGTACTTCAGTTAATTTATTCAACAGCTCTACAAGATAACTATATTATTAACTTTATTTTACAGTAGAAAATACAAAGAGGAAAAATAACTAGTATTATACCCTAAATAGAAGTGGAATTGGGCTTCAAATCCAGATGTGTGCATACATCATGTTGGCCAATTATGTTTTCTTTTCATTTTGAATGGTTGACCCCTGGTAATATTTAAAAATACTTTATTTTGAGAAGCGATAGTAAATCATTAAGCTGATTAGCATAGTTTTATGTTATAGTCCCTCCTCAAGGGAGTAATGTTTATAGATGAATAGGTATTATTAATACTGGAAAATAATGCTAAAACATAAAGAATGCAGATTTAACATTTGGACTTAAGCTGTTTTAAATATTTATATGACCAATGTATATACATGTGCTGATAGAGATGACATGCTTTTGATATCAAATACAATTCAGTGAAAAGTATTCTACTTAAAGTATCACTCCCACTATTGCATTAAGTTTTGATTCTACATTTTAAAATGCATGTGATTTTTTTAAGTGGTAAATTTTCTAAAAATTCTTTGAACAGTCTCATCTTTTCCTTGGCATTTTATAAGGGACATAGTTAGAAATAGATTTTTTTTAATGCGAGCTTTTATTTAGATACAAAGGGCACATGTGTATAATTGTTACATGGGCTTATTGGACTCAGTGAGCATAGTATCCAACAGGTAGATTTTTCAACTCATGCTCCCCTTTTTCTGTTCCTCCTCTAGTAGTTCCAGTGTTTATTGTTCCCATGTTTATGACCATATATGCAAAACGTTTAGTTCCCACTTATAAGTGAGAATATACAGTTTTTGTTATTTTGTTCCTACATTAATTTTCTTAGGGTCATGAATGGCCTCCAGCTCCATCCTTGTTGCTGCGAAGTACATGATCTCATTCTTTATTATGGTTGCATAGTATTCCCCAGCATGTATGTACCACATTTTCATTATCCAATCCAGCATTGATGGGCATCTAGGTTGATTTCACGTCCTTGCTTTCCAAATGGTGCAGGGATGAACATACATATGTCTATTTGGTAGAATAATCCAATCCATGAGCACAGGATGTTTTTACATTTATTTTTGTTCTCTCTGATTTCTTACAGAAGTGTTTTTTAGTTATCCTTGTAGAGATATTTCGCCTTCTTGCTTATCTGTATTTCTAGGTATTTTATTTGCTTTGTGGCTGTGTTAAGTGGGATTGTGTTCTAGATTTGGCTCTCAGCCTAGTTGATATTGGTGTGTAGAAATCCTACTTGTGTTAGTCTGTTTTCATCCTGCTGATAAAGACATACCCAAGACTGGGTAATTTATAAAGAAAAAGAGGTTTAATGAACTCACAGTTCCATGTCTCTGGGGACGTCTCAAAATCATGGCAGAAGGTAAGGATACAACAAAGGCATGTCTTACATGGTGGCAGGCAATGATATAAACGAAAGCCAAGGTAATGGAGAAACCGCTTATAAAATCATCAGATCTCCTGAGACTTATTCACTACCACAAGAGTATGGAGGAAACCACCCCCGCGATTCTATTATTTCCCATTTGTTCTCTCTCACAACATGTGGGAATAATGGCAGCTACAATTCAAGATGAGATTTGGGTGGGGGCTCAGCCAAACCATATCATTCCACATGTGGCCCCTCCCAAATCTCATGTCCTCACATTTCAAAACCAATCATGCCTTCCCAACAGTCCCCAAAGTCTTAACTCATTTCAGCATTAACTCAAAAGTTCACAATCCAAAGTTTTATCTGAAACCAGGCAAGCCTCTTCCACCTATGAGTCTACAAAATCAAAAGCAAATTAGTTACTTCCTAGATAAAATGGGGGTACAAGCATTGGGTAAATACACCCATTCCAAATAGGAGAAATAGGCCAAAACAAAAGGGCTGAAAGCCCCATGCAAGTCCAGAATCCAGTGGGGCAGTCAAATCTTAAAGCTCCAAAATGATCTCCACGGGCTCCATATCTCACATCTAGGTCATGCTGAAACAAGAGGTAGATTCCCATGGTCTTGGGCAGCTCTGCGCCTGTGGCTTTGCAGGGTACAGTCTCCCTTCTGGCTGTTTTCACAGTCTTGTATTGAGTGTCTGTGGCTTTTCCAGGTGCACAGTGCTAGCTTCTGGTGGATCTTCCATTCTGGGGTCTGGGGGACAGTGGCCCTCTTCTCAAAACTCCACTAGGCCGTGTCCCAGTGGGGACTCTGTGTTTTTTTGTTGCTTCAACCCCACATTTCCCTTCTGCACTGTCCTAGCAGAGGTTCTCCATAAGGGCCCCACACCTGCAGCAAACTTTTTCAGACATCCAGGTATTTCCATACATCCTCTGAAATCTAGGTAACTGTCAACTCTTAACTTCTGTTCATCCACAGGTTCAACACCACAAGGAAGCTGCCAAGGCTCGGGGCTTGCGCTCTCTGAAGCCATGGCCTGAACTGCACCTTAGCCCCTTTTAGCCAAGGCTAGAATGGCTGGGAAGCAGGGCACTAAGTACCTTGGTGACACACAGCAGGGTGGCCCTGGCCCCGCCCACAAAACCATTTTTATCTCCCAGGCCTCCAGGACTGTGATGGGAGGGGCTGTCTCGAAATTCTCTGACATGCCCTGTAAACATTTTCCTGATTGTCCAGAAAATTAAAATTTGGCTCCTCATTACTTATGTAAATTTCTGCAGTCAGCTTGAATTTCTCTGCAGAAAATTGTTTTTTCTTTCCTATCACATTGTCAGCCTTCAAATTTTCTGAACTTTTATGCTTTATTACCCTTTTGAAACTGAATGCTTTTAACAGCACCCAAGTCACATCCTGAATGCTTTGCAGCTTAGAAATCTCTTCCAGCAGATACCCTAAATCATCCCCCTCTTGTTCAAAGTTCTACAGATCTCTAGGACAAGGGTAATAAGCCACCAATCTCTTTGCTAAAACATAACAAGAGTCACCTTTACTCCAGTTCCCAACAAGTTCCTTATCTCCATCTGAGACCACCTCAGCCTGGATTTCATTGTCCATATTATTGTAAGTGTTGTGGTCAAAGCCATTCAACAAGTCTCTAGGAAGTTCCAAACTTTCCCCCATATTTGTGTCTTCTTCTGGGTCCTCCAAACTGTTCCAACCTCTGCCTGCTACCCAGTCAGTTCCAAAGTCACTTCCACATTTTTGAGTATCTTTATACAGTGCCCCACTCTATCGGTATCAATTTACTGTATTAGTTTGCTACCAGCCAGGTGATTAAGACATACCTGAGAATGCACAATTTACAAAGAAAAATAGGGTTAATAGACTCATAGTTCCATGTGGCTGGGGAGGCCTCAAAACCATGGTGGAAAATGAGGGAAGAGCAAAGGCACATCTTACATGGTGGCAGACCAAGAGAGAAATGAGAACCAAGTGAAAGAGAAAATCTCTTGTAAAATCATCAAGCATCATGAGACTTATTCACTATTACCAGAACAGTATGGGGGAAACTGCCCCCATAATTCAGTTATCTCCCACCAGGTCCCTCCCACAGCACATGGGAATAATGGAAGCTACAATTCTAGATGAGCTTTGGTTGAGGACATAGCCAAACCACATCACTACCAATTTCTATACATTAATATTGTATCCTGAAACTTGCTAAATTTGTTCTTCAGTTATAGTAGCCTTTTGGCACAGCCTTTAGAGTTTTCTAGGTATAGAATTATATTATCAGTTAAGAGAGATAGTTTAACTTATTTTCCTATTAGGATGCCTTTCATTTCTTTCTCTTGCTTGATTGCTCTGAATGGGACTTCTACTACTATGCTCAATAAGAATGGTGAGAGTTGGCATCCTTGTCTTGTTCCAGTTCTGAAGGGAAATGTTTTCAACTTTTGCCCATTCAGAATGATGTTGGCTGTGGGTTTGTCATAGATGGCTCTTATTATTTGGGATATGATACTTCGATGCCTAGTCTGTTGAAAATTTTTCATAAAAGGATGTTGGATTTTGTCAAAAGCTTTTTCTGTGTTTATTGAGACAATCATATGTTTTTTTTTTTAATTTGGTTGATAGGATGAATCACATTTATTGATTTGTGTATTTTGAATCAATCTTGCATCGCAGGAATAAAGCATACTTGATCATGGTGAATTAACTTTTTAATGTGCTGTTGGATTTAGTTTGCTGGTATTTTGTTGAGGATTTTTACATCTATGTTCATTGAAGATGTTGAACTGAAGTTTTCTTTTTTTAGTTTATCTGCCAGCTTGTGGGATTAGGCTGAAGCCAGCTTTATAAAATGAGTTAGGAAAGATTACCCCTCCTTGTTTCATTGGAATTGCTTTGGTAGGATTGGTACCAGTTCTTTGTGGACTTGGTAGAATTCAGTGAATATATCTGGTCCAGGGCTTTTATTTTTTTATGTTTTATTTTTTTGGTTGGTAGATTTTGTATTGCTGATTCTATTTCAGAAGTTAATTTGGTCTATTCAGGGTTTCAATTTCTTTCTGATTCCATCTTGGTACATTTTATGTTTCCAAGAATTCATCCATTTCCCCTAGGCATTCAATTTGTTTGCACAGAGATGTTCACAGCGTTCTCTGAGAATCTTTTTCATGACTGTTTGATGAGTTGTAATGTCATCTTCATCACTTCTGATTGTACTTATTCTAGCTAGCATTCTATCAATCATATTTATTTATTTGATAACTCTGTATTTCATTGATCATTTGTATACGTTTTACTTCTCAATTTCAATAAGTTTCTAAATTATTTCTTTTTATATGCTAGCTTTGTTGATAGATTGTTCTTTATTTCCCAGTTTTTTTTAGGTACAAAGTGAAATTGTTAATTTGAGATTTTTACAACTTCTTGAAGAGGGTAATAACCTTTCATCTTAACACTGCTGTGTCTATGTTCCAGAAACTCTGGTACGTTTTGTCCTTGCTTTAATTAATGTCAAAGAATTTTCTGATATCTGTCCTTATTTCAATGTCCTCTCAGAAGTTATTTAGAAGCAAGTTGTTTAATTTTCATAAACTTGTGTCGTTTTGAAAGAGATCTTCTTGATATTAATTTTTATTTCTATTGCAGTATGGTCTAAGAGTGTGTCTGGTACAATTTCAGGGTTTTTAATTTATTGAGACTTGCTTTATGACTGAGCATGTGGTAAATCATATTTTGTTTCTGATGGGTGTGGTGTTCTATAGATGTCTTCCAGATTCAGTCGGTAAAGTGTCAAATGTAAATCCAGATTGTTTTGTGAGTTTTTCACCTTGATGATCTGTCTAATGCTGTCAGTGGGGTGTTGAAGTCTCCCAGTATTCTTGTGTAGTTGTCTAAGTCTTTTCATAGGCCAAGAAGAACTTGTTTTATAAATCTGGGTACTCCATTATTGGTTGCATATATATTTAGTCTAGTTAAGGCTTCCAGTTGGTCTGCACTCTTTATCATTACATAATGCCCTTCTTCATAATTGTCCAGTTTTATTAAAGTCTGTTTTATTCCATGTAAGAATAGCAACTCCTGCTCTTTTTTGTTTTCCATTTGTAAGGTAGATCTTTCTCTGTTTTTGTTTTTCTTAGAGCCTGTGGGTGTTGTTACATGTCGGACGGGTCTCTTGAAGATAACAGATGGCTGGGTGCTGTGTTATTATCCAGCCTGACATTCTGTGTCTTTTAAGTGGTGTGTTTAGCTCATTTACATACAACGTTAGTGGTGGTATGTGTGATTTTGATTCTGTCATTGTTTTGTTGGCTAGTAGTTTTATAGACTAGATTGTGTACTTGCTTTATAGTGCCTGGAGGCTGTGTGCCTGAGTATGCTTTTGTGGTAACAGCTGTCATTCATTTGAATCCATGTTTAGCACTCCCTTAAGGACCTCTTGTAATGTTGGTCTAACTGAAATGTATTCCTCCAGTGCTTGCTTGTCTGAAAACGATTTTTTTTCTGTTTCACTTATAAAGCTTAGTTTGGCAGAAATAAAATTCTTAGTTGGATTTTTTTTCTTTAAGATACTCAGATTAGGGCCTGAATCTTCCAGCTCGTAAGTTTTCTGCTGAGAGGTCTGCTGCTGTTCTGATTGGCTTCCCTTTGTACTTGACTAGACCCTTTTCTCTAGCTTCTTTTAAGACTTTTTTTTATAATGTTGACCTGGTGAATCTGATGAATATTTGCCTTGGAGATGGTGATTTTTGCATAGTATATTGCCAGAGTTCTCTATTTGTTGGATCTGCATGTCAGCCTCTTTATCAAGACTAGGGAAATTTTTGTAGATTATATCTTCAAATATATTTTCCAAGTTGCTTTTTCTCTCTCCTTCCCTGTCAGAAATACAAATGAGTCATAGATTCAGTCTCTTGCATAATCTCACATTATTCAGAGGTTCTGTTCATTTTTCTTAATTATTTTTCTTTATTTTTGTCTGATTAAGTTGATTTGGAGAACAGATCTTCTAGCTCTGAGATTCTTTCCTCAGCTTGGTCAATTCTGTTATTACTACTTGTGATGATATAAAATTTCTGTAGTGAGTTTTTCAGCTATGCAAGTTCAGTTTGGTTCTTTCTCAAAATGGCTACTTTTTCTTTCATCTCTTGAATCATTTTATTGGATTTCTTGTATTGAGCTTAAACTTCCTTCCAAATCTCAATAAGTTGCCTTGCCATTCAGATTCTGAATTCTATCCATCTGTCATTTTGGTCATTTCTGTCTGGTTAAGAACCATGGCTGTGGAACTAGTCTACTTGTTTTGACATAAGGCATAATCTGGGTTTTGGGACTTTCACAGTCCTTGTGTTGATTCTTTCTCATCTGGGAGAGTTGACGTTCCTTTAACTGTGGTATACATTGAGTATAGTTAGTTGGCTTCATTTCTGAATGCCTTCAGAGGGCCTGAGCTCTGAATAGAATTTTTATGTGTGGGTGAATTTTTGCACCTGTTTTCACAGGTGTAAGTTTTAGTGGGATAAATTTTTGGTATTATAGTTTGGGCTGCAATCAAGTAGATGGGTTTGAGTAATAACTGGTAGCTATTTTAATAACCAAATATGTAGCACTTTTATACCTTCTTACATTCAAGGTCATGCTCTGTGATTGGGCAGGACACAGCTGGCCTCTTAACCAGGTATGACCCTGGGCCTTGGAGGGGCCCCTCCAATCACTGGCATGGTGCCAGTGGCTTTTGTTGTTGTTGTTAGCTGTTCTGGATTGCAGTGCCTTCTAGGGTAGAGGCTGTAGTAGGAAGATATGTCACCCTTTTCCTGAACTGACCCTGCGAAGGGAGGCACACCTCACTCCTGCCCCGCCCCAGGGACCTACATATCTAATCCCTCTCAGCACTCTGATTGTGGGGGCTCCACCCCCTCTGGAGTGCTAGCCACAGATCTTGGCTCTATATTCCTGAGCAGCTCTGGGGTACTGGGGCTTCCCATGGCTGGGATTTGGGTTCCTGCTGTGGTGAGGTATCTGATGTGCTCCCAGATGAGCAGAAAAAGTACTCACGTGCAGCAATGACTCAGGCTGGGCTACCATCTACACTGTGCATCTGCTCCTGTGGGGTGGCTAGCCATTGGCCCTGGGAAGGGCTGGTGGACAGCAGGGTTTACAGAGCAGTTGTGCCCCAGTCCCGGTGGAAGCTGGCTCCACCTTTTCCTGGCTCAGAGATCAGCTGGGGCCCATGTCTCCCAGAAGGGGTTGGGGAGCCCTAGGGGATGAGCATCTATGGCTGCTCTCCACTCAAGCTCCCCAGCACACAAAAGCTCCCAGGCTTTATGCCATTTGAAGGCCAGTCTCTACTTGCTTCCAGGAGAGATCCCACTGCCAGCTCACATATTCATGAGAGATGTGGGGTCTCCAGTAGCTAGGATCTCATGGGTCCATGATGAGATTGAATTGTCTCTCAGTTCTCTCATTCACTCCTTACCCTTGAGCCATTCGAGGCTGGGAACTAAACCTGGCATGCAGGCAACCCATGGAGGTTTCCAAGCTTTCTGTCTCTTCACTGTTGGCTTCAGCATTTCTTTTTCATCCAGTCTTAGCATTTTTTATTCTATTTGCCCAAATTATGGTGGTTTACTCAACAATTTTGCCTCTCTCAGTGGTTACGGTGCTTCTTGGCTGCATCTTATCAGCCACCTTTTCCCCTCTAGAAATGAGTTTATTGGGAGAAGCAAGAGCCTACCACATTATCTCCAATGTAAATTTCTCTTTTAATTATTTTTTTTTGAAAAGGAGAGTGTGGTCAAAGATTCTCCAAAACTCCTTTATTTCTAAATGTGGTTAATGATCTATTCATTATCTATGAATATTCATTTTCTGCAGAATGATCTATTCTGTAGATACCTGAGTATCTATAGAGTTTGTCCAAATAAAAGACATATAGCTCTCTTTACTACTTACTGAGCAGAGACACTTACTTGCTATAGGAAATTAGAAATCTCAAAGGTTGGAAAAAGATATGTTATTCCAGGAATATGACATGCTAATAAAAAGCAGTTATGTAGGGCTTTCCAACAGAAAATTTACTAAAAGCAACAACTTTCACCATAACCTAACACCATTTAAATAGTTAGAATTCTCTGTCACATTCTTCTAAAGGAGAAAATAAAACAAGCCTGGTATGAGAGAAGTTGGATAGTCCACTGTACAAAATCCCTTGATCTATTACTTATTAACCCATGCCACTGAGAGGGATTTTGTTCAGCAAGAGGAGCAAAAACTAACTTAAACCCCATTTGCTTCTGAGATTGCAACATATCTATACATTTAAACTCAGAAGTTGTAAATATCATTTCTCACAAACTATAGTTTAGAAAGAAGTGCAGACGCTGTTAAAATGAATTTGCTGTTAACTCCCTGAGAGAAAACTGCCAATATTTACCAATTTTGAAAAGATTTCATGACAACCTTATACTAATCTTTTATTTCACTTAAGATGTTATTTGCAATAAGTCTTCTTTCCACTGGAAAATGTTTGTATACCACTAACTTTTAAGCAGCCTGCCCTCTCTATAACATAAGAGTACCTTGCCATTATGTTATGGGATAGTGGCATTTCCCCTGCTATAAAATGTGCTGTTTTAGAACAGCTATTTTTAAAAGAGTGAAAATAAATATAAATATATATTTGTCTGAGTTTCTTTGGACAAAATGTTATCCATAATACTAAAAACTATAAGCTTGTAATGCTTTATAAATTTATGAATAACATTACATTACAAGAAGATGAGAATGAATCTAACACATGAATAAGCACACATAAACTTCGACGCATAGTGTCTTAAATATATAATTAATACTTTTGTGCATGATTAGCTTTGAATCTAAACAAGGTTGTTATTGAAGAAAATACTGGAGCCACATTAGAACATTACTCATTACAGTTGAGAATTTAGTATACAAATTTTACCAGAGCCCCTTCCCAAGGGAGTTTCAATTTAGTGGTTAATTGAAAAATGTTTAACAACTAATACTTTTTATATAAAAAAAAATTAGAGCCCTGATTTCTGATTTGCATTTTACCTTGGTTGATTTCATACTAACCACATGCTGTCACAGAAAACAAATTTGGGCTCATGCTAGTTAATATGAGCTACTTTCTGTTTACCACTGGCTCAGGTTTTTTTAGTGGAAGTATCAAAAGAAACTTGCTCAAACATAATCTTGCATCTGAAGGCATGGATTCTGAAAAGAGTACTGGAATGAGGCTTACTGCCAATGCTTTAATGCAAGCCTCATGATTTATTGCTTTAACTATTACCATAATCTTCTAATTGATCTTGTCTCATCTCTCCCTCCTAGTTTATCCTCAACTCTGCTGCTGCCAGAAGGATATTTCAGAAGTCCAGATTTCTTCACATCAGTCACTCCTTCAGTTCCTCGGAGGATTAAGTTCAAAGAATGTGTGACAATCAGATCTCTTCATGAAAGGCACAGCACTTTTTCTAGATTTTCTAGTTTGTGGGCATACAGGTGTTAATAGAAGTCTCTGATAATTATTTCTATTTCTTTGGGGTCAGTGGAAACATCTTCTTTGTAATTTTTAATTGTGTTTATGTAAATATTTATATTTTTCTTTGTTAGTCCAGCTAGCATGGTAATTCTGTTTTAAGTTTTTGAGTAATTGCTACACAGCTTTTCACAATGACTAAATTAATTTACACTCCCACCAGCAGGGTAGAAGTGTTCCCTTTTCTCCACAACCTCACCAGCATCTGTTATTTTTTGACTTTTTAGTAACACCCATTGTATTTTTCATGTATTCATGTATTCTGCATGGTTTCTCCAGTCATGCAGAACTGTGAGTCAATTAAATCTCCTTTGGGTATTATGAAATGGTTATCTCACTGTGGCTTTGATTTTCATTTCTCTAATGATAACAGATGTTGGGTGTATTAGTCTGTTTCCACGCTGTTATGAAGATACTACTTGAGACTGGGGAATTTATAAACAAAGAATGCTTAATTGATTCACAGTTCTGCATGGCTGGGGAGACCTCAGGGAACTTACAATCATGGCAGAAGGTGAAGGAAAAGGAAGGCACATCTTACATGGCTGCAGGAGAGAGAGAGCAGGGGAAACTGCCATTTTTAAACTGTCAGATCTTGTAAGAACTCCCTCACTATCATAAAAACACCATGGGGAAAACTGCCACAAAGATCCAATCACCTTCCACTTGATTTTTCCCTTGACACATGGATATTACAGTTCTAGAGGAGATTTGGGTGGGCACAAAGAGTGAAATCATATCTTTCTTCTTCTGGCCCCTTCCAAATCTCATGTCTTTTTACATTTCAAAACCAATCTTGCTTCCCCAACAGCTCCCCAAAGTCTTATTCCAACCTTAACCCAAAAGTCTAGGTCCAAAGTTTCATTTGAGAAAAAGTCCTTTCCACCTGTAAGCCTGTAAAATCAAAAAGAAGTTAAGTACTTCCAAGGAGCAATAAAGGTGCAGGCATTGGGTAAATATTATGATTTCTAATGGGAGAAATTAACCAAAACAAAGGGACCACAGGCCACATGAAAGTCTGAAACCCAGTGGAGCAGTCATTACATCTTACAGCTTTGAAATGATTTCCTTTGACTTCACGTCTCACATCCAGGGCATGCTGATGCAAGAAGTAGGCTCCCACAGCCTTGGGCAGCTCTGCCCCTGTGACTCTGCAGGGTACATCACTTGTGGCTGCTTTGACAGCCTGACGTTGAGTGCCTGTGGCTTTTCCAGGTGTGTGATGCAAGATGTTGGTGGATTTACCATTCTAGGGTATGGATGATGATGGCCCTTTTCTCACAGTGCCACTAAATAGTGCTCTATCTCTGTGATTAACCCACTTTAAACACACTCCCCCCCTCACTAACCCAGTGGTGCAAATTTAACTGCCTATAAAGGCCAGGAACCTAACAGGATTGTGTAAATTAAAATGAAGAGGCCTATCAAAATATTTTTATGTGGGAAAGTGAATTCATTGTTATAAATTTAATTTTTCAAGAGTAGTAAGACTTTAAGATGTTTTTAAGTTAAAATATCCCATTAAGAAATGTGGTGAATAGTCTATCAATGGATCAATGCCTAAAGAAAATGTGGTATACATACACAATATAATACTATTCAGCCATAAAAGAATGATATCCTGTCATTTTCATCAACACAGGTGAAACTGGAAGTCATTATATTAAGTGTAATATGCCAGGCACTGAAAACAAATGTCACATGTTCTTATTTATATGTGGGAAATAAATAAGTTGATATAATGGAAGTAGAAGGCTGAATGATGGTTACCAGAGGCTAGGAAATATGTTTGGGGAAGGGAATAAAGAAAGGTTAGTTAATAGGTACAAAAATTCAGTTAAATAGAAGGAATGAACTCTATTGTTTAGTAGTGTATTAGGGTGGCATAGTTAATAATCTGTTGTATATTTTGAAAATTTAAAAGATTCAAAATGTTCCCAACACAAAGAAATACATTTTTAAAGTGACAGATATACAAATTACCCTCATCTGATTTTTATATGTTTCATACATGTATCAAATTATTGCATGTACCTCACAAATATGTACAGTTATTATTTATCCATAAAAATTGTGAATGAATTCAGAAATAAAAGGAACAAATAATTTTGTCTGCTCCAAGCAAAATACATAGAACTGAGTTCAGCCCCCCAGGCTTCTAGTTTCTTTGAGTCCAGCTTCACCATGATCAATGTGATCCAGATGGTGTGTCTGACCATGCCACCCAAGACAAAGAATGACCTGGATAGCCTGGATGGTGAGAGTTTTGTGCAGCTCTGACTTTAACCTCCTCTTTTAGGGGAATTATACCCATAGCCATTTTTACCTGCATTTTTCTCCATTTCGCTTTCACACTCCTCTCCTTTCTCCAGTAAGAATGCTGCTTGAGATTTGACTTGTGTGTTAGTGGTGACTTCTCACTGTCTTTGGTGATCATTGAAAAATGGTTCGCAATCATTTTTATTATTATTGTAATGGACATTTTTAAAAATTTCCTTACCTCCCCATTTATATAACTATCTTTTAAAAATTATTTTTATTTTAATATTGGAAGCCTTAATGTAGTAATGGTACAATTGGTTTGGGGCTTAGAAAAAAATTGAGCTGAATCTCTAACTCATTTGCAATGCCTACATAAATGTTAGATCAATAATTTAATTAAACGAAAAAGCTTCTGCACAGCAAAATAGATAGCAGCATTAACAGAAAGACCACAGGGTGGGAGAAATTTTTCACAGTGTATACATCTGACAAACAAGTAATATTCAGAATCTACAAAGAACTAAAAGAAATCAGCAAGGAAAAATTAAAAAAAAATAATCATCAAAAATGGGCTAAGGACATGAGTAGCCAATTCTCAAATGAAGATATACAAATGGCCAAGAAACACAATGGAAAAATGCTTTTTTCCATTGTGGAAATGGAATGCGGTGAAAAGGGATGTGGTGAAAAGGGAACACTTTTGCACTGTTGGTGGGAATGTAAACTATTAAAACCACTATGGAAAACAGAACTAAAAATAGATATACCATTATATCCAGTAATCTCACTACTAGTATCTATCCAGAAGAAAATAAGTCATTATACGAAAAAGTTACTGGCACACGCATGATTATAGCCGCACAATTTGCAATTGCAAAAATATGGAACCAGCCCAAGTGCTCATCAATCAACAAGTGGATAATGAAAATGTGGTAAATATATATACCATAGAATGCTACTCAGCCATAGGAAGAAACAAAATAATGGCATTTACAACAATCTGGATGGAATTGAAGACTATTATTCTAAGTGAGGCAACTCAGGAATGGGAAACCAAACATCGCATGTTCTCTCATATGTGGAAGCTAAGCTATGAGGTCACAGAGGCGTAAGGATGATACATTGGACTCCGAAAACTCAGGGGAATGGGTGAGGGGTGGCTAGGCACACAAACACTACACATTGGGTACGTCGCACACTGCTCAGGTGATGAGTACAGCAAAACCTCAGGAATCACCACTAAAGAACTTACACATGTAACAAAGCACCGCCAGTTCCACAAAAACCTATTGAAAAAAAACCTAAAAATTAAAAAAAGGAAGTCATAAGAGGAAAAGATGATGGTGTATTCATTAATATCAGAGACCCAAAAATTACAGTGACTTAAGCAAAATAATAGTTTATTTCTGATGTGCCAGTCTGAGTAAAAGCAACCAAAAGCTGATAGGGCAGCTTCAGTGCTAAGAACCCAGGTTTCCTCTGTCTTTACTTCCATCATTTCTAAGAGCATTTCCCTGACTTTCATAGAGGAAGACCTCATGAGCTGGATCTCTATTCCAACCAGCAGGACAATAGAGAATGGGATTGGAAGGCATAACCTGGAATTCGCACACATTGCTTCCCCTTAAATCTCATTTGCCCACAGTCTTAATGTCACACCTAGCTATAAAGGAGGCTGAAAAATGCCTTTATTTGGGATTGTCTTGATCTTAGCTCAGATTTAGGGATTTTGTAACTAAAAAAGAAGGGCCAATAGATGTAGAAGAACAACTAACAGTATCTGCTATAGGGATTAACTTAGGGACTAATAGGGAAACAAAAGAAAAGTAGCCCTGCAAAGATAAAGTTGGTATCCAGTTGATGGACTCATCATTATACAAGTCTGAGAGGAGGAACTGGGATTCCAGAGAGGTTCCCATAGCAGAGATAAATGCCTTTGTTCATCTTGTTGGTTTTGTTCATGTGCTGCCAGATGGGAAGGATCACCAACACACACACACACACACACACACACACACACACACACACACACACACGGCAAACAGGAAGAGGGTGAAGACCTCCCTTTCTTTTGGCACCAGGATGAGGGAAATACCCTAGTCATGGCCCCGGTTACAAAGATCCTGGGATTTAGCTTCTCTGGTAGTCTGAATACCTTTGGGTTAAATGTCCTGGGAGTTGGACACGGCTGTGTGGTAATATTACTTCTAACCTCCTCTTTAAGTTTACCACTGAGCACTGAGCTCACGGGGCAATTTTCTGTCTTTGTTCCTTCAGCTCCTTCCTCACTCACGAATTCATGCTTTCCAATTTTGTCCTTTCAGAGCATGGACTAAGGTTGTGGAATGTTCTGAAGCTAGAGGAGGCTAGGTTCAAATCCTGCCTCTGTTCCTTTCTTCTTGTGTGTGTGATCTTGGACAAGACGCTTAACTTCTTTGAGCCTTAGTTTCCATTTCTAGAAAAGGACAGTACAAATAACAGTTCCTCCATCTGCAAAGTTGTCATGTGAATTAATTGTATTTAAAACCAAAAAAGAAAAAAGAAAAACTTTAAACATCAAACTGGAAACTTTAATCAATCGAAATGTAATATCAAGGATTAGATTCATTTTTCTGTCTAAAACAACTTAAAAGTGAACAAAACAAGTAAAACAAAGACAATGAAGGGCATTGATCATCAGGTATTGAAAGACAGTGGTTTATACAATTGTAGTGAGCTCCGTGACTGCCCCAGTCTAGTGCTTTGGGAAAGCTTTCAGGGAAGGGGAACACAATCAGAATCCAGTAGATACCCTGAGTTGAGAAGATAAAGAATGAGTCCAGGAAAACCAAGGCAGCTGGAGTTTGCAATGCAGAGTACTGGTGAGAAGAAAGATAAAATGATGATAGCGAACAGTACTCAGCCCTGGCAGAGTCTGTTATTTTGCCTATTTCTACCAGCTAGAGTAAAAAAGCACATAACTCATGGTACATTGATTACAATACTAAGAGTTGACTTACCTAGTACTTGGAAAAAAAGAAAAACATAATCCCAGACTAAATAAACACGTTCTAATTCTGCCTTATTAAGCTGAAAAGCAAGACCCCAAAAGATCAAAGTGTGTCTGTCATTTAACTGCATTCCAGACCAAAGCTCAAGAATATTTTTAAAAGTACAAAATTGTGCATCACTCTAAAAGGAAATACTTACAATGTCTGACATGTAATACAATTTCCAGACATGCAAAGAAATATAAAGATATAACCCATAATTAGAAGAAAACTCAATTCCACACCAGAAATGACTCAGATTTATAAAACTAGCAGATAAGAATAGTCAGTTAACAAGACCGTATTCTATATCTTCAAGAAGTTACAGGAAAGACTGCATATGTTAAGTAGAGAAATGGAAGAAATGTGTTTTTAAAAGACCCTATTTGACCTGCTAATGATAAAATCTGCAATGTCTGAAATGATTAAAATGTGCTGCATGGGTTGAAGGTATACTAATATTCAGAAGAAAAGATTAGTTAACCTGAAGACAGCAATAGAAACTACTAAAATTAAAAAAGATTAAAAAGATGGAAAAATTAACACCATATCCATGAGCTATGATACGGTTTCAAGCAGCCAAATAAATGTTCAAATGGAGTCCATAAAAAAAGTAGGGCAGAAAAATTGCCTGGTGAATTAATGATTAAATTGCTGCAAATTTTACACAAATTCTACTCTCAGAGATCAAGGAATCTAAACAAACTCTAAACAAAAGTAACAACTCCGGCCAAGATGGCTTGATTTGAAGCAGCTATAGTCGATGGCTCTCACGAAGAGGGAAGAAAATAGCAAGTGAATTCTGTACCTTCAACTGAGGTGTCCAGGTTCTTCCACTGGGACTGACTACTGGCTAGTCGGACAGCTTGACCCACGGAGAGGGAGGAAAAGTAGAGTGGGAGGATAACCCACCTGGGAGTGGCACAGAGCCCGGGTTGCTCCCATCCCCAGCCAAAGGAGGTGGTGAGTGATTGTGTGACCCCATCTGGGAAACCACACTTAGCACATGGATCTCTGGATCATACAGGTAAGGAGATTCCCCTCGTGGGCCCACACCATGAGGGTCTTGGGTCCAAAGCACAGAGCTGTGTAGTCTCAGCTGAGCAGCCACTTGAGCACGCACAGAGACCCTAGAGTTGTTTTGCATACTCTGGCCCCAGGAATTCTGGCAAGGTGGCAGATTCATCTGTGCATTCCCCTGGGAAGGAGGCTGAATCCCAGCAGCCTAGTGGTTTCATTCTATGGGTGCCACTCTCACAGCATCTCAAAAGTTAAGATCCACTGGCTTGGAATTCGAGACAGCCAGTGACAGCAGGCTGAAGACTGAGATGGACCAAGTTCTCAGAGGGAGGGGTCGCCACCATCTCTGTGGTTTGAGTCAGCCATTCTAGCCCACCCGCTCTGGGGATGCCATGTCATCTAGACTGGGAGGAGTTCCCCACAAAGCAATACAACTGCTGTGCCAGATTGTCGCCAGACTGCTTCTTTAAGTGGGACCCTGATTCATCCCTCCTCACTGGGTAAGACCTCCCTGCGGAAATTTCAGCAACAGCAGCCAGAGTTATAACACAGAACTCTGATCTCTCCCTGGGATGGAGCCCCTGGAGGGGAGGGATTGCCGCCATTTCTGAGGTTCAGCCAATTTAATCTTTCCATCCTGCTGGCTCTGGAGAGTCTAGGCGATCTGGACAGGACTGGAAAGAGGAAGAAATGTGCTTTGTCTGTAGGCTGTCTTGGGGGAATGCTAACTCAGCTTGGTCCAGAACCTTGGCCCAGGACCAATCAGGAGCTGAAGTGATGATTCATAGAGGCTGCTCAGGTTGGCCCAGGGCCTCTTAGAAGCTGAAATGGAAACTTGGCACAGGACAAATCAGGGGCTGAAATGATGATTCATAGAAGCCAGACTTATAGTCCTAATAAAGGAAAGTAGAGTGCCCACTGGATCCCACTGTTCCCATGCTCACAAAAGGAGAAGAAACATCCTGGGAGGTCACGGACAATACAAAGGACAAACACATTTTCTATGGCAAGCTTTGTCCCCTATCTGAGTGAGCTGGAGGTTTGTGCAAGTTTTTATCCAAATGGGCCAGAGGTTTTTTCTATCTGTGCAGCCTTGGACATGTCTCTAGGTTACAACATCCTGTGCTAGTTCTCTTATCTGTGCCTGCAGCTTGAATATTTCTCCCTGGCTACTTTTTAAGTTATGTGGGGAAGAGGCACTAACCCATGGGCTGGGGGCTCTTTGGGACCCTTCCCTTCTTATCAGCCTAAGGCAAGCTACCTAACTCCTTTCATTCTCGCCTCAGGAGTGGAGATGCTCACTTGTTTTACTGATCTTTCTGGTTACTTTCTGCTGGAGAGGGGAGTTGTGTAGAGAACAGCAGCTAGGATTCCTTTTGGGGTTGTTTTAAGGGTCCTCAGAAGAAAGGTGCATTCATGCATTGTTCCATTTGCATCACCATTTGGAGCTTGATAGCCTCTATGTGAAAAGAAACAGTTTGGGTTGTTAGAGGATATATATTAAAATGAGACAAAGTGGGTGAGGACAGCTTAAAAATCATGAGGCTGCTGACACATTTTGATAACTAGTGGCTATAGTTATGCTTGCTAAAGTTTGAGTGCAAGGGGCTTAGCTCTGGTTAGCTTTCTTAATTTTATCCTTCCAAAGACACTTTTGGGTTATGGGAACCCTATTTATTTTTATTACCCAGCAAGATCTGCAGAATAGTTGCTTAGACTAGAATATTGATCCAGATTTTTACATTACCCATCTCTTTCGGTCTCCACTGAGCCGTAGCTGGAGATTGCTGGTTGGCTCACACAAATAAGCATGATTATTTTAAAATGCAGGCAAAAAGTTAAAAATAATGAGACTGGAAGTTAATGATAGATGTATGAAAAGTTTTAAAACATAATTTCTTTCTCTCCAGTCCTCATTTTTGTTAAAAACAACTTATGATAGGACTGTGCAGACAGGTATGAGGCCAGTTTTCTCAAGGGGGTTTTACTGGCTCCGCAAGTCAAGGTTGATTGCTTAAAGGGAAGCACACCTTTCTAGTCAAAGCCTTGGAAAAATAACCAGCTTTTCCAATTGTGTTTTGTTGCAAAAGAAAATGGATTCTTGCTGCACTGATGCAAACAACTATATTGTTGTAATTCAAGAACACTTATAACTACTTTCCAAATTATGGAGAAACTAGGCAGAGAGAAACAAACATATTTCGAATCTTGATTACAAGAGTATAACTTCCCCAGTTGTTAAAAGCTTTTAAGAGTGTCCTTGACTCTGAAACATAAAATAAGGATCAGCAATGTTCCAGGCAACAGTGAAAAACTTGCTTATTAGTTTAGTCCATTTCATGAACACATGTTCTACTTGATATTCATAAACATTTTAGCGTTTCAAGAGTTCTGTACATTTTTCTGTTATGAGAAACCTGTATTTGAGAAAACCTGTTAAAATCCCACAGTTTGATTATAAGCCATCTTTTGAAGAGAATTAAAACAAGACAATGATTGTCTGTAAATGACACAATGTCCAATTAGGATACAGTCAGAAACACAACTGACAAAGAAATGTGGTTATTTTTGTGGTTTACAATAACCCAGCATAGTAACCTTAATTGTGATTGATAGCACATATTTAGACATTAGAACCTTAGACATCCCATAGAGTTTTGGAACATATGTTAATATTAGTCACTAAAATATTACCTGAAGAATATTAGATATCACACTGGCAATCCCATATACCTATACATGTGAAATAATCTTGTTTACATCTCTTCGGGATATTCCAGGGGCCCTCTGCAGCACACAAAAGCTAGGCATCAAGTACGACAACCTTGAAACTGAAATTTGATTTTTGGAAGTTTGCTGCATATGTTGGAGGTTTATAACACTTGATATCATTAAATTGAATTTTAAGTTGCCATAAGTCATTTATTTTGCCAAAATGATGACTTAAGAATTTGAAAAAGCAAAAATTTTCATTAGCCCTTATTATTACATGAAAATCCTGCTGAGGAGAGAGAAAGCTAAATTTCACCCTTGCATTAGCTTACTATTAATGTTATCCTCACTTTTAATGAAACTTTATATACAATTCTATTTAATCTTAACCAGTTTGATGATGAGGCAAGATTTTTCACAGACCTTTTATAACCCTTTTGAATTAAGTCAGTATGTTCACACACAGAACTTCTTTTGCAAGATTAATTTTTACATTTTTTTTCTCAATTTGCTCAAACCTTCTTTATTTTATCTAATTTAAGACAATTATTTATCTCTAGGCAAAATATACATTTCCATGCCTTTTTATACTCTTTTACTATAAACACATTTTCTGTTGTTGGATACCTTGCAAGTAAATTTATTTCCAGAAGTTTTTATTACATATCATAATGGTAGTTCTTAGCAATTTTTCACTTGATTGTAAAACCTGGTAAGTTGTTTTAATTATTTTCTAGGTGTAGATAAATTTGACTGCTTCCAGCATAGTTAGTGGCATGGATACTTCTATATGGCTCCTTTTATATTCTTCCAAGGAGTCCCGGGCCACCAGAAATTATTCTAGGGTCTTTTATGCATACATTAAGAGTGGCAAGACAGTGGAGAAAAGTAATTCAAATGACTGAGAAAGAAACCTCTTCCAGATAAAACGAGCTTTTGAAGAGAAATACATACAGGACTTTTAAATATATTCATAGTTTGGATAGCCACCTTTGATTAAGCTGAGCATACGTTGAGATAATTCTTTTTCATTAATTAAAACTTTACGAAGAAGATAAACAGTGATTCTTATCATTTATTTTACCGGTTTGCACCACTACCTGTTCTCAATCATGTTCAAGTTCTCTAGTTTACTCTGGGAAAAATTGGCTAGGTTCAGGCAAGGGCAGGTTTTGGGTTTTTTTGTTGTTGTTGTTTTTGCTGGACTGTAGATCCTTCTAGCAGCAAAGCTTGACATTTGAGGAGGCAGTTGTTTGTTAGCCAGAGACTTCCCTTAGAGGGCAGCAGCCCTGCTATACTATGTTGGGTGCAAACAGGTAACTTACTCCCCAAGGTTAAACCCCTGGTTGTTGAGCTGGATGTCAAGCCTCAGCCAAAACTCCCAGGGCTATTTCCTTCCTTTCGGATACATAGAGATTAAATTCCTTCCCTTTAGGAAGACAGAGGGTTTACGCTTTAAGTAAGGCTTGCTTTAGCTGGTTGAAGTCTTTTATGTTTTAGTTTCCCAAGTTAGGGAGTGAGTTCTAGCTGCTTCGGCTTCTTTTCTGAGGTATTTGGTGTTTTGATACCTTTTCACCAGGCTAGACCTAGGTGCCTTCCTGAAGTTTGACAGAACTTAGCTTAAGAATTTGAGATCCATATTCCCTTTCTGCTAAGTCATTGAGGAGAGCATTAGTAGCTTCCTGAGATCCCCTCAGTTGGGGTGCAGAGGAGAATATTATTTACATATTGCAGAGTTTCAACTTGAGGGTGAGAAAACTAGTAATATCTTTACCTAGAACCTGTTTCAGGAACTTCCTTCTGATATCAAGGGCTTCCTGAGTAATGATTTTTTTTTTTTCTTTTTTATTGAATTGGGAGACAAAGTTGTGTTTCACTAGATCTCTTTTCAGCCTTTCCAAAAAGGCAGGGGAATTTTCATCTGGTTTTTGGTTCAACAAAAACAGTTTAGAGTAATTAAGATGTTTGGTTCTGGTTCTTTGCAAGCCTTTTAAAATAGAAATCAGAAAGTGTTTTCTGCTTATCTATGTGATTACTAGGGCTCTAATTAGGGTTTTCAAGGGGCACTGTTTCTCTTTCTGTTGGGAATGGGGATCCTGTCTCTTTCTCACCTTCCGTTATTTTAGACTTCTTCCATTAAGACTTTCAGACTGGCTATAGAAGATACAATGTTTATCTCCTAATGTTTTTGCTGCCTGTGAGGCTGCCTGCTTTTCTGCTACAGTTAGGGTTTGGCTTAAAAGTAGCATAGTATCTCTCCACGTTAGATTAAACACTTGGGTTAAATTTTGAAAAGCTTCTTTGTATTTATCAAGGTCATTAGAGAACTTGCCTAGGTCCCCATAAGGCCCTGCAATGAAAAGGGAACTTGAATCCTAGTAACACCATGCCCATCAGGCATTTCCTGCAGGGGCAAGAGCAAAGTTGGCAATTTCTTGAGTGGCACAACCAGAGGAGCTAATGATTTGGCTATTGGCAGCGGCCAATAAGTGGGGCAGGCAGGGAATCTAGAAGTTGCATTTTAGGGTTCCTCAATGGTTTGTCTCTCTGACTTTGGGTAATCATCCTTTGTAGGCTTGCCTGACATGGCTGCCAAAGGAGCAGGGTCAACTGTACAATGTTTATAAAGATTTGGGTTTTCTCAAAAAGCAAAAAAAAAAAAAAAAAAAAAAAAAAGCCTGTATGTGGGGAACCTCGGACCACTTGCCTTCCCACTTACAGAAAAGATCTAGTTGTTGAATAGTACAGAAATCAAGACTTCCCTCAGAAACCCAGGTTTGTATATCCCCAAGATGATAACAAGGCCATGCCCCTGAGCAATAGAATACAAGCCATTTTCTTTTCAGAGTCTTAGGGTCAAAGGGGTTCTAGTGATTCAAAACACACTCAAGGAGAATACTAACTGCAGATGGTTTGTTACTCATCTAGAGAGAGAGGGGAAGACACGAGAGGGGGAGACAGTGCGTCCCTTATTCCCCTTCTTCCCATTTGTGTGACTTAGGGCGTAGGGATAAAGAGAGTTTCCCATTCTCCTCCTCCCCTTCTCCTCTGGGTCCCAGTGACTGCTTTAAGTGCCTCCCCATGGATACAAGTGTGACCTTTTATCCATGGTCCCAGAAAAGCTAGTCAGCAGGATTTATTCATACTTACCTGCTCGAAACCTTAGCACTCTGCCCTGCTGGATTCCTAGACCCACCTAGCTTAGAAGGCTCCCAAGGTACTCCAGAGGCTTGGGAGAGATTATGTAGTCGCTGGACCTGGGCAAGACTTTTTAATGGAGGGAGTGTCCTAACACCATTTCTGGATTCCCTTGCTATGGTACCAGCAAAAAAAAAAAATTCAAAATCTCAAAGAATGGGACTGAATAACTTCTAAATGTAAACTCACTTTGTTTAAATTCCAATGCAATTGAATGCAAAACAGGTGCCTTGACGAGTGTAAAAATTGAGTGGCTGCCCCTCCTTTGATGGGAACAGTATTGAAGCCAAGATCTGTCTTATCAAAATGTCTTCCTCCTGACTGTTGAAAGTAGAGTTTTTCTGTCTACAAATTGGACATGGGGTCTGATCACTGATAGAAGACAAAAATGGAAAAGAAATGGGAGACTAGAGGTTTGGGACAGAGAGCTGTCACATCTCCCCACGGAGGAACATCCCGTTTCACTAGGTGGCGCTGTAGGCTAGAAATGTTAGGTAAATACTGACTTCAAATTCTTTTCAGGCAAAAATTAGAGAGTTTTGGAGTTTGATAGCCTGTCCTTATAGCATGCCTCCCAGCATGAGAAAATTAACTTGTCTCATAAAAAAAAAAACTGTTTAAATTTATTGGAAAATGCTTAACTCTCATACGAAGGAAATAATCCAAATGGAGAGGAGGATAAACTTGGGATGAAGTATCTTCTGATATGGTGCTATAAATGTCCATCATTGAGAGATAAAAGGGACCTTACTAGATAAATACTTCAACTGAAATCTTGAATTCCCCGTTTCTAGGAAATCACAAAAACAACTCTTTGAATTACATTCCTGATTACTAAGAAACCAACTAATTCTACCCAGCAAGACTATGTTTGTAGGTTGCAAAAACACCTGCAACATTGTATATGAAAAAGGGATAGGAGACACTATAGCTGCAAAAGGAAAGAAGGAAAATGCGACAGGAAAAGACTGGAAGTCCTTGTGCCAACACCCTGACAGGCTGTCACGGACTGCAGTTAGTCTAAGGGCCTTCAGATAACACTGGGGTGTAGCCCCAACCAGGAATCTTTAGTTGCCTTAGAACCTTCTTCCAATCCCACATAACAGCTTAGGCCCTCCATGAAAGGAAACTAGATTGGAATAGACAAGAAGTCTCAGAAATGAAAGTAAAGAGTTAACATTAAAGGTCCACTCTTGTTCATCCTTCTGATAAGTTCTCTTCTTCCCCGCCAATGTACAAAGATGTAATCTTTTGTTGTCTGAGATAATGCCTGGAGTTCTTTGTCCTACCTCCAAGACAATTAAGAGAGTGGACACAAAGGTAAGGTTAGAGTGAAAGTTTAGTAAGTGAAAGAAAAAAAGCTCTCTGCCAGCAGAGAGGAAGTCTCAAATGGGAATACTCACTAAGAGGCTGGGGTCAAGGTTTTTTTCGACTGGGAAGAGAAAAAAATGTGCTTAGTCTACGGGCTGCCTTGGCAAATGCATGACTGAGCTTGGCCTGGGACCTTGGACCAGGACCAATCAGGAGCTGAAGTGATAATTCATAGATGCTTGATTAATAGTCTTAATAAAGGAAAGTAAAGCACCCACCAGAACACAGTGGAGCCCACTGTGCCCATGCTTGCAAAAGGAGAAGAAACTTTTCCTGGGAATCCACTGACTATACAAAAGACAAAGGCATTTCTATACCAGGCCTTGTTCCCTTATCTGAATTAACTGGACATTTATACAAATCTTTATCCAAATGGGCTAAAGGTGTTTTCTATCTTCAGCCATGGACATGTCTCCAGGCACAATACCCTGTGCTAGTTTCCTTATCTGTGCTTGCAGCTTGAATTTTTTCCCAGGGTGCTTTTTATGTTATGTAGGAATGAGACAATGATTAATGGGCCATGGGCTCTCCAGGACCCTTCCCTTGTTATCTACCTAAGACAAGCTACCTAACTCCTTTCAGTGGGAGATTTTAATACCCCACTGACAATATTAGACAGATCATCAAGATAAAAAATTAACAAAGATTTTCAGAATTTGAACTCAGCTCTGGACCATCTGGACCTGATAGGTATCCACAGAACTCTCCACTCAAAACCAACAGAATACACATTCTTCTCATTGCCACATGGCAGTTACTCTAAAATTGATCATATAATTTGGAGTAAAACACTCCTCAGCAAAGGCAAAATAACAGAAATCATAACAGTGTCTCAGACCACAGCACAGTCAAATTAGAACTCATGATCAAGAAACACACTGAAAACTATACAACTACATGGATATTGGAACAGCCTGCTCCTGAATGACTACTGGGTAAGTAATGAAATTAAGACAGAAATCAAGAAGTTATTTGAAAGTAATGAGAACAAAGAGAAAATGCACCAGCATCTTTGGAACACAGCTAAAGCAGTGTTAAGAGGGAAATTTATAGCACTAAATGCTCACATCAAAAAACTAGAAAGATCTCAAGTTGACAACCTAACATTCACAAAAGAACTAGAGAAACAAGAGCAAACAAACACCAAAGCAAGGAGAAGAAAAATAACTAAAATCAAGGCATAATGAAGGTAATAGAGACACTAAAAACCCTTCAAAAAATCAACAAATCTGGGAGCTTTTTTTGAAAAAAATAAAATAAAATAGGTAGACCCCTCAGCTAGACTAATAAAGAAGAAAAGAGAGAATAATCAGACACAATCAGAAATAATAAGAGGGATATTACCACTGACACCACAAAAATACAACCAACCATTAGAGAATACTATAAATATATCTATGCAAACAAACTAGAAAGTCTAAGAAGAAATGGATACATTCCTGGACACATACACCCTCTCAAGACAGAAGTAGCATGAAATTGAATCCCTGAATAACAATAACAAGTTCTGAAATTGAGGCAGGAATAAACAACCTACTAAGCAAAAAAATAAGCTCAAGACCAGACAAATTTACAGTTGAATTCTTTGAGAGGCAGAAAGAAGAGCTGGAACCATTTCTACTGAAAGTGTTTCAAACAATTAAAAAAGTGAGACCCATCCCTACCTCATTTTATGAGGCTAGAATCATCCTGATACCAAAACCTGGCAAAGATAAAACAAAAAAGGAAAGCTTACACCAATATCCTTAATGAACATTGATGCAGAGATCCTCAGTAAAATACTGGCAAACCAAATCCAGTAGCGCATCAAAAAGCTTATCTACCATGATCAATTTGGCTTCATCCTCAGGATGCAAGGATGATTCTACATACGCAAATTAATAAATCTTATTTGTCACATAAACATATCTAAGGACAAAATCCACATGCCTATCTTAATAAACACAGAAAAGTCCTTTGATAAAATTGAATATCCTTCATGTTAAAATCTCTCAAAAACTAGGCATTGAAGAAACTTATCTCAAAATAATAAGAGCCATGTATGAGAAACCCGCAGCCAGTATCATACTGAATGGGCAAAATCTGGAAGCATTCCTCTTGAAAAGAGGCACAAAGAAAGTATGTCCTCTCTCACCACTTCTATTCAACAAGTTATTGGAAGTTCTGGCTGAAGCAATTAGGCAAGAGAAAAAAATAAAGGATATTCAAATAGGAAGCAAGGAAGTCAAATTATCTTTGTTTGCAGGTGACATAATCCTATATCATAATCCTATCTTTGTCTAGAAAACTCCATTGTCTTAGCCCAAAAGTTTCTAAATTTGATAATCAAAGTTAGCAAAGTCTCAAAATATGGAATCAATCTGCAAAAATCACTAGCATTCCTGTACACCAACAACAGGCAAGCAGTCAGCCAAATCATGAATTAATTCCCATCCACAATTGCTAGAAATAGAATAAAATATCTAGTATTACGGCTAACAAGGGAAGCAAAGGACCACTTCAAGGAGAACTGCAAACCACTGTTCAAGGAAATCAGAGAGGACATGAATAAATGGAAAAACATTCCATGCTCATGGATAAGAAGAATCAATATCATAAAAATGGCCATAGTGCACAAAGTAATTTATAGATTCAATGTTATTCCCATTAAACTACCATGAACATTTTTCACAGAATGAGAGAAAACTATTTTAAAATTCATATGGAACAACAACAGAAAAAAGGGCCCAAATAGCCAGAAAAATTCTAAGCAAAAGGAACAAAACTGGAAGCATTATGTTACCTGACTTTAAACTATACTACAATGCTACATTAAACAAAACATCACGGTACTAGTACAAAAACAGACACATACACCAATGGAAAAGAATAGAGAACTCAGAAATAAGACCACACATCTACAACCATCTGATTGTTGACAAACCTGACAAAAACAAGCAATGGGGAAATGATTCCCTATCTAATAATGGTGCTCAGAGAACTGGCTAGCCATGTGCAGAAAATTGAAACTGGACCTTTCCTTACACTTTATACAAAAATTATCTCAAGATGGATTAAAGACTTTAATGTATAACACCAAACTATAAAACTCCTAGGAGAAATTCAAGGCAATACCATGTAGGACATAGGCACCAGCCAAGATTTCATAATGAAAATGTCAAAAGTAATTGCAACAAAAGCAAAAATTGATTAATTGGATCTAATTAAACTAAAGAGCTTCTGCACAGCAAAGAAACTACCCTCAGAATGAACAGACAACCTACAGAATGATAAAAAATTTTGCAATCTATCCATCAGACAAAGGGCTCATATTCAGAGTCTATAAGTAACTTAAACAAATTTACAATTAAAAACATACCCCTCCATTTAAAAATAGGCAAGGACATGAGCAGACACCTCTCAAAAGAAGCCATTTATGTGACCAACAAACATATGAAAAAAATCTCAACATCACTTATCATTAGAGAAATGCATATCAAAACCACAATGAGATACCATCTCACACCAGTTAGAAAAAGAAACACACTGTTGGTGAGAGTGTCAATTAGTTCAATTATTGTGGATGACAGTGTGGTTCTTCCTCAAAGATCTACAAGCAAAAATACCATTTGACCTAGCAATCCCATTACCGGGTACATACCTAAGAAAATATAAATGATTCTATTATAAAGATACATGCATGTGTATGTTTACTGCAGCACTTTTCATAATACCAAAGACATGGAATCAACCCAAATACCCATCATTGATTGACTGTGTAAAGAAACTGTGGTACTTATACACCAAGGAATGCTAAGCAGCCATTGTAAGGTCACATTCTTTGCAAAGACATAGATGGAACTGTAAGCCATTATACTCAGCATGATAAGCTGAGCTTAATGCCTAATTGATGGGTTGATCTGTACAGCAAACCACCATGGCACAGGTTTACCTATGTAAAAAACCTGCTCATCCTGTGCACATACCCCAGAATTTAAAATAAAAGTTGAAGCAAAAAAGAAAAGAAAAGAAACATCAAAATCAAATTGCTTAAAAGCAGTGATGAGAAAATCTTAACAGCTGCCCAGGGGTGAAAGATTCAAATTTCTCATCAGAAACTGTATAAGCAAGCAGACAGTGGATGAACATCTTCAACGTACTGAAATAAAACTTTCAATCTATGTTTCTAAGCCCAGTGAAATTTCTTTCAAAAGCAAAGGTCAAATAACAGTTTTTCAGATATACAAAAGCAGAAATAACTAATCACACCATTCATGCACTACAAGACGTGTTAAATGAAGTTCTTCAGACCAAAGGATAATGATACTAGATGTACACATCTGGATCTACACAAAGGAATAAAGGACAAGCAGATATGGTAATTCTATGGGTAAAAACAAGAAAATGTTTGTCTATTTGTTTCTTATAAAAGGCAATTGATTGTTAATGCAAAAATAACAACAATGTACTTGTTATATGTAAAATGTATGCCAATTGCAGGAAGCTTAAGAGGAAAGAGATGGAAATGTATTGTTGTAAGAGTCTTTGAGTAAACATGAAGTGGCAAAATATCTCTTAAATGTAGAGTATGGCAAGTGAAAATAGTATACCAGAAAACCTGCAGCAACCCTTAAACTAAAAAAACAAAGAGTTGTATTAACGAACTACCAATGGATATAAAGTGGAAACTTAAAAATTACTCGGTTAATCCAAAAGGAGACAAAAATAAGACAAAAGAAGCAAAGGAAAAGTTGTACAAATAAAAAATTAATAGCTAGATGGTAGATTTAAGCCACTTGCAAAGTGAACTTAGGAAAAGGACAGCTTTTTTAAGACACGGTACTGTAGCAAACTGAGATCCATTTAGAAAAGGTAAAACAAAGAAATCAAAACGTCAATTCATACCACCTACTAAAAACAAAAATTAACTCAAAATGGACTGAAGGCAACATTCTGTAACTATAAAACTTCTTGATGAAAATGTTGGAGAAAAATTTTGTGATATTGGGTTAGGCAAGAATTTTTCAACTATAACACCAAATACACAGTCCATAACAGAAAATAATGATATTCTTGGTCTTCATCAAAATTAAAAACTCCTGCTTTTATAAGTTTAGAAAACTGCTTTTTATTCATGAAGAGAATGAAAATAAATACTGTAGTCTGGGATATAAAAGATTTGTATCCAGAAATAAAAAGGATTCTCAAAACTTGAGAAAACTATCAAGTTTTTTTAATGGGCAAAAGATTTGAACACATTTTATTAAAAAAAATACAGATGGTAATATGCACATGAAAATAAGCTCAATTTTTTTTTTTAGAAAAGTGCAAATTAAATCCACAATGTGCTATTACACACCAGACTACAATTAAAAAGACTTACCACACCAACTTTAACAAGATTATGGAGCAACTGGAACTCTCACATACTGCTAGTTTGGCTATAAAATTATGCAAACACTTTGGAAACATTTTGGTAGTTTCTTACATATTAAGCATACATCTGCATTACTATTCTGACATTCCACTTTTAGGTATTTACCCAAAAGAAATGGCAGCATGTCTATAATCAAAACCTGGAAACAACACAAATGTGTATCAATTATATCCAATTGTATGGATATAAATCAATGTCACTGTTTTATATCCATACAATGAAATACAAGTCAGCAATACAAATAAATAAACAATTGATACACACAACATAAGTGAATCTCAAAATAATTGTGCTTATTGGAAGTATTCAGGTAAAAATACTATTTACATAAAAATAATTACATATTATATAAAATTTACATGTTACATAAATATTACCTATTTCTGTTTACATAAAAATTTAGAAAAGTCAAACTAATGTATAGTGACAGAAATAAGGTCAGTAGTTGCTTGACAATGGAAAATAGAGGGGCAAGAAGGGAGAATTAAAACAGGGCACCTGAAAATTTTTGTGAGTGTTGGTTATGTTCACTATTTTGATCGTGGAGAGGATTCCACAAGTGTATACATAATTCAAAACTTATCAAAATTGTACGTTTAAAAGCATGCAGTTTCGTCTCTAGGCAGGAAGAGTAAAAAATAAAAATAAAAGTGTGCAGCTTTTTGTAGGTAATTTATACCTTAATAAACCTGTTAAAACAAAACAAGAAAACAAAGAGAACTAGAGAGAGTCATCCCTTTTTTTTTTTCACTTGGTTTGAGGAAAGATGCTGTAAGGTTCAGATGCTATAAAATACAATTTAATGAATAACAACTAAAAAATTATTTAATTGAAAAATACCATTTGAGTGTCAAATGACATTAAAAAATATTTTCTGGTAAAAATAAATTTTTCTTTAAGAGCTCTTGTAAATCAAAAATCACAATTTGAATAATCCGGTAGAGAAACAATGAGGCAAGGTGATGCTCAGGCAATTGCAGAAAAATACCAATAGAAAATAAGTACTTTAAAATGTACTCATCATCAATTATTAATAAACAAAATAAAATCACAACTAATTATGAGCTACCATTTAATCACTCTAAATAAAGTTTAATAATGTTTATTTTGGGTGAGGATATATGTAAATGGGCATTAATACTGTTTATTTAATTACATATTGATTCAACTTTCCTAGATGGTAATTTGTCCAACGTAAATTAACATTTTCCCTTCAATTTCCACCACTGTAAAGTAGCTCTATAGGTATGGTCACAAGAGTACATTAGTATATATGTGCAAGGATTGTTTTATTATTTTTAATGGTAAAAGCTATGAATAACTTTTCTGAAAATAGGTGACTGATTACATAAATTATAGTGTATTCATAAAATCAAATTCTAATAGACTTCAAAAAAATCAGAACCATCTATATACACAGGTGCAGAAATATTTTCACAATATGTTATGCAAAAACATTAGTTTATATAATAATCTGGATGGGACAATTACCTTCATATTATGTATTTATATACGAACATATTTTATGTATATATACACACCAAGTCTGTCTGTATATCTATCATCTATCTTGTATATTTCCTTGTGCATATGTGTGTATATATAATATTTATATTTTAGCATGCATATATTATCTAGCACAATGCATACATTGTTTGCAGTATGTTTCTCTGACAAGTGAGACAGGGAGCTGAATAGAACTTTTTTGTTTTACTTTATACTCTGTGTATTGTTTCCATTTTCTGTCATGAGCATTATTATTATTATAACAAAATATATTAATAAAATATTGTCAGATTTATTTTAATAAAGTTTTATATTAGATCAGTTACTTAAACATCATAATAAAAATCCAGAACTTCAAGTGTAACAGTCATCACTTTTAATGTACACTTGTGTAATTATTTTCACATTTGGAGAGCTACATTATCCTATTTTTTAAAATTTGTATCTACATGATATTCATCTCCTCCTTACATGTCTTTAGTCTGTATATATGTAAATGGATTTAATATTATCAGGTGTAAACCAATGTGCCACTGATTCTGAAAATATACATCTGCAGAGTTTTTCCATTATAATGAACTAATAGTAATGCCAAATTAGGTTTCCATGAATCAATAAAAATATAAAACATAAAATGTGTTATGCATTTTGCCCATATAGCCACAAGAAAATTTCAAAAGGTACAAATGACACATATATAAAATGACCAATATTCCACTGAATAAACTTTTCTGAAATTCTGAAGAATTTGATCAGAGCCATATGATTATCATTGGAACTATATTGGTGAAAATATGGAATCATAGCCTGGTGGAATGTGTCATTATGATAATATATACAATAGAGTAAATAAATGATATAAAACAAACTGGCTTATGACTTTAGCTGAAGAACCAGGCTAAATAATTTAAAATAGAACTTGAATGTTTGGGAGGAAAATGAGATCATTATCCAGATAATGTTAGAATAATACTTAGATAGCTAACTCGGTTCCCTAGTGCACCTTTTTGTTTAGTAGACAGCCTGTATGAAAAATGTCATAACATCATCAAAGGTGTACATCTGTTTTATGAATTGTGGAAAAAAATAAAACAGAAGACTCTGGAAGAGCATGAAAAAATAGAATACTTAAAGTAAGAAGAAAAAAAATAAATGCACAGTTTTGACACATAAGAGTTAAGCTTTTCTTTTCTTCTTAGTAATGAATAAAACATTGGAAGTTATACAAACCAAAACAGATACTAGAGGGAGAAGAAAATAAATTACTGGATCAAGTGTAGAGCACTTAATTAGTGACCTAGGGCTTGAATGTACTGGATAACTTTAGATTCATACCTGCTTGTGCTTTGCTTTTCTATTAGCCATGAAAAAAATATTGTGTTATGTACTTTAAAAATACAAAGTTACTATGTGAACATACTCTAGTTTAAAAGTGTAAGTTGTGAATAATATATTATTTTCATATGGTAGCAAAATGTATTTGAACTCAAATATTAATGCACCATACATTTTCAATACTAGGTGCTTGACTCTCCAGATAATATGTATGTAATTGTACTGAAGTTCCATTTAATCTTAACACTTTTTTATTTTAATTTGAATGATTGTTATAATCATCAATTTAATAAAGGTAGCTAATTTTTATTCCAAGATTCTCCTTTAATAACTTAAGGCCTAGTTATTTAAAAGGGTAGCACTCTGTATTAGTCCATTTTCATGCTGCTGATAAAGACATACCAGAGACTGGGAAGAAAAAGAGGTTTAATAGACTGACAGTTCCAAATGGTTGGGGAGGCCTCTCAATAATGGCAGAAGGCAAGGAGGAGCAAGCCACATCATACATGGATAGCAGCAAGCAAAGAGAGGGCTTGTGCAGGGAAACTCCTTTAAAACCATCAGATCTCATGAGACACATTCACTACCATGAGAACAGTGCAGTAAAGACCCTCTCCTATAATTCAGTCACCTTCCTACTGGGTTCCTCCCATGACACATGGAAATTGTGGGAGTTACAATTTAAGATGAGATTTGGGTGGGGACACAGTAAAACCATACAAATGTCAAGCAAAAAATAAATTAAATGTGATATATTGATTAATCATTTGTAATTTAAACTTGAAATGGCCCTCAGTCACTTCTCTGTTAGATTCAAAGTGCTCACTACGGTTATTGGAACCTGCTAAGGAACTACTTATTTGAAAAGAAAGCTAAGGTTCACAGGTAAATATGATCACACACTTGTGGGCTTTTGTTGTACATGTGCTATTTGCCTGAGGAATGAAAGAGGTTACAGGTATGTGTTTAAGATTATATTTTTTTCACTGATAATACCTTCTAAATGATATTGCCCTCTAATAAAAATTACTTTTTTTAGTTCATGGGTAACAATTTCTATATAAGTATCAGAAACAATTTTTCTTTTTCTTTTCAATTCAATTTTTTTTCCCATGGTGCTACAGAGAAACCAAAATATTTTTGTGGCTAAAGCTGGCTAGATGTGAGTGCTGATTCTTGTGACATGTCAAATTTTGGTCCAGTAATTCTAGAGTCTTATGCCATTTGGACCCATTATTTATTATTTATGTATTGCCAAAGTATCTCTAATGAGTCAAGAAAAAGTTATACAAAGAAGCGAAAGAAGACTACTAATTAACTTAATGAACTTAATGATGGTTTAACATATAAATATGTTAAAAATATATATATATATGGCAAATAGAGTTTCCTGAAGAATAAAAAGCATGTTTTCATGCTAGCTGTGGCAATACAGGTATTGTGTTAATTTGCAAGCTGATTTCTTAGTTTTGTCTGTTTACCCGCTCCGAGTCATTAAGACAAACTAGCTCCTACCTAATTGGCTGAAGTTGTTACATTGTGCTAGGTTTCTACTTTTGCCTCATGCTCTGCAGAACTTGACTAAGACTCCTCCCAAGTAGTCTTCTTGATACTGACAACACCCTTGAGCACAACTGCTGGCCCTATATGGGGAAACGTTTAAATTTCTCCCTCTTAACATTTTGCTTCCTGTGATACTTATAAGTTATCAATTTTTATGGAGTTTTTATTTTAAAAGTTTGTCTTAACTTTTTGTACTTTTCATTCTCACTGCTAACTCTGTGGTCAGGCTCCTACAACCCTTTTGTTTGAAATTTTAATTTTTTGTGGGTACATAGTAGGTATATATATTTATGGAGGACATGAGATGTTTTGACACAGGCATGCAATGTGAAATAAACACATTATGAAGAATGGGGTATCCATCCTACCAGGAATTTATCCATTGAGTTACAAACAATCCAATTATATACTCTTTTAAGTTATTTTAAAATCTACAGTTACTATTGTCTATAGTCACTCTGTTGTGCTATCAAATAATACATGTTATTTTCTCGACTTTTCTGTACCCATTGACCATCCCCACTGCCTCCTCAGCTCACTTTACTCTTCCCAGACTCTAGTAATAATCTTTCTATTCTCTATATCCATGAGTTCAATTGTTTTGGTTTTTAAATTACACAAATAAATGGGAACATGCAATAATTTTCTTTCTGTCCCTTGCTTAGTTAGCTTAACGTAATAATCTCCAGGTCCATCCCTGTTGTTACAGATGACCCAGTCTCATTCTTTTTTATGACTAAATAGTACTTCATTGTATATATCCACCAAATTTTTAAAAATCATTTATGTGCTGATGAACACTTGAGTTGCTTTCAAATCTTAGCTCTTGTAAACAGCTCTGCAACAAACATTGGAGTGCATGTATTTCTTTAATCTCGTTACTTGTTATTTGTCTGCTCATGTTTTGTTTTACTTCCTGGTTAAATCTTGGTAGGTTGTATGTAACTAGGAATTTGTCCATTTCTTCAAATTTTCCAATTTATTGACATAAAGTTGCTCATAGTAGCCACTAATGATCCTTTGAGTTTGTGCTGTGTCAGTTGTAATGTCTCCTTGGCTAAACGTTTGTCTATTTTGTTTAAATTTTCAAAAAACAACTTTTTGTTTCTTTGATCATTTGTATTTTCTTTATTTCAATGTCACTTATTTATGTTCTGACTTTTATTATTTATTTTATTCTACTAATTATGGGTATGGTTTGCTCTGGGTTTTTTTAAATTCTTTAAGCTGCATCATTAGATTATTTAAAGTTTTTCTTTTTTTTTAATCTAGGCACTTATACCCATAAAATTCCACCTTAGCACTGCTTTTTGTTGTATCCTTTAGGATTTGGTATATTGTTTTCATTAGCATTTGTTGCTAGATAGTACTCAATTTCTTTCTTCTTTATTGACTCATTGATAATTAAAGAGCATATTGTTTAATTATCATGTATTTGCATAGTTTCCAAAATTCCTTTAGTTATAAATTTATAGTTTTTTCTTTGTGGTCAGAGAAGATGCTTGATATCAATTTTTTTGATGTAACAAAACATATGGTCTATCATAAAGAATGATACAGGTGCCGAGAAAAAAATATATATTCTGCATCCATTGTATGAAATGCTTTGTAAATATCTATTAGATCCATTTGATCTATACCTCATATAAATTCTGATGATTCTTCATTGATTTTCTGCCTGGAAGAGCTATCCAATGATGAAAGTGCGGTGTTCGAAGTTTCCAGCTATTACTATATTATGGTCTATCTCTCTCTTTCTCTCGAATAATATTTCCTTTATGTATCAGAGTGCTCTACTGTTGGGTACATATGTATTCCCATTATTATATCTGCTTGCAAAATTGACCGCTTTATCATTATATAGTGACTATTTTGTCTCTTCTTATAGTTTTTGTTTCGAAATCTATTTTGTCTGATATAAATATGGTGGCTCCTACTCTTCATTGGTTTCCTTTGGCATGGATTATCTTTTTTCATCCCTTTATTTTCAGTTGATGTATGTCTTTATAGGTGAAATGTGTTTTTTTGTAGATAATAGATCAATGGGTCTTGTTTTCTTCATCCATTCAGCTAGGCTACAACTTTTAATTATAAGTTTAGTTCATTTACATTCAATGTTATTATCAATAAGTAAGGACCTACTCCTGCCATTTTGTCATTTTGTTTTCTGGTTGTTTTGTGGTCCTCTCTTTCTTTTTTATCATTCTTGTCTTCTTCTAGTGAAGATGGTTTTCTCTGGTGATATGATTTAGTTTCTTGCTCTTTATTTTTGGGTATTCATTGTATGAATTTTGGTTTTCAGTTACCATGAGGCTTACAAATACTACCTTATGAACCATTATTTTAAACTGATAACAAACTTAAACCTATTTATATAAACAAAAGAGCAGAAAGAAAATAAAAACTCTACTCCTTAACTTCATACCCCTGCTTTTTAACTTTTTGTTGTTTCTATTTATATTTATATCCAATACTGACTATATTTAGAAGTCATTGTAGTTGTTATTTTTGATTGGTTCCTTGTTTAGTGTTTCTATTTTGAATAAGAGTATACATACCACAGTTGCAGCTTTATAATACACTGTGATTTTCTGTGTACTTATGGTGCCAGTACTTTTTTTAACCTTTAAGTGATTATCCATTGTTCATGAACATCTTTTTCCTTCTGATTGAAGCATTGGTTTTAGCATTTCTGTTAGGACAGGTTTAGTATTGATGAAATCCCTCAGTTTCTGTTTGTGTGGAATAGTCGTTTTTTTTCTCCTTCATGTTTGAAGGATATTTTTGCCAGATACACTATTCTAGGGTAAAAGGTTTTTTTCCTTCATCAATTTAAATATGTCATGCCACTCCCTTCTGGCCTGTAAGTTTCCAGTGAAAAGTCTGATGCAGGATATATCCAAGCTCCACTGTATGTTATCCCTTTCTTTTCTCTTGCTGCTTTTAGGATCCTTTCTGAATCCCTGACTTTTGAGAATTTGATTATTAAATGCCTTGATGTAGTCTTCTTTGGGTTAAAACTGCTTGGTGGTCTATAACTTTATTGTACTTGGACATTGATATCTTTCTCTAGATTTGTGAACTTATCTGTTATTATCCCTTTGAATAAACTTTCTGCCCCATCCCTTTCTCTAACCCCCTTTTAAAACCTATTTTCCCATTTGGGGTTATTTTCCTTTTTTTGTATTTTTCCCCCTTTTTAAAATGATACTTTAAATTCTGGGATACATGTGCAGAATGTGCAGGACTGTCACATAGGTATACATGTACCATGGTGGTTTGCTGCACTCATCAACCCATCATCTACATTAGGTATTTATCCTAATGCTATCTCTCCCCTAACCCCCACTACCCAACAGGCCCCAATAGGTGATGTTCCCCTCCCTGTGTCCATGTGTTCTCATTGTTCAACTCTCACTTATGAGTAAGAACATGCAGTGTTTGGTCTTCTCTTCCAGTGTTAGTTTGCCGAGAATGATGACGGTTTCCAGCTTCACCCATTTCCCTTCAAAGGACATGAACTCATCCTTTTTTACGGCTGCATAGTATTCCATGGTGTGTATGTGCCACATTTTCTTTATCCAGTCTATCACTGACGGGCGTTTGGGTTGGTTCCAAGTCTTTGCTATTGTGAACAGAGCTGTAGTAAACATATATGTGCATGTGTCTTTATAGTGGAATTATTTATAATCCTTTGGGTATATACTCAGTAACGGGATTGCTGGGTCAAATGGTGTTTCTGTTACTAGATTCTTGAGGAATCGCCACACTGTCTCCCACAACGATTGAACTAACTTACACTCCCATCAACAGTGTAAAAGTGTTCCTATTTCTCCATATCCTCTCCAGCATCTGTTGTTTCCTGACATTTTAGTGATCATCATTCTAACTGGCATGAGATGGCATCTCATTGTGGTTTTGATTTGCATTTCTCTAATGACCAGTGATAATGAGCTCTTTTTTGTATTTATTACCTGCATAAATGTCTTCTTTTGAGAAGTGACTGTTCATATCCCTTCCCCTCTGGTCTTGGGCAGGTCCAGAAATGCTGTTCAAGGGTCAAGTTTTAGAGTCAGGTACTTCAGGAGACCACTTGATGCTATACCCCCATATGGTGATGTTTGTACCTAAGGTTAAAAACAAAGTACCCTTAACTTTTTCCTCAGCTTTTCTCAAACAGAAGTAGTCTTGCCCCATAGCCACCACAGTTAGTAATGTGCTAAGTCTCACCTGAAACCAACAAGTCTCAGAGGCTCACCAAAGCTCTTCATGTAGTACCTGGGTATGGCTGCTGGCTCTTCAGGGCCCAAGGACTCTTGAGTTATCAGGTAATAAATGCTGGCAGGACTGGGTTCTTCCCTTAAAGGCAGCCAGTTCACTCTGGCCCAGGGTGTGTCTAGAAATGTCAGCTGGGAGTTAAGGCCTGCAATGCGAGGCATCATGACTCTAACTAGTGTGGATCCTGCTGTGGCTGAGCTGGCATCCAAGATGCAAGACAAAGTCCTCCCAACTGTTCTCCCTCCTCTCCTCATGCAGAATGAAGGGGTCTCTTTTGGAGCTGCAAACTCTGAAGCCTGGGGTTAAAAGAGGGGTGATACCAGCACTCCCTTGGCTGCCCCATTTGATGTCTCATTCCCCCCACACCTGAGTCCACTATCTCAGTATTGTTTAGCCCTAGGATTCATCGAGGAGTTGCATATTTATGGTCTAGACTGCCTCTCAAGTTTACTTAGAGGCTGAGAGCACTCTGGCTCTCAGTGGCAAGTTTTGCACATACTCAATTTTGGACCACTGGGATTAATGACTTTTCTGTGGCTAGGGCTGGTTTAAATGTTTCCCCTGTGGGCAGACATCAGCTGTGTTTAATCTTGTTTTCCTTTCTGCTCTTACAGAACAGCACAGAGCTCTGTGACTCACAATTGTGTTTTTTCTCCCTCGGCACCCAGAAACACTCTCTGCAACACACCACTGTTGCCGGGGGATGAATGAGATGGTGTTGGTGATTCGGGAGTGTCTTCTACTACCTTTTCAGTGCCTCTTTCAAAGATAGGATGTTAAAACCAAATACTATGAGTGCTAACCTGACTCACCTGATTTTTGATTCTAAAGATTTTTTTTTTCGGTGTAGCTAGTTGTTAACTTGGTGTCCTTGCAGAGAGGATGATTGGTGGGGCTTTTTATTCTACATTCTTGCCATCTTGCTCTGCCTCCCAATCTGTAACCTTTACTTTTTTAATAGACCATTGGTATAGCTTTCTTTTTCTTTCTTTTCTTTCTTTCTTTTTTTTTAAAAATAGCTTTCTTATTGGTCTTCTAGTTTTTATTTATTTGTCTTACCTATTTCTGTATTGATTATGGGACTCCCTGTTCAACATTCTTCTGTAGATCTCCCATTACATCCTAAATTAAGTCTAGATACTTGTCACTCAAATTCATGTCTTGTCATGATATTGGCCAATTCGAATTTCTCTACCTTGCCTTTTTCTACTCTCATTACTTGCTAACAATCGAACCAAAATAGAATATTTAATACTACTCACTTATACTGTGTACACTTTCACTTCTGAAACTCCCATCACTCTTGTTCTTCCTACCTGGAAATGGCCAAAAACCTTTTCACTGCCACCTGTCAGACTTCTCTACATTCCGAAAGGCTTATATAAAATTGTACTATAAATTTTATGTATGAAATATACAAGATATTTTTCTCAAATCTTACCAACGAGCACAACTATTCTTCCTCAAATCTCCTAGATCTTGTATATTTTTAACAGCACTTATCATATTTTACCTTTTTATGTATTTGTATTACTTCGCTACATAGTATAACAACAATAATAGGTAACATTTATTGAGCAGTTAGTGTGTGCCAAGCAGTGGATTGAGAACTTTACACGGATTATTTTGCTTATTTTTACCAAATTTCTGTTATGCAGATCCTATTATTGTCACCACTTTAAAATGATGAAATATCAAGAAGTAAAATTGTAAATTAGATCCTGGTGAAACTGATTGTGTTCCTCTAGATGAGCATTGCATATTTGACTCATTTCTTCTAGAAATGTGACTACATTGAAAAGATGTATTCTTTCATATATACTCATGTATAATCCATTCAAATGAATAGGAGCCACATACCTCTGAATGAAAGTTTCTTCAGAATATACTTTGCATTTTATTTTTGATATTTCTTTTATAATTTGCCTTTAGATAATTCTTGCTAATTGATAAAGCAAACTACCTCTGTTATTTATAAGTGAACATTCTTTTTAATAGGGATGTATTCTGAAATTTGATGATTTCTCCATAGATTATTTAATTGACACTATGTATTATAAAATACATTTCAAGGCATTGCAGTTTAGGTAAGGCCTAATTAAGTAGGATACTTGACCTTAGGTAGTGACAGAAATAACTAATTCTTTTATGAGTATGTCTTTTGTCTTTATTTTTTCAAACATTCCGGATACTAAATCAATGGCATTCAAAAAAAATTATGAAAATAAGTACAAAATGTGTATTGTCAGTGTTGAATATTCTTCAATGAAAAAGCATCATCCTTAGTAATTTCATCACCCTAATAAAAAAATTGCAGGTAAATTTATAGCTAAATAAAATGGGATAGTTTATTAGTATTCTTTAGAATTCATATATTTTTTTCCATATAACATGTTACTTCTGAAAGCCACATTTTACAAATGGGAGGACAGGCACCTCCAGAGGTATAATAGGAGGTCCAGTGTGGTGGAGGTGATCAGGAGTAGACGTACTTTGAAGAAACTTTTAAAAGTTTCAAGTATTCACTGTCGATAACGGAAATTCCATGCCCATAAATGAAGCCAACCTAATCTGTCTTCTGAGTTTGTATTTGACTTCGCTTCCTCTCTGCTTTTAAGATCACTTTGACATTTTCAGTTGTTTTACAGGCTTTGAGGCTTTCAAACCAATTATTGAGCAGTAGAAAGACAAGTCTGGATTCACAGATATTCTCAGTGCCCTTGCAGCATGCAAACATTTAAGAAAGACATTTCTTATGGTAAGTGAATCAATTGACTTAAATGCTTCACTGAGGGTAAATTTCTTTTTATACTAGAAACAAATAATCATTTCCATTTTCTCTGTTTAATCTCGCTGTGCATAAGGTTCATCAGTCAAATGGGATTACTCAATCCTTTGAGTACCCACCTCATAGGATTGTTTCAAGGACTGATTCGAGAAGTTTTATTGAAGTGCCTGGCACACAGCAAGTCCTCATTATTGTGCCTTTTATAATACTAATAATTTGGGTGGATAGTTTACTTAGTGCCTCTTTGACAATGCAGTATTATATACTTCTTTTCTTTTTAACATTAACTTTGTTTTTACTCAAATCCTGCAATCCCTCAGACCAATGTACTACCCTTCTACATTCATCTCCAAATGACGGAGCACACTCTAAGTTCATACATATCCTACGATATTAGCTTAAAACTTCTTATTCCAGAATCTACAAAGAACGAAAACAGATTTACAAGAAAAAACAAACAAACCCATTTAAAAGTGGGCAAAGGATATAAACAGACACTTTTCAAAAGAAGACATATATGATGCCAACAAACATATGAAAAAAGGCTCATCATCTCTGGTCATTAGAGAAATGCAAATCAAAACCACATTGAGATACCATCTCATGCCAGTTGGAATGGTGATCATTAAAAAATCTGGAGGCAACAGATGCTGGAGAGGATGCGGAGAAATAAGAATATTTTTACACTGTTGGTGGGAGTGTAAATTAGTGTAACTATTGTTGAAGACAGTGTGGTGATTCCTCAACGACCTAGAAATAGAAATTCCATTTGACCCAGCAATCCCATTACTAGGTATATATCCAAAGGGTTATAAATCGTTCTATTATAAAGACACATGCACACATATGTTCATTGCAGCACTGTTTACAATAGCAAAGACCTGGAACCAACCCAATGCCCATCGAAGTTAGACTGGACAATGAAATTGTGGCACATATACACCATGGAATACTATGCAGCCATAAAAAATGATGAGTTCGTGCCCTTTGTAGGGACATGGATGAATCTGGAAACTATCATTCTCAGCAAACTGACACAAGAACAGAAAATCAAACACCGCATGTTCTCACTCATAGGCAGGTAATGAACAATGAGGACACAAGGACACAGGGAGGGGAACATCACACACTGGGGTCTGTTGGCAGGGAATAAGGGAGAGACAGTGGGGGGTAGGAAGGTTGGGGAGGGTTAACATGGGGAGAAATGTCAGATATAGGTAATGGGGGGATGGAGGCAGCAAACCACATTGCCATGTATGCACCTATGCAACAATCCTGCATGTTCTGCACATGTACCCCAGAACCTAAAGTGCAATAAAATATAAATAAATAAATAAATAAAACGTCTTATTCTTTGTCTCCCTGGATTTTGCTGTTTCCTCAAGCCTTCGATTTCTCAATTGCCTTTGTTTGGGAGCATTTGGCTGTAGATATATGCAGTTAACTGGCTTTGGTTCAGGATGTACTTTAGTCATTTTCTGACTGGATTTCTTACCTCTTAGACTCCAGTGAGATTCTCTCTTGGCCGATTCAGAACAGCTTTGATTTAAGCTCATCTGTGGATTTCATATGTAGACTGCTGGCACTTTCTGAATTTAAAATGAATTTGTTCATTGATACTGAACGTTTTACAGAGCTTAGTTAGTTCACTTGGCTTGAGTTTTGTTTTAATGAAATACACTTGGAGGATTCATTCCCCAGGAGGGCTAGTTAGCTTCATTGTACTCCCAGCAGAAGTCTGAGTTTCCAGCCCCTGGAGGCAAACTCTGTCATAAACTTTGTTGCAGACTGAGCCCCAGAGCCTGGTCATTGACAGAGCTCCTGAATATTTAGTATTAAACTGTCTCTTTCATTATATAACATATATACACTTGAGCCATGAAGAGGCAAAGAAGACCAAAGATCAATCTGAACTTGGTGAGACAATGTCTGCCAACTAGAACTAAGAACACATGCACTGTGTCAATATGAAAATGTAAACTTTTGATGAGATATTCTTTTTAACTAAAGAAAACTCCATGTTAAAACATGAATGCATGCAACTGAATATACTTGTTAATTTTTTCTCAATGTGTGTTTTACTCTTGCGAAGATAGCACTTTAATCCTAAATGAGCATGTAAGGTGTGACAGATCCTGTATCAGTTTTAATAACTGAAGCAAGTAGTAATAACTAGGTTATTGACATTTTTTACTCATCTTTTCAGCTATTGCTTCAAATTTGCTCAAATTATAATTGGAATTTTATAGTGTTTTATTTATATCATGTATTCTTCTTGTAATGATGTGGTAGTCTGGTTTCCGGAATCATGCAAATAGCTATAGATTTTGATTTTTCAAAATAAGAGTTTTAACGAATTCAGAATTTAAGCTTTTTTTGCGGAACTATATTTTCAAAATTCTGCATGTATTTTTATATCAAATAAGATTACCTCATTGTTAAAAGCCAAAATTAGTGTACCACAAGCTCCCTATATCTGTTTATAATCTTCTTACTACAAATAATGATATGACTTTTTGTTATTTAAATATAAAGTGAACAAATTATTTGTAAAATGTTGAAAATAAATATTAGCTCTTCATTATACATTTTATCTTTTCAATATTAAAATTGAGTTTGTTTAACCAGAAGATTATATAGATTCTCTATGTGTGTAATTCTCTCTTTTATTACTGAACTCTTAAAATGTATGATCTCTCCAGAAAAAAGTCAGCAGAAATGCACCCATTATGCTTTCCTTACTCTTCATGAGTGAAAATCTTTCCAACTGTATTTTCCCGTTGATCTGGTTCAAACTACCTAGAGGAAAACCTAAATGTCACAACTTACTTCTCTGCACTGTGCTGACAGCCTAAAATAAAGTGGTGACTAAGCAACTTCCTGTTTTCTCTTTATACCCCAATCGATCTCCTCTAGGACCTAGCATCTACATTATTTGAGTTAAAGGTCTTTAATCTCCTATTTCCCCACAGCAATCTACCAAGCCGCTCTTGTTTTTTTATGACACTGCTTTCATTATTCTTTTCTTTTTCTGCAAAAACGTTCAGCCCCACTTTACCACCCTCCCAACTTGTGATATGGGAACTTGGAACAAGATTAAAGTTCATGGACCTTGGCATTGAAGAATAATGTGAGACACAGATCATTGTCCCACAGAGAAAATCTTGATTTTTTTTCCTTACAAGCCAGAGATAGCCAAAATAGGTAGCATTTGGTTGAGCGTTTTTGGTAATATTTGATGGCATATTTAAGCTAGTTATTTCCTTAATTTTAGTGTTTTATTCGTTTCATTTTGACTTCATTTTCATATGTTAGAGTGCCTGCAAGTCAAACAAATAAAAAAAATTGGTATCTCTAAGAAAGTAGAGAATAAAATGTCCTTTGTGATATCATCTCATAATGATCATCAATCAAGGAAGACGCAGTGATCACCTTTGTTGCTTGGAGAGCCCCTGCAGTTCATAATATGAAAGTATATGAATGTTTAATGCGGGGAATCTTTGACGGCTTGGGTTTCTTTAAGATTGGATTTGTAATGATTAACACAATATACTAAGCATTCTCTTTACAATTTATGAAGATGAAAATAAAAATGAATAAACTATGGAAGCAATAATTACCAATATGGTGTCAGGAAATTTATGCTCACATATGACTTAGCTATGATGTGCTCTGGTTTCTTCAATATTGTAAACAGGCAAAACCACATCTTACCTTGTGTCCATTACCCTTTCCTTGTGTCTGTTGCCCTGCATTCCCCTGAAAACCAGTAAACTAGAAAGAACAGTGTACAACCTGCTGTCTATACTTTTTTTTTACCAGCCATTATTTAACCCAATGCAATCTAGCTCTTACTCCTCTGAACTGCTCTCACTAAAAAGGTCACCAACGACCACTTAGTTAATAGTTGAAGTAACATCTGGACTTAAGCTTTGCTCCATCATGCATTAGCTTTATGATCTTTGGCAATTTAGCTTTTTGTGCATTAGTTTTATTTTCTGTAAAACGGGAACAATAATAGTAACTACTCACAGTTTTTGTTGTTGTTGTTGTTTGTTTGTTTTTTAGATACAGGGTCTTATTTTGTTGCCCAGGCAGGCACGTGCAATAATAGTGGTGCAATTATTTGAGGCATTGTTAGTAGTGCAATCATAGCTCACTGCTGCCTCAAATTGCTGGGCTCAAGAGATCCACCCACATCAGCCTCCCATGCAGCAGAGACTACAAGCATATGCCACCTTAGCCAGCAACTTTTAAATTTTTTGTAGAGGCAGGGTCCACTGCTATCTTGCCCAGGCTGATCTCAAACTCCTAGGCTCAAGCGCTCCTCCTGTCTCAGTCTCCCAAAGTGCCTGATTACAGGTGTGATCACGGTTTTAATGTTAAGATTAAATATGATGATGTACATGTAGGACTTCACACCGTTTCTGACTCAATATGTTAGCAATTATTGTTCCTGACCTTTCTTGAACTTGCTGTGATGCTCCAAACTATTAAACCATTTCCTTTTTGAAACTCCTCTAGTTATCTTTTCTTTGTTTACATTAAACTACTGTTTTCTGCCACATTTTCTGTTTTTCTCATTGTTATGCATTTTTCTTGACGGCTTCTGTTTCTCCAACCATTTTGACATTACTATCAAGATAAATCTGCGTTAATATATTGGCTCTGCAACTTAAAAGTTTGATAAGCTTTAGGAGAGTTACTTAACCAATATTCAACATCCTTAAAGAAAAAAACTTTCAACCCAGAATTTTACATCTAGCCAAACTAAGCTTCATAAGCGAAGGAAAAATAAAATCTTTTGTGAACAAGCAAGCACTCAGAGATTTCATCACCACCAGGCCTGCTTTACAAGAGCTTCTGAAAGAACCACTACAAATAGAAAGGAACAACCAGTACCAACCTTTCTAAAAAATACCAAAAAATAAAGAACATCAACATAATTAAGAAATTGCATCAACTAATGGGCAAAACAGCCAGCTAACATTAAATGACAGTATCAAACACACATATATTGTTATTAATTCTAAATTTAAATCGACTAAATCCCCCAATCCAAAGACACAGACAGGCAAAAAAAGCCAAGACCCATTGGTATGCTACATCCAGATCCAATTCACATGCAAGGATACATAAAGACTCAAAACAAAGGGATGGTGAAAAATTTACCAACCAAATGGAGAGCTAAAATAAATAAATTGAAAGCAGGAGTTGCAATTTTTGCTGATAAAATAGATTTCAAAGCAACAAAGATCAAAAGAAGCAAAGAAGGATATTACATAAAGATAAAAGGATCAATGTAACAAGAAGAGCTAAAGATCCTAAACATATATGCACCCAATACAGAAATACCCAGATATATAAGACTTACAAAGAGACTTGGACCCCCACACAATAATAGCGGGAGACTTCAACATCAATATTAGATAGATCAATGAGACAGAATGTTAAAATCGATATCCAGGACTTGAAGTCAGATCTGGAACAAGTAGACTTAATTAACATTCATAAAGCTCTCCACTTTAAATACACAAAATATACACTCTTACCAGTACTATATCACACGTATTTACAGGTTTAAATGAAATAGTGGTTGGCTGCTTGTTAATTATTTTCTTCCCTCATTTTTTTTATGTCTCTATTATTAAACACAATTACAGGCATACCCAGTTTTAGACTGCATTCTAGCCCGGGCAATAAAGCAACACCCCTGTTCTCTCTCCCTCTTCCTCTTCCTCTTTCTTCCTTTCCTTTATTCTTTTTCTTTTCTTTTTTTATTCTTTTTCTTTCTTTCTCGCGTTCTTCCTCAAAAAAAAAGAGAGTTACTTAACCTTCCTGAACCTTTGTTTCTGCATCTGCAGAATGGGTATTTAACAGCACCCTCCTCCAAAATTTGTTATATAGATTATTAATCTACTAATAAATGTAACAAGTATTTATTGAGTGCTTACTCAGTGGCAAACATTGCTCTGGGTACAGCAGATACAGTCAGGTAGATACGACCTTTTTGTTTCATTAAGGAACTTGCAATCTAGTGTGGGGAAGAAACTGTAAGCAAATGTATAAGATAAATTAAGCTTGACATAAGGACTAAAAAGAAAGGAATCTGGTAATGTGCTAGAAAGTGGCTAGCACTCAATGCCAGCTGGTCAAAGTAGCCACAGGGTTTCTACCCTACAGAATCACAGAAGTGGAGCTGCCTAAGGCCTGAGGAGCCTACACTTTGCATCACCATGTCCAGGATGTGAGACATTGTGGGCGACGGAAGATCCGCCAGGGAGTCTTTGCCAGCAAGAGGGACCCAACCTGAAAGAGGGGATGGCCAGAAATAAAGAGAGACAGAAAAGCTAGGGTCTGGAGGACTGAAAAGGCAATGCCTAAACAGCGAATTTATTTTTGTCCAGGGTCTCAATATATACCTTAAGATCAAAGGTGTTTACACAATCAACAATAAGAGGAATGGAAATTTACAAAATATAAGATCACGAAAACAATCTTAAGCATGACATTCAAGGATCATAAAGGTGGGCAGGTGGTATGCTTTATCTGTTTTTACCAAAACACACTTGTGAATAACAGTACCTAAGAGTCACAAGCTAAGCCTTAAAGTCATTATCTAGGGTTCAAGGCAGTCATGCGGATAAAGTTAAACTTCTTGAAAAGTAAAGTCGTGACACAGATGCGATCCAAGATGGCCGTTTAGGAACAGCTCAGGATTGCAGCTCCCAGTGAAAGTGCAGAGGGTGAGTGGACGCCGCATTTTTATTGCCCACAGACTAGGAAATTCCTAGGCGGAGGAGCACCACAGGTCGCCAGTGTGGCTGTTTTGGCCGGCCTGGCTGTGCCAGCCGGCGCCGCTGCTTTGTCAGCGCCCCCGAGCAGCGGTTCTCCGTACAAAATACACCGGTCCGGGAGCCCTTTTGGCTGGCGATTGGAGCCACGAGAAGTCACCCATTCGTCTATTTAAAAAGGGGACAGAGCAGAGAACCAGGACAGTAGATTCCAGGGCAAAAAAAAACCAAAAGCACCACAAACCTCAGTGCCGCTTTTTAAGTCAGCGCAGTGAGTGGCCGCAGGGGAAAACAAACAGACCCCAGCGCCTCTTCAACAGGCGACTTAAAAAAGGCTCTGAGGCAGGGAGCCAGGTGATCAGGCTCGGCTGGTCCCACCCCCACAAAAGAACAGCAATCAGAAACTCTGGATTGAGAGTTTCACAGCAAGCGCAGCTGAACCAGGGATGGTCCAGCTTTGTGGGGGAGGGGCGTCCGCCATTAGCGAGGCAGCCCGCCACGACTGAGGTAGTCGGCCAATGCTGAGGCAGCCCGCCGTTGCCAAGGCAACCTGCCATTGCTGAAGCAGCCTGCCGTTGCTAAGGCAACCTGCCACAGCCGAGAGACTCTGCCTCAACAGAGGCGGGCCACCATCACCAAAGCAGTTCTAACTATACCCATATAAACAGGACTGCAGGGAAGTTCACTCGGCAGCTGGGCGGAGCCCACAGCAGCTCAGCAAAGCCTCTACAGGCAGACAGTGACTAGGCTGCCTCCTTGCTGGGCAGGGCAGGTCTGAAGGAAAAAAAAAGAAGGCAGCAGCATAACGGAAGCTCATAAATAAAGCCCTAAATCCCTGGGACAGAGCACCTGGGAACAAAAAGCAGTTTATGAGTTCTGCTGCAGCAGACCTAAATGTACCTGCCCAGCAGCTCTGAATCAACAATAGAGCTCACAGCTCACCATTTGAGCTCCTATAAAGAAGAGACCGTCTCCTCAAGCAGCTCCCTGACCCTATATATCCAAAGAGACACCTCATAAAGGAGAGATCAGATTGACATTAGACGGGTATCCTTCTGGGACAAAGATAGCAGAAGAAGAAAACTGGTAACAACCCTTACTGTTCAGCAGCTGCTGCAGGTGAACCCCAGGCAAGCAGGGCCTGCAGTGGACCTCAGCAGACCTACAGCAGAGGGGCCAGACTGTCAGAAGGAAAACCAAGAAACAGAAATAACCTCATCATCAACAAACAGAACATCAATCTGAAAGATTTGAGACCCAATCTGAAAGCCAGCAACTACAAAGTCAACAGGTGCATAAATCCTCAAAGATGGGAAGAAACCAGCACAAAAAGGATGAAAACACCCGAAACCAGAACACCTCTCCTCCTACAAGGGATCACAACTCCTCACCAGCAAAGGAACAAGGTTGGATGGAGAACGAGTGTGATGAAATGACAGAATCAGACTTCAGAAGGTGGGTAGTAAGAAACTTCTGTGAACTTAAAGAACATGTTCTAACCAAATGCAAAGAAAATAAGAACTTGAAAAAAGATTTGACAAATGCTAACAAGAATGGACAAAATAGAAAGGAATATAAGTGAATTGATGGAGCTGAATAACGCAACACGAGAACTTCACGAAGCATGCACAAGTATCAACAGCCGAATGGACCAAGCAGAAGAAAGGATATCAGAGGTCGAAGATCAACTCAATGAAATAAAACAGGAAGGCGAGACTGGAGAAAAAAGGGTAAAAAGGAATGAACAAAATCTCCAAGAAATGTGGGAATATGTGAAAAGACCTAATCTACGCTTGATAGTTGTATCTGAATGTGACGAAGAGAATGAATCCAAGCTGGAAAATACTCTTCAGGATATTATCCAGGAAAACTTCCCCAACCTAGCAAGGCAGGCAAACATTCAAGTCCAGGAAATACAGAGAACACCACAAAGATATTCGTCAAGAAGAGCAACCCCAAGGCACATAATCATCAGATTCACCAGGGTCGAAATGAAGGAGAAAATACTAAGGGCAGCCAGAGAGAAAGGTCGGGTTACCCATAAAGGGAAGCCCATCAGACTCACAGCAGATCTCTCAGCAGAAACCCTACAAGCCAGAAGAGAATGGGGGCCAATATTCAACATCCTTAAAGAAAAGAACTTTCAACCCAGAATCTCCTATCCAGCCAAACTAAGCTTCATAAGTGGAGGAAAAATAAAATCCTTTGGGAACATGCAAGTACTCAGAGATTTCGTCACCACCAGGCCAGCTCTACAAGAGCTCCTGAAAGAGGCTCTACACATATAAAGGAACAACAAGTACCAGCTCAACTAAAGGGCAAAATGGCACTAAAATTGCAGTATCAAATTCGCACATAACAATATTAACCCTAAATGTAAATGGACTAAATGCCCCAATCAAAAGACACAGATTGGCTAATTGGACAAAAAGCCAAAACCCATCAGTGTGCTGTATCCAGGAAACCCATCTCACATTCAAGGATACACAAAGACTCAAAATAAAGGGATGGAGGAAGATTTACCAAGCAAACGGAGAGCAAAAAAAGCAGGAGTTGCAATTCTCATCTCTGATAAATTAGACTTTAAAGCAACAAAGATCATAAGAGAAAAAGAGGGACATTATGTAATGGTAAAAGGATCAATGCAACAAAAAGAGCTAAGAATCCTAAATATATACGCACCCAATACAGGAGCACCCAGTTACATAAGGCAAGTTCTTAATGACTTACAAAGAGACTTAGACTCCCACACAATAATAGTGGGAGACTTTAACACCCCATTGTCAATATTAGATTAACCAGGCAGAAAATTAACAAGGGCATCCAGGACTTGAACTAAGACCTGGACCAAGCAAACCTAATAGACATTTACAGAACTCCCCACCCCAAATCCACAGAATATACATTCTTCTCAGACCACATCACACCTACTCTAAAATTGACCACATAATTGGGAGTAAATCACTCCTCAGCAAATGCAAAAGAACGGAAATCGTAACAAACAGTCTCTCAGACCACAGTGCAATCAAGTTAGAACTCAGTATTCAAAAACTAACCCAGAACCGCACAGCTTCATGGAAACTGAACAACTTGCTCTTGAATGTTGACTGGATAAACAATGAAATGAAGACAGAAATAAATATGTTCTTCGAAACCAACGAGAATGAAGACACAACATACCAGAATATCTGGGACACATTTAAAGCAGTCTCTAGAGGAAAATATATAGCAATAAGTGCCCACATGAGAAGCAAGAAGAGATCAAAAATTGACACCCTATCGTCAAAACTGAAAGAGCTAGAGGAGCAAGATCAAAAAAACTCAAAGTCTAGCAGAAGACAAGAAATAGCTAAGATCAGAGCAGAACTGAAGGAGATAGAGACACAAAAAAACCCTTCAACAAATCAATAAATCCAGGAGCAGGTTTTTTGAAAAGATCAACAAAATAGACAGACCACTAGCCAGATTAATAAAAAAGAAAAGAGAGAAGAACCAAATTGATAATAAAAAACGATAAAGGGGATATCACCACAGATTCCACAGAAATTCAAACCATCATCAGAGATTATTACAAACAACTCTATGCACATAAACTTATAAACCTGGAAGAAACAGATAAATTCCTGGACACTTGCCTCCTCCCAAGCCTAAACCAGGAAGAAGCCGAAACACTGAACAGACCCATAACAAGGTCTGAAGTTGAGGCAACAATTAAGAGCTTACCATCCAAAAAAAGCCCAGGTCCAGACGGGTTCACAGCTGAATTCTACCAGACATACAAAGAGGAGCTGGTACCATTCCTTCTGAAACTATGCCAAACAATACAAAAAGAGGGAATTCTTCCCAAATCATTTTATGAGTCCAACATCATCCTGGTTCCAAAACCCAGCAGAGACTCAACAAGAAAAGAAAACTTCAGGCCAATATCCATGATGAACATAGATGCAAAAACCTTCAATAAAATACTGACAAGCCGATTGCAACAGCACATCAAAAATCTTATCCACCATGATCAAGTAGGCTTCATCCCGAGGATGCAAGACTGGTTCAACATATGCAAGTCTATAAAGGTAATTCACCACATAAACAGAACCAAAGACAAAAACCACATGATTATCTTAATTGATGCAGAGAAGGCCTTTGACAAAATTCAACAGCCCTTTATGCTAAAAACCCTCAATAAGCTAGGTATTGATGGAACGTATCTCAAAATCATAAAAGCTATTTATGACAAACCAACAGCCAATATCATACTGAAGGGGCAAAAACTGGAAGCATTCCTCTTGAAATGTGGCACCAGACAAGGATGCCCGCTCTCACCACTGCTATTCAACATAGTATTAGAAGCTCTAGCCAGAGCAATCAGGCAAGAAAAAGAAGTAAAGGGCATTCAAATAGGAAAGGAGGAAGTCAAATTGTCTCTATTTGCAGACAACATGATTGTATATCTAGAAGACCCCATCGTCTCAGCCCCAAATCTCCTGAAGCTGATAAGCAAGTTCAGCAAAGTCTCAGGATACAAAATCAGTGTGCAAAAATCACATGCATTCCTCTACACCAATAACAGACTTAAAGAGAGCCAAATCAAGAACAAACTTCCATTCACAATTGCCACAAAGAGAATAAAATACCTAGGAATACAACTAACAAGGGAATGTAAAGGACCTCTTCAAGGAGAACTACAAGTCACTGCTCAATGAAATAAGAGAGGACACAAACAGATGGAGAAACATTCCATGTTCATGGTTAGGAAGAATCAATATTGTGAAAATGGCCATACTGCCCAAAGTAATTTACAGATTCAATGCTATCCCCATCAAGCTACCAATGACCTTCTTCGCAGAACTGGAAAAAACCACCTTAAACTTCCTATGGAACCAAAAGAGGGCCCGCATAGCCAAGTCAATTCTAAGCAAAAAGAACAAAGCAGGAGGCATCACACTACCAGACTTCAAACTATACTACAAGGCTACAGTAATCAAAACAGCATGGTACTGGCACCAAAACAGAGATATAGACCAATGGAACAGAACAGAGGTCTCAGAGGTACCACAACATATCTACAACCATCTGATCTTTGACAAACCACACAGAAACAAGCAATGGGGAAAGGATTCCCTGTTCAATAAATGGTGTTGGGAAAGCTGGCTAGCCATGTGCAGAAAGCAGAAACTGGACCCCTTCGTGACACCTCACACTAAAATTAACTCCAGTTGGATTAAAGACTTAAATGTAAGACCTAACACCGTATAAACCCTAGAAGAAAATCTAGGCAAAACCATTCAGGACATAGGTGTAGGCAAGGACTTCATGACCAAAACACCAAAAGCATTGACAACAAAAGCCAAAATAGACAAATGGGACCTAATCAAACTCCACAGCTTCTGCACAGCAAAAGAAACAGTCATTAGAGTGAATCGGCAACCAACAGAATGGGAAAAAATTTTTGCAGTTTACACATCTGACAAAGGGCTGACATCCAGAATTTACAAAGAACTAAAACAGATTTACAAGAAAAAAACTAACAAGCCCATTCAAAAGTGGGCAAAGGATATGAACAGACACTTTACAAAAGAAGACATACATGAGGCCAACAAACATATGAAACAATGCTCATCATCACTGGTCATCAGAGAAATGCAAATCAAAACTACATTGAGATACCATCTCACGCCGGTTAGAATGGCGATCATTAAAAAATCTGAAGACTACAGATGCTGGAGAGGATGTGGAGAAATAGGAACACTTTTGCACTGTTGGTGGGAGTGTAAATTAGTTCAACCATTGTGGAAGACAGAGTGGCGATTCCTCAAGGACCTAGAAATAGAAATTCCATTTGACCCAGCAATCCCATTACTGGGTATATATCCAAAGGATTACAAATCGTTCTACTATAAGGACACGTGCACACGAATGTTCATTGCAGCACTGTTTACAATAGCAAAGACCTGGAACCAACCCAAATGCCCATCGATGATAGACTGGATAGGGAAAATGTGGCACATATACACCATGGAATATTATGCAGCCATCAAAAATGATGAGTTTAGGTCCTTTGTAGAGACATGGATGAACCTGGAAACCATCATTCTCAGCAAACTGACAGAAGAGCAGGAGATCAAACACCACATGTTCTCACTCATAGGTGGGTGTTGAACAATGAGAACACATGGACACAGGGAGGGGAGCACTACACACTGGGGTCAGTTGGGGGGAAATAGGGGAGGGACAGTGGGGGTTGGGGAGCTGGGGAGAGATAGCAAGGGGAGAAATGCCAGATGTAGGTGATGGGGAGGAAGGCACAAATCACACTGCCACGTGTGTACCTATGCAACAATTTTGCATGTTCTTCACATGTACCCCAAAACCTAAAATGCAATAAAATGAATAAATGGGGAAAAAAAAAAAGAAAAGTAAAGTCGTAAAGGTCATGCAGAGGTCTAGTGGAGACATAATGTCTGACAAAAACACACGACCCTTGCCCAAGCATCATTGCAGTCAAAAGTAGAAACTTTTGTAACATCAGTCTTTTCTTAGTTCCTTCTTTCCCACAGCTCGACTGCCTCCAGCAGGAAACTGTGTTTGGGCTCAAGCTCACCGTCTGGTGAGGCCCATGCATTAGGGGGCCTTAAACAGGAGCGATCCCCACAAGACATGGAGTCAAAGGGGATTATTTTGGAGCTTTATGATTTAATGAGTGCCCTGTCAAGTTTCAGAGTTGCATGGGGCCTCTGGCCCCTTTGTTTTGTTTAATTTCTCCCATTTGGAAGGGGGACATTTACCCAATGCCTGTATTCCATTGTATCGTAAAAGTAACCAACTCTTTTTTTTTTTTTTACAGGCTCATAGGTAGAAGGGTTTTGCTTTGTATATAATGAGACTCCAGACTTCAATTTTGAGTTAATGCTGGAATGAGTTAAGACTTTGGGAGACTTTTGGGAATGCGTGATTGGTTTTAAAATGTCAGAGGACATGAGATATGGGAGGAACGAGGGGTGAAATGATATGGTTAGGTTCCATGTTCCCACACAAATCTCTTCTCATGTTGTAATCCCCATGTGTCAAGGAAGAGACCTGGTGGGAGGTGACTGCATTTTGGGGGCTGTTTCCCCCATGCTATTCTCATGATAGTGAGGGAATGCTCACAAGATCTAATCATTTAAAAGTGGCAGTTGCCCCTTAACTCTTTCTCTCCTCTGCCACCAAATAAAATCACGCCTTGTTTCTTCTTTGCCTTCTGCCATGATTGTAAGTTTCCTGAGGCATCCCAAACCATATGGAACTATGAGTCAATGAAACCTTTTTCTTTGTAAATTATTCAATGTTGGGTAATACTTTATAACAGTGTGAAACATACTAATACACCCTACATTATGTTTTTGTTTCCTTTGTCGAAGATCGGTGGCTGTATTTGGCTTTATTTTTGTAATATCTGTTCTGTTCCATTGGACTTCATGCCTATTTTTATACCAGTACCATGCTGTTTTGGTAACTATAGCCTTGTAGTATAGTTTGAAGTTGGGTAATGTGATGCCTTCAGGTTTGTTCTTTTTACTTAGTCTTGCTTTGACTATGTAAGCCCTCTTTTGGCTCTACATAAATTTAAGAATTTTTTTCTAGTTTTGTTAAGGATAATGATAGTATTTTGATGGAAATTGCATAGAATTTATAGATTGCTTTTGGCAGTATGGTCATTTTCACACTATTGATTCTACCCATCAATGAGCATGAGATGTGTTTCTATTTTTTTGTGTCACCTGTGATTTCTTTCAGCAGTGCTTTGTAGTTTTCCTGTAGAGATATTTTACATCAGTAGTTAGGTATATTCCTAAGTATTTTTTTTTTGCAGCCTTTGTAAAAGAAATTGAGTTATTGATTTGATTCTCAGATTGGTCATTGGTGATGTAGAGTAGTGCTACTGATTTGTATACATTGATTTTGTAACCTGAGACTTAACTAAATTTATTTTTCAGATCTAGGAGGTTTTTGAACACATCCTTGAGATTTTCTTGGTGTACAATCATATCTTTAGCAAACAGCAACAGTTTGACTACCTTTTTAATTATTTGGATGTCCTTTCTTTCTCTCTTTTATCTGATTGCTCTGGCTAGAAATTCCAGTAATATGTTGAATAGAAGGGGTGTGAGTGGGCATTTTTGTCTTATTCTAGTTCTCAGGAGAAATGCTTTCAACTTTCGCCTATTCAGTATAATGTTGGCTTTGGATTCATCAAAGATGGTTTTTGTTACATTTAGATATGTCACTTCTATGCTGATTTGCTCAGGGCTTTAATAATAAAGGTTGCTCAAGTTTGTCAAATGCTTTTTCTGCATCTATTGAAGTGATCACATGATATTTGTTTTTAATTCTGTTTATTGACTTGCATATGTTAAACCAACCCTGCATCCCTGGTATAAAACCCACTTGATCGTGGTCAATTATCCTTTTGATATCTGTTGGACTTAGTTAGCTTGTATTTCATTGAGAATTTTTGCATCTATGTTCAAAAATATTGGGAATATTGGTTTGTATTTTTTTTAATGTTTTTTCCTGGTTTCAGTATTAGGGTGATCCTGGCTTCACAGAATAACTTAGAGACAATTCCTTATTTTCCTGTCTTGTTGCAATAATTTCAGTAGGATTGGTACTTAGTACCAGTTCTTTAAATGTCTGATATAATTCAGCTGTGAGTCTATCTAGTCCTGGGCTTTTTTTTTTTTTTTTTTGGCAATTTCTTTTAAATTACTGTTTCAGTATTCCTGCTTGTTATTTGTCTGTTCAGCATTTCTATTTCTTCCTGGTTTAATTTAGGAAGATTGTTCATTTCCAAGAACTTATTCATCTCTTTTAGGATTTCTAGCTTGCGCACACAAATGTCTTCATAGCAGCATTGAATAATCTATTGTATTTCTGCGGTATTGATTGTAATATCATCGCTTTTACTTCTAATTGAGCTCATTTGGATCTTCTTTCTTCTCTTCATGGTTTATCTTGCTAATGGTCTATTAATTTTGTTTATTCTTTTAAAAAACCAATATTATGTTTTATTTATCTTGGGTATTTTTGTTTCAATTTTCAGTTCTGCTCTGATCTTTGTTTTTTCTCCTTTTTTTCTGCTCTGTTTGGATTTGGTTTGTTCTTCTTTCTCTAGTTCATTGATGTGTGAGCTTAGATTGTCTATTTGTGCTCTCTCATACTTTCTGATGTAAACATTTAATGCTATGAATAGTCCATTTAGCACCACTTTTGCTGTATCCCAGAAGTCTTGATAGGTTAGTCACTATTATTATTCAGTTCAAAGAATTTTTTTAATACCAATCTTGATTTTATTGTTTACCCAAAGATCATTCAGGAGCAGGTTATGTAATTTCCATGTATTTACATAGTTTTGAGGGTTCCTTTTTGAGTTAATTTCCCATTTTATTCCATCATGATCTGAAAGAGTACTTGATATAATTTCTATTTTCTTACATTTATAAAGACTTGTTTTGTGGCCTATCACATGGTCTATCTTGGAGAATGTTTCATGTTCTGATGAAAATAATGTATAATCTGCAGTTGTTGGGTAGAATGTTCTGTAAATGTATGTCAAGTTCATTTGCTCTAGGGTGTAGTTTAAGTCTATTGTTTCTTTGTTCATTTTCTGTCTTGATAGCCTATCCAGTATTGTCAGTGGAATACTGAAGTTCCTCACTATCATTGTGTTGTTGTCTATCTCATTTCTTAGGTCTAAGAGCAATTGCTTTATAAATTTGTGAGGTACCGTGTTAGGTGTTTATATATATATATATATATATATATATATATATATATATATATATATGTGATATTTTCCTATTGAACTAACACTTTTATCATTATATAATGTTTCTATTTTGTTAACTGTTGTTGCTTTAAAGTCTGTTTTGTCTGATTTAAGAATAGCTACTCCTACTAGGTTTTGGTTTATGTTTGCATGGAATATCTCTTTCCATCCCTTAACCTTAAACTTATGTGAGTCTTGATGTGTTAGGTAAGTCTCTTGAAGACTGAAGATACTTGGTTTGTGGATTTTTACCTATTCTGCTATTCTGTATTTTATAAATGGAGTATTTAGACCACTTACATTCAAAGTTAGTATTGAGATGTGAAGTACTGATTTATTCATCATGCTAGTCTTTACCTGAATTCTTTTTGTTGTTGTTGTGTTATTTTTGTATAGGCCTTGTGACATTTATGCTTTAAGCAGGTCCTATTTTGAAGTTTTGTTTCAAGACTTAAAACTTTTTTTTAGCATTTCTTGCAGTGCTGGCTTGGTAGTGGTAAATTATATCAACATATATTTATCTGAAAAATATTTAGTCTCTTCTTTTTTTAGAAAGCTTAGTTTCAATGGATACAAAATTATTGGCTAATAATTATTCTGTTTAAGCAGACTAAAGATAGGACCCCAATTCCTTCTGGCCTGTAGGTTTTCTGATAAAAAAAAATGTGCTGTTAATCTGCTACATTTTCCTTCATAGGTTACCTGATGCTTTTGCCTCCCAGCTCTTAAAATTATTTTCTTCATCTTGACTTTAGATAACCTGATGCGTATGTGCCTAGGCGATGATATTTTTATAATGAATTTCCCAGGTATTCGTTGAACTTCTTGTAGTTGGATGTCTAGATCTCCAGCAAAGCCAGGGGAGTTTTCCTTGATTATTCCCTAAAATAAGTTTTTCAAACTTTTAGATTTCTCTTCTTTTTCCAGGAACACCAATTATTCTTAGGTTTGGTCATTTAACATAATCCTAAATTTCTTGGAAGCTTTGTTAATTTTGTAAATTATTTTTTCTATGTCTTTGTCTGATTGGGTTGATTTGGAAGCCTTGTCTTGAAGCTCTGAAGTTTTGTCTTCTACTTGTTAGATTCTATTGCTAAAACTCTTCAGTGTATTTTGGATTTTTCTAACTGTGTTTTTTGTTTCCAGAAGTTGTGATGGTCTTTTCTTTATGATATCTACTTCTCTGGATACTTTTTATCCATATCCTGTAATTTAAACAAAAACTATTTAATATGGTTTTCACCTTTCTCTCCTTGAGTAGGTTAGTAATAAACTTTCTGATATTTTTTTAAATCTGGCATTCAGAAATTTTTCGGGTTTGTATCAGGGTAGTACTGGTCTCAGAATGAGTTTCAAAGTATTCCCTCTCCATCTATTTTTCAGAATAATTTGAGTAAGATTTGCATTGGTTCTTTAAAAGTTTGGTAAAATGCAGCAATGAAGCCAGTGAGTCTTTAGTTTTTCTTTGGGATATTTTTATTATGGTTTTTGTCTCATTGCTTGTTATTGGTCTCTTCAGGTTTTGAATTTCTCATGGTTCAATCTTGATAGGTTGTATCAAGATTACTGAAGAGCTAGTGTAATATTCTGCGGGTGTTATAAAAACTCGTTTTGTCATATTACCAGAATTACTTTCCTTCTAATTTGTGTAGACTATTTCAGTGGAAAGATCTGAAACTCAAGAGTTGCTGGTCAGATTCTTTTGTTCCTTAATTTGGTGCCACCCCCCTCCCCCTAGGGATGGGTCTTCCTAAGAGCCAGAATGCCAATGATTGTTATTTCCCTTCTGCGTCCAGTCACCCAGTGGGCTAAAAGGCTCAGGGCAGGTGCCTAAGAATGTCTGCAAAGAGTCCTTTGATGTAATCCATCTTCACGTCTCTCAGCTGTGGATAACAGCACCTGCTCTGGTGGAGGTGGCAGGGAAGTGAGTGGACTCTGTGGGAGTCCTTGGTTGTAGTTTTGTTCAGTGTGCTTGTTTTCTTGAATGCTGGTTATACTAGCAGTGAAGTTGTCAGGTGGACAGGTTCAGGACTTCTGGTTAGCCAGGGAGGGTGTTTCAGGTGGTAGAATTAGCTGTTGTTTTCTTCTTCTTTGGAGCAGGTTGTTCCAATATGTGTTGCTGTAATTGCTTGAATTGGTTGGCCTTCAGCCAGGAAGTGGTGCTTTCAAGAGAGTAAAATCTGCAGTAGCAGAAGGGGGATTAAAATTATTTGATTTTTTTCTTTTCAATTTTGATGCCATTTATTTCTTTCTCTTGTCTGATTGCGCTAGTTTTGACTCCAGTACTATGTTGAATAACAGTAGTAAAAGTAAGCATTCTTGTCTTGCTCCAGATCTTAGAGTAAAGGCTTTCAGTTTTTTCATATTTAGTATGAAAGTAGCTGCCAGTCTGTCATTTATGGCGTTTGAGCGATGTTCATTCTATACCCAATTTTTTGATGAATTTGTCCACGAATGGATGTTGAATTGTATCAAATGCTTTTTTAAATATCAACTGAAATGATCACATGGTTTTATCATTCTTTCTGTTTATATAATATATCACATTGACTGAACCATACTTTTATCCCTGAGATAAATCCAATTTGGTCAAGATGAATAATCTTTTTAATATGTTGTTGATTTCAGTTTGCTGGTACTTTGGTGAGGATTTTTGCATCAATGTTCATTAGGGTTATTGGCCTTCAGTTTCCTTTTTTGAATTTAAATTTGTCCACTTTTGGTATCAGGATAATACTGGTCTCAGAATAAGTTTTAAAGTATTCCCTCTCCACCTATTTTTCAGAATAATTTGAGTAAGACTTGTATTGGTTCTTCAAAAGTTTGGTAAAATTCAGCAATGAAGTCATCAAGTCTTGGGTTTTTCTTTACTGGGATATTTTTATTATGGTTTTTGTCTCATTGCTTGTTATTGGTCTCTTCAGGTTTTGAATTTCTCATGGTTCAATCTTGATAGGTTGTATGTTTCTTGGAATTTATTTCTTCTAGGTTTTCTAATTTATTGGCATATAATTGTTTATATTAGTCTCAATCTTTTGAATTAGTGGGGTATTAGTTGTAATGTCTCCTTTTAATTGCTGACTTTGAGTCTTCTATTCTTTTCTCAGGCTAGGTAAAGATTTGTCATTTTGCTTATCTTTTCAAAAAATGAACTTTTTGTCTCATTATTTTTTTGTACTGTTCTTTTGTTTTTATTTCACTAACTTCCTATCTGATAGTTATTAGTTCTTTTATTTATTTTGATTTGGCTTACTCTTTCTTTTCTAGTGCTTTAAGATGCATCAGTAGGTTGTTTATTTGGAGTATTTCTATGTTTTAAATGTAGTCACTTATTACTATAAACTTATCTCTTAGAACTGTTTAGTACTAACATTTGGAAAGCTGCTACCCATGTTCTTTATTCTTCATAGAATAAAGCTGAGTTGAGAATATGTTGTATCACCATAGCAATTCTACCATTCATAAAAATGGGTTTATAACCTACAACACAGTGATCATCTCCAAAAACAAAAGCATCTCTTTTCTGTGGTAGACTATCACATTTGTATTCAGGAAAACAAATCCAAACAATAAAAGAACATTTTCCCAAGAACAGCACTATATGAAACTGTCCTTGATGGATTCTCTTTTATTCTGTGCACTCTAATGGAGCACAGAACTACCTCAGATTATACAAATGGACCTGGTCTGCACAGCCACAGAGGAAGGCTCCAAAAGCATAAGAATACCCAGAAGAGGATCAAAAATGATATATTTTAAAACACATATTTAATGCTATTTCTCAAAGTTGCTTTTGCTTGACTCTTTACATCAGATTTTATTGAGCTAAACCAAGATCAGTTTATATAGCTCAGATTGGCCAGAGAAAACCATATTGCTTTTATTAACATTAAATATCAAGAACACAAACACACATACACAAACACAAGTGGCTTAAGTTTTTATAAGGTTTGAGTCATAGGACAATTATTCACTACCTGGTTTAAATTTATGTTATGGAGGAAATTGTAGAGATAATCCTACATAGTTTCTGAAAAAGACTGCATTGAAAAGGTAGTTCAGGACATATTTTTCATTGTGGTTCTTAAATCTAAAACTTAAAACCATTAAAAGACCTTATATTACTTTAAAATAAGAAGACAAAAACATGACAAAGTTAGCAAATGTGGCAAAATTCATCAATGTATATTTATGTGAGAATAAATATACATTTCAGGAAATTGAGTGTATTTAAAAGAACTTAGGAAGCTAAATTATTTTTCTTTTTAAGCTTTTTCTTCCTGACTTTAATGATATTATTCTGTACATTTCAATATTTTATAATACGGTTTCAGTGCTGGATATCACTTTCCGGTTTTCACTGTATTATAAATGCTTTTATTCTTGCTCTTTATGGTCAATACTTTGAGGAAGCACATTTCAGACTCTGTTTCCTTCAGTAATGTGTGCCCTGCTAGATTTGAAAAAGTATCAATGTTATCATTGATTTTATGATCTTATATCCTGTTGGAAAAAGATTGGCATTGCCGTTTCTGGCTCATAGTAAGTGATACAGATATTTTGGAATGCATGAAGGAATGCATTCTAAAGTGAATGCGTGCATGAATAAATGACTGCAGGTAAGATCATAACAGAAACTTAAATGCTATTTTCAGAAATGATTCTTGGGAAAACCATTTAAGCATATGCGATAGGCTTCAAATGAGGCAAAAGCAGTATTTTGATTGCAATATGAGTACAAAGTATACCCGTACAAAGTAAATGTTTGTATGAGTCAAATGAATAGTAGAAAAAATTTTAATCATATTTGAGTGAAACAGCTACTTGAATCAGTGCTGTTTCATTCTCTCATGACATCTTCAGAATATATTATTATTGTTTTCTTCATTTAAGTGACCGTGACCACTGATTAAGTGCACAAGCTTTTTAGCCAGAAAGATCTGATTCCAAATTCCAGTTTTTACTGATGTTGTGATCTTGGACAAGTTATAGAACCCTTGTGAGCCTCTGCTTCTCCACTTGTAAATGAAAGATACTATTAGTCACCACATAAGTTTGTCATAAGGAATAAAATTAGATAATATGTACACTTGTAGTAGGCACTCAAGACATTGTAGCTACTTTTATTTTTGTGGAACTTGATTATTATCCTACATTTTTCTACCTTTTCCCTTCTTACTCACATCCTTCTGTCCCACACTGCAGTCCGTCTCTATGTATGTCATGTTTTCCTTTTTATCACTGCTTAGGCCTTGGTCCCCTTCTCATCTGAGAATCAAGTCCTAAATCTTCAACCTGTTTTTCGCTTCCAATTCTCTGGAAACTTTTGAGAAATAAACTGTTTAGATGTCTCTTATTCTTGGCTTTCTATATTGGAAGATTTCTTGGGCTGGAGTAAAAGCAGTATGGATGCACATGTAAATTCTTCCTAAGTAGTTAGCATTTTGAAATGACCTACTGTGACTCTTCTCAAATGGAGGTGCTGAGAGGGCTGCAGCAAGATCAGCTGAAACTTATAAATACATTTATGGATGCCACATTCAGATATTTTAATTTGGTGGATCTATACTAGAATCAGGGAATCTTGTTTCAATTGAAAGAAAGAGAAATGTACTTAGTGTGATGGTGTATGCCTATAGTCCCAGCTACTTGGGAGACTAAGACGAGAGAATTTCTTGAGCTCAAGAGTTTAAGTACAGCCTGAGCAATTAAAAAGAGAGAAAGAGAGAAATAAAAATGCCACTCTGGGTGATTTTTATGTATAGCAAAGTTTGGGAACCAATTGTCTATTCTATTTATTCAGCCTAGACAAACACATCCAGTAAATATGCTGCAATTGGAGTGTTCGAGACCTATAATACTTCCAAGCAATTTGAATTCGTGTGTTTGGTACCATTACTGTGTTGTGTATTACAAAAGCAGCATGGTAGAGAAGAACTTGTGTGGCTTTTGGTGCCAGACAGACCTGGATTCAACTCCCAACATAAGATATATATAATAACATCTATCCTGCGTGGTTCTTGTGCAAAGAGCTGAACATTTAGTATTTGTGTAAAGTATTAAACATTAATAGTAACCCCAGAACTGGTAGCTGTTACGTATTATTATTTGTTTCTAAATCATTTTTTGACTTGTCAGATATGAGATGCTTCAGTTGAATTGAAATATTGGGTCTAGGAAGTCTTAGCCAGAGTAATCAGAAAAGAGAAAGAAATAAAAGGCATTCAAATAAAACAAGAAGTCAAACTACGTTTTTTTGCTGATAGTAATATTCTGTACCTAGAAAATCTTAAAAATTCAACCAAACAACTACTAGAATTGATAAGCAATTTTAGGAAAGGTTTAGGATAAAAAAATCAATGTACAAATGTCAGTAGTGTTTCTATACACCAATAACTTCCAGGCTGAGAGTCAAATCAAGAACACAAATAGATCTACAATAGTCACAAATTAAATGAAATACACAGGAATGCAAAAAACCAAGGAAGTGAAAGGCCTGTCCAAGGAGAACTACAAAACATTGCTGAAGGAAATCAGAGACAACACAAATAAATTGAAAAATATTTCATGTTTGTGGATTGGAATAATCAATATCATTAAAATTGGCTTACTGCTCAAAGAAATGTATGGATTCAACCCTGTATCTATCAAACTACCAATGTCATTCTTCATGGAATTAGAAAGAAACCTACTGTAAAGTTCATATGGATCCAACAATAAAACTCAAATAGCCAAAGAAATCCCAAGTAAAAAGAGCAAAGGCGGAGGCATCACAATACCTGACTTCAGACAACACGGTAAAGCTATAGTAACAAAACCATCATGATACTGGTACAAAACCAGGCACATAGACCAATAAAACAGAATAGAAAACTCAGAAATAAATTCACACACTTACAATAATATGATCTTCAAAAAGGTGGGCAAAAAGAAGCAATAAGGAAGGACTTCATATTCAATAAGTCATGCTGAGATAACTGGCTAGTCATATGCAGAAGAATGAAACTGGACCCTTACCTTTTACCATTTAAAAAATTAACTCAAGATGAGATAAAGATTTAAATGTAAGACATCAAACTTCAAAAACCTTAGAAGGAAACATAAGAAATAACCTTCTCAACATCAGCCTTGATGAATAATTTTTGTCTAAGTCCCCAAAAGCAATTGCAGCAGAAACATAGCTTAACAAATGAGACCTAAATAAAGAGGTTCTGCACAGGAAAAAAAAAAAAAAACAAAACACTGTAAACAGACAATCTACAGAATGGGAGAAAATATTTGCAACCTATGCATCTGATAAAAGTCTAATATACAGAATCTATACGAAACTAAGGCAAATCAACAAGAGAAAACCAAATAAAAATAAAATTTTTTAAATAAGCAAAGTACATGAACAGACACTTTTCAAAATGAGATATACAAGCAGCCAACAAACATGTGAAAAAGTTCTCAGCATCAGTAATCATCAGAGAAATGCAAATCAAAACCACAATGTGATACCATCTCACACCACTTAGAAAGTATGGACTTAGAAATAATGGATATTATTATTTAAAAAACAGATGCCGGCAAGGCTGTGGAGAAAAAGGAGCATTTATACACTGTTGATGGGAATGTAAATGACTTCAGCCACTGTGAAAGCAGTTTGAAGATTTCTTGAAGATCTTCAAACAGGACTACCATTCAATGCAGCAGTCCCGTTACTTCATACATACTTCAAAGAAAAGACATCATTCTACTGAAAAGACACATTCACTTATATGTTCATTTCAATAATAACAGAGACATGGAATAGACCTAGGTGTTAATCTATGGCAGATTGGATAAAGAAAATGTGGTACATATACACAATGGAACACTCTGTAGCCATAAAAAAGAATAAAATAATGCCCTTTCCAGCAACATGGATGCAGTTGGAGGCCATTATCCTAAGACAATTTACACAAGAATTGAAAACCAAGAACCACAAGTTCGCACATATAAATGAGAGCTAAGCATTGAGCACACATAAACATAAACAAAGAAACAATATACACTGCAGACTCCTGGGGGAGGGAAGGAAGGAGGTACAGGTTAGCCAACTGCCTATTGAGTACTATTGCTCACTATCTGGGTGCAAGGTAAACATGCAAATAACCTGCACAAGTACCCCCTAGATCTAAAATAATAGTTGAAAAATTTTTTAAAAGGAAGGCAAATAAAAAAGAAATATTTGGCTCAAGTCTTCACCTTCTTCTGCATCTTCAACTGCATCTACATCTTCTTGCAACTTCAACTACCACTTTATTTTATTTCCCCACCCTTGTCTTGGGGCTTGGCTTTATAACTTGTTTTGACCAGTTGGGTGTTATAAGGCATGATGCAAAACAAGAGTTTGGAATTGCTTGCATGATTCAGCACATATCTGCTAACACCATGAAGAGAACATTCCACACTTAATCTATTTATCCAAGGAAGATGAGGGACACTTGGATTAGAGGTGCCCAAGAGACTTGGTAAACTACAGTTTGAAGAATAGCCACATAGCTTTCATAGCCAGTCCAAGCCTAGATCAACTAACTCCCAGCTGATCCCCAGCCACGTGTAAGTCTATCTGAGATCAGCAGAATGTCTCAGTTATTGCAGCCTGAAGCAAAGCCACCTAAGATGACTTGCAGATCCATGGAAATAAAATATTTTTTTCTTAAATACTGAGTTTGGAGTTGGTTTTTAAAGCTGCATTATTGTGATAAATAGCTAGCCTGTGCAGATGATTTTGTCTCTTCCTGGTGATAATCTGAGTTTAGCAATCTACCAAAAGCAAAAAACAAAGCTCTTCCTTTTTAGCAAGAGTGCCTGCCGTTTCTGTTGATTTAGTAAAAGTGGTAATTGTGTATTAGTACAGAGTTATGCTGTTGTAAAGCCCTCTTTGAACACTTATGGGCATAATTTTATGCCTATGTATGGGTGCATTTTTTTAGTTTTGAACTGTATAGATCCTGCAGAAAATACTAGGACTGTGCCTCAAGCTGCCTGATTCCATTGCGTATTTTTGTATAAGACACGGGCAAATAAATAAGACTGCTCATGAAAGTAGTGCACGGTAGAGCCCAGAGGGCCAAAAGGATATTACCTAGAATTGATTGTGAGTAATGAGCAGTAAAACAAAAAAGAAAATATAATTGGAAGCCATAAATCAGTAGAAATTGTATCACACATGTTCCACATTTTATTGTCTGTTGATAAGCAATTCAGTTGTTTCAAATTCTTTGTTATTGTAACTATAGCTTTGATAAACATTCTCACTGTTGCCTCTCCACATGTAAGGGTTTTTCTTGGGTATATATCCAAAAATAATATGTGCATGCTTAATTTTTCTGAATGCTTACAAATTGCTCCCTAGAATGGCTTTATCAATATATACTTCCACCATCAGTTCATAAAAGATTTCCACCACTCACCTATTCACCAACACTAAATACTACTAGAGTATCTTTTATATGATGAGTAGAGAGTGCTGTCTTATTGTTTTAGGTTGCATTTCTTTTCTTACTTCTGAAGTTTAGCAACTCCTCTTTTACTTTCAAGTTTTATTTTAGATACGGCAGTATATGTGCAGCTTTGTTACATGGGAATGTTGTGTAATATTGAGGTTTGGGTATGGAGCCCATCACTCAGGTAGGGAGCATAGTACCCGATAGGTAGTTTTTTCAATCTTCATCTCCCTCCTTCCCTCCTGACTCTAGTAGACTAGAGTCTATTTTTTCCATGTTTGTGACAATGTGAGCTCAATGTTTAGCAATTTCAATCAAAATTTCAGGAAATTCTAAAGTTTAAATGGAGAGACAGAGGACCCAAAATAGCCAACACAATATTGAAGGATAGCACAACAAAGTTGGTGGACTGACATTATCTGACTTCAAGACATACCATAAAGCTATAGTAATTAAAACAGTGTGATATTGAGGGAATGCATCTTCTTTCCAGATCCATAGGAGGGCGTAGTTTCTAGGACAAGAACTTCCCAGTGCCATATTTTCTCCCCCCACATCCGTCTTCATCAGGGAAATTTAACGGTTTATGTTTAAATTTTGCAGGTGTGGGAATAAACTAAAAGTCAATCACTCTAGCAGAAGTTCTAAGAAACTCCTTTCATTGGCCCTGGGGTCTTAGAGGAGGAGGAAGTTCCTCCCAGGTTAAAAGTCCCCTTCTTCCACAGCCCTTTGGACTCTATGTTTGGGTCCCCTTCCACAAACACTCCCTTCGTGGAAGCCATCTTTCTCTCTCTTGGATTTCCCCTCTGGAGTCCCCTTCCACATTCTCTCATGGAAGCCTGTCTTCCCCTTCTAAACTCCATCTCTCTCTCTATTCCCTTCCACTCAGTGTGGAAGCTGCTTTCCTCTTCTGGATTCCATGTGTCTGGATTCTCTCACTCAGTGTGAGAGTGAACTGTTTCTTTCTACTTCTCCTTTTTCTCTCCCTACCTAAATAAATCACTTTCTACAAACACGTTGGAATCTGGCATTTACTGTACACTGTGCCGTGGTCTCTTCTCCCATTCTTGGGGAGTGATAGACCAAGAACCTGGAGAAATGTCCTCTCAGGGGAACTGAGGGCTCCCCTAAACCCCTGAACCCCAACATAACAATATTAGTAAAAGAACAGACTTAGATCAGTGGACCCGAATAGGGAGCCCAGAAACTGACATCTTTGACAAAGGAACAAAGGCAATACAGTGGAGAAAATACAGTCTTTTCAAAAAATTATGCTGGAACAATTAGAAATTTATATGTAAAATAGTGGATCTAAACACAGTCCTGACATTCTTCACAAAAATTGACTTAAAGTGGATTACAGACCTAATGTAAAACAGAAAACCACAAAAGTCCTAGAAGATAACAGATGGGAAATATCTACCTGATGTTGGATATGGCAATGACTTTAGATATATCACCAAAGACAAAACCCATGAAAGAAAAAGCTGATCAGCTAAACTTTATGAAAACTAAAAATCCAGTTTTATGAAGACACTTCAAAAGTTTGAAAAGGCAAGTCAAAGAATGGGAGAAAGTACTTTCAAAAGACATAAATGAATAAATGACTATTATCCAAAGTATAAGAAGATCTCTTAAAACTCAACAATAAGAAAACAAACAGATTTCAAAATGTCAACAGTTTGAGAAGCCAAGTCAAAGAACGGAAGAAAGTACTTGCCGAACACATAACTGAATAAAGGGCTGTTATTCAAAGTATAAGAAGATCTCTTAAAACTCAACAAGAAGAAAACAAACTGCTTTACAAATGTACCAAAATGTTAACAGACACTTCACCAAGAAGATGACAAATAAACATATGAATAGATATTTTACATCATCTGTCATTAGAGAAATGCAAATTAAAACAACAATAGAAACTTTCATTTGTTGCTGGTGAGAATGCAAAATGGTATAGTCATTTTGCAAGACAGTTTGGCAGTTTCTCACAAAACTAAACATACTTTTAAGGTATGATCTAGTAATCGCAGTCATTGGTATTTACCCAAATGAGATGAAACGTTGTATATTTCAATGTAGCTAGAAGAGAGGACATGAAATGTTACCCACAGAAATGATCAGTTCTCAAAGTGATGGATACCCCAATACCCTAACTTTATCATTACACATTTTATATATGTAACAAAAATTCACATGTACTTCATAAATATGCAAAGTATTTTGTGTAAATATAAAAAGAAAAAAATACTGCATGTTTGTGTTTATAGAAGCTTTACTCATAACTAATAGAACTTGGGAAAATATAGCGTATGATTAGTAGGACACTCAATGTGTGAATAAATAAACTATGGTACAGCCACACAATGTAATATTATTCAGTGCTAAAAAGAAAATGAGCTAACAAGTCATGAAAAGACATATAGGCAACTTAAATGCATATTATTAAATAAAAGAAGCCAATTAGAAAAAGGCTACATACTGTACGATTCCAACTTTGTGACATACTGGAAAAAGCAAAACTATGGAGACAATCAAAGGATTATTAGCTACCAAGGGTTGAGGAATAGAAGAGATAAAGAGACAGAACAGAGGATTTTTAAGGCAGTGAAATTACTCTCTATGATACTATAATAGTGAATACATGTCATTATTTGTCCAAACCCATAGAATACCATTTCGAGTGAAGCTCTTCACGGTTTTCTATTAACTGAGCTTGTACTACTGTCCTTAGCAGCCATCAGAGGTTCACACAGAAGAGAGCTGTAAGGGATCCACCAGCCTGGGTCCCTTCGGGTGGCCTCACTGCATCAGGGGTTGAATTGCAGATGCGGCTACAATTGCATACCCACAACATGAAGGTCTGAGTGGGTTCCTTTGTTTTAATTACTTATGGATCATCAAACTAGGCGCAGCAAGAGGATCAGATACAAGCAAACCGTAGCCCTCCATTTTAGGTCTTGTGTAGCCAAAGCAACCTTACAAATGTAGGATGGAGTTTCTCCTATTTATGGATCATCTGTGGTGAGGTGTATTTATTTAACAAGGTTACCTTTTACTGCTGGAAAGGACAGATGAACAGTTTGGCACAAAGCTGGGGTTAAAACAGGGCTCTGCAGAGGGATTTTTTATCTATCTTGGTCAGCCTGGTCCAGGCCTAGGCAACAATCATCTACTGTTTCTCTGTTATTCCTAAGACAAACACCAAGACTGAACCCAAATATAAACCACAAACTTGGAATGATAATGGTTTGTCAATGTAGGTTCATTAACTCTAACAAATGCATCACTTTGGTGGGGGATTTGATAATTAGGCAGCTTATTGTTTTGTGGGGGCATGTGGGGTATAGGATATCTATGTACCTTCCTCTCAATTATTCTGTGAAACTAAAACTGCTCTAAAAAATAAAATATTTTTCCGGGAGTGGTGGCTGACCCCTGTAATCCCCGCACTTTGAGAGGCCGAGGCGGGTGGATCGCCTGAGGTCAGGAGTTCTAGAGCAGCCTGGCCAACATTGTGAAACCTCATCTCTACTAATAATACAAAATTAGCCAGGCATGGTGGCGCGTTCCTGTATTACCAGCTACTCAGAAGGCTGAGACAGGAGAATCGCTTGAACCCGGGAGGCTGAGGTTGCAGTGAGCTGAGATCGCACCATTGTACTCCAGCCTGGGCAACAAGAGTGAAATTTAGTCTCAAATAAATAAATGAATAAATAAATAAATTATTTTAATTAAAAAAATTAAAAGGAGAAAAGCCCAGTGCTATAGAGGCCAAGTGAATGACTTTAAAGAGAAAAAGGTTGTTAAACATTGTCAAATGCTATAATTAAGTCAAGGAGAATACAACCTCAGACAGATCCAATGGGAACATTTGGAAAAACAAAAATTATAAAGATTACTTGAACTCAAAAATACCCATTTCCAAAATATTTACTGTATTGTGTAAGCCCTTGAGAGATATACATTGCATCTTATAAAAGAGGTTTTCCTTCTTCACACTGCTTATCTGTGTTACTATAAAAATGTGGCCTGTGTTCTGCTTCCTGAGTAACCAACTGATGTGTTTTTTTTCAGCTATAGGAATAATGAACTTACTCTTTATTCTTGTCTTGTAGGATGAAAAATGAATGTATAGATTATCTCTTCTTTATAAAAGACATCACTGGTCTACAAGTTACAACAGCCTAAACTGGAGCCTAATCATAAAATGTTGATGCATTTAACATTAACATGTTTCTTCTGTGGAGTATTTATAAAGCAAACATTGATTTAATTTCCTAAAGCAGATCTAATCTCTTAGTTTTTGTACCAATTGGTTTAAACTTCTAAATTATATTGCTAGTTTGTAACAGTGCAAAATTAAATTGTTTGGTTCTGAAGTTAGACTGTCTAATATGGTTGCCAGTAGTCACACACAGATATTTAAATTTAAATTTATTAATATTTGGCTGGGCACAGTGGCTCATGCCTATAATCCCAGAACTTTGGGAGGCCAAGGCAGGTGGATTGCTTTAACCCAAGAGTTTGAGAACCACCTGGGTAACATGGCAAAAACCTGTCTACAAAATAAATAAATAAATAAATAAATAAATAGCTAGGCATCTTGGAGTGCACCTGTAGTACCAGCTACTTGCGAAGCTAAGTTGGAAAATTTGCTTTAGCCCAAGAGGTAGAGGTTGCAGTTAGTTGAGATCATCCCACTGCACTCCAACCTGGACACCCCAGAGACCCTATCTCAAAATAATAAGAAGAATAATTAAATACAATTTAAATATTTTTTTCTTAGTTACATTATCTATTTTTCAAATGCTCAGTAAACATATGTATCTCATGACTACTTAAACAGCACTTATAAAAAGAAATATCAATCAACAAAAACATTTTTATTGTACAGCACAGCCAGAAATATTCGCGTCTTTGTTCTTTACAAGGGTGGCTAATGAATACTAGCTTAGTGCACAAGAGTCTAGCAAATTCAGTATGCATGAGAATATCTGAACTGGGAATTATTTAATTATTTGCCAAAGAGATCCAAAGATTGCAGATTTTTAGATTTTTATATGTTAAAGTTTGAGCAAAAAACTTAAGCGTCAGAATGTTCTATTTTAATTGTAGTTGCATTATCAGAAATTGTAAGCAGGCATTCATAATTTATAGACATTTTCACTAAAATCTGTTCATAAATTTCAACAAATTTTCTGTTAATTTTTAAACAATTAGAAAAATTGTGGTACCTAAAATAATCTCAGCTACTTATAGGATCTTGATAACAGCAATGCCCAATTTATTCATTACTCATTATCAAGCAAATTAAAAATGTCCTACAAATACTTCTAGTTAGAAAGTGAGATCATTTCAAACGTCCAAATGTAATATGAAAAATTTTGGTGACTGAGGGTCATCAGGGGCATCCAATTTGACAAGGTCAAGTACCTTTGAGCTTTCATACTTCACAGTAGCTTTACTCATAGCTCTATTACATGATCATGTGCGTGTGCCAAACTGATGCAACAATTTTTCTTCTAAAGATATTGCAATTCTTTTCTTTGGAATCAGTTTTTTTGGGGTATTTTATCAAATGAGATTGTTCTGGAGACACTAATCAAGTAATCAGTTTGGTTGAGTTAGGGATTTGATAATTGGATATAACCATGTAAATTTCATATATCAGAATTTATGTTTTAAATTGGAGAAATTTAGTAGGCATGGATATACAGTCATGCATCACTTAATAACAGGGATGCATTCTGAGAAATGCATCGTTAGGTGATTTTGGCATTGTGCAACCATCATAGACGGTATTAGGTTGGTACAAAAGTCATGGTGGTTTTTACCATTATTGCATCAACATAAATACATACATAAACCTAAATGCTATAGCCTACTGCACACCTAGGCTATATAACCTCTGCTCCGACCCTACAAATCTGTAAAGCATGTGACTCTACTGAATACTGTAGGAAATTATAACACAATGTAAGTATTTGTGTATCTAAATCTGTCTAAACCTAGAGAAGGTACAGCAAAAGTATTGTATAAAAGGTAAAAATATGGTATACCTGTATACGGTATAAATGGATTTTTCAGGACAGGAAGTCACTCTGGGTGAATAAGTGAGTAGTAAGTGAATGTGAAGACTGAGGACATTATTCTACACTACTGTGGGCTTAAACACTGTATATATAGGCTGTTCTAAATTTACTTTAAAAACCTCTTGTTTTAATAATAAATTCATCTTTGCTTAGTTTAAGTTTTATACTTTACGAAGTTGTTAATTTTAAAAAGCTTTTTGACAGTTTTGTAATAACACTTAAAACACGAACACATTGTACAACTGAACAAAAATATTTTCTTTCTTTATGTCCTTATTCTATATGCTTTTCAGTTTTAAAAATATTTTATTTATTTACTTTAGACACTTTTTATTAAAAACTAAGTCGCAAACACACCCATTAGCCTAAGCCTACCCAGAGTCTGGATCATCAATATCACTGTCATCCACCTCCACATCTTGTCCCATTGGAAGGTCTTTAGGGGCAGTAACACTAACGGAGCTGCCATCTCCTATAATAACAATTCTTTCTTATAAAATGTCTCCTGATGGACTGGCTAAGGCTGTTTTACAGTTAACTTTTTGTGAGTATAAGGAGGATACTCTAAAATAAGGATGAAAATATAGTATAGTAAATACATAAATCAGTAACATTGTTACTTATTATCATTATCAAGTACTGTACTGTAGGTAATCATATGCCCTATACTTGTACATGACCGGCAGCACAGAAGTTTTGTTTACACCAACATCACTACCAACATGGGAGTAATGTGTTACACCACAAAGTTAAGACAACTATGATGTCACTAGGTGATCCAATGTTTCCTTTCAATTACAATCTTATGGGACTATAATTTATATGCAATTTTTCCTTGACTAAAATGTCTTTATGAAGCACATGAATGTATCTGAAATGGTATTTCTTTTAAATATTTATAAAAGATATCCTAAGATTATATTCGGGACGTGAACTCAGCTCTGGACCAAGGGGACCTAATAGACATCTACAACTCTCCACCCCAAATCAACAGAAGATACATCCTTCTCAGCACCACATAACACTTATTCTAAAATTGATCACATAATTGAAAGTAAAACACTCCTCAGCAAGTGGAAAAGAACGGAAATCATTAACAAACAGTCTTTCAGACCACAGTGCAATCAGATTAAAACTCAGAATTAAGAAACTCCTCAAAACCACACAACTACATGGAAACTGAGAAACCGGCTCCTGAGTGACTACTAGGTAAATAAAGAAATTAAGACATAAATAAATAAGTTCTTTGAAACCAACGAGAACAAAGACACAATGTATCAAAATCTCTGGGACACAGCTAAAGCAATGTTTAGAGGGAAATTTATAACACTAAATGCCCACAGGAGAAAGTGGGAAAGATCTAAAATCAACACCCTAACGTCACAATTAAAAGAACTAGAGGAGTAAGATCAAACAAATTCAAAAGCTAGCAGAAGACAAGAAATAACTAAAATCAGAGCAGAACTGAAGGAGATAGCGACACAAAAACCCTTGAATCCAGGAGCTGTTTTTTTGAAAAGATTAACAAAATAGATAGACTGCTTGCCAGACTATACAAAGAAGAAAAGAGAAAAGAATCAAACAGACACACATAAAGAAAGGATAAAGGGGATATCAACACTGATCCCACAGAAATACAAACCCCCATCAGAGAATACTATAAACACCTCTACACAAATAAACTAGAAAATATAGAAGAAATGGATAAATTCCTGGACACATACACCCTTCCAAGACTAAACCGAGAGGAAGCTGAATCCCTGAATAGAACAATAACAAGTTATGAAATCGATGCAGTAATTAATAGCCTACTAATCCCAAAAAAGCCCAGGACCAGACGGATTCACAGCCGAATGCTATCAGAGGCATGAACAGGAGCTGGTACCATTCCTTCTGAAACTATTCCAAACAATAGAAAAAGAGGGACTCCTCCCTAACTCATTTTAAGAGGCCAGCATCTTCCTGATACCAAAACCTGGCAGAAACACAACAAAAAAAAAGAAATGTTCAGGCCAATATCCCTGATGAACATTGATGCGAAAATCCTCAATAAAATACTGGCAAACCAAATCCAGCAGCACATCAAAAAGTTTATCCACCACGATCAAGTCAGCTTCATCCCTGGTATGCAAGGCTGGTACAACATATGCAAATCAATAAACATAATGGATCACATAAACAGAACCAATGACAAAAACCATATGATTATCTCAATAGATGCAGAAAAGGCCTTTGATAAAATTCAACACCCCTTCATGCTAAAAACTCAATAAACTAGGTATTGATGGAAAGTATCTCAAAATATTAAAACCTATTTATGAAAATCCCACAGCTAATATCATACTGAATGGGCAAAAGCTGGAAGCATTCCCCTTGAAAACCAGCACGATACAATGATGCCTTCTCTCACCACTACTATTGAACATAATATTCGAAGTTCTGGCCAGGGGAATCAGGCAAGAGGAAGAAATAAATGGTATTCAAATAGGAGGAGAGAAAGTCAAAAAATCTCTGTGTGCAGATGACATGATTGTACATTTAGAAAACCCCATCATCTCATCTGAAAATCTCTTTAAGTTGATAAGCAACTTCAACAAAGTCTCAGGATACGAAACCAATGTGCAAAATTCACAAGCATTCCTACACACCAATAATAGACAAGCAGAGAGCCAAACCATGGGTGAACTCCCATTCACAATTGCTACAAAGAGAATAAAATGCCTAGGAATACAACTTACAAGGGGTGTGAAGGACCTCTTCAAGGAGAACTACAAACCACTGCTCAACACAAACAAATGGAAAAACATTCCATGCTCATGGATAGGAAAAATAAATATCATGAAAATGCCCATACTGCTCAAAGTAATTTATAGATTCAATGCTATCCCCATCGAGCTACCATTCACTTTCTTCACAGAATCATAAAAAAACTACTTTTAATTTTATATGGAACCAAAAAAGAGCCCGTATAGCCAAGACAATCCTAAGCAAAAAGAACAAAGCTGGAGACATCATGCTACCTGACTTTGAATTATACTACAACACTACCAAAAACAGCATGGTACTAGTAACCAAAAACAGTATGGTACTGGTACCAAAACAGATATATAGACTAATGGAACAGAACAGAGGACTCAGAAATAATGTCACACATCTACAACCGTCTGATCTTTGACAAACCTGACAAAAACAAGCCAAGGGGATAGGATTCCCTATCTAATAAATGGTGTTGGGAAAACTGGCTAGCCATTTGCTGAAACCTGAAACTGGACCCCTTTCTTACACGTTATGCAAAAATTAACTCAAGATGTATTAAAGACTGAAACATAAGACCTAAAACTATAAAACCCTAGAAGAAATCTTAGGCAATAGCATTCAGGACACAGACATGGGCAAAGACTTCATGACTAAAACACCAAAAGCAATGGAAAGAAAAGCCAAAATTGACAACTGGAATCTAATTACACTAAACAGCTTCAGCACAGAAAAAAAAAAAAAAAAAAACTATCATCGGAAAATTTTTGCAATCTATCTATCTGATAAAGGGCTAATATCCAGAATCTATGAGGAACTTAAACGCATTTACAAGAAAAAGGCAAACAACCCCATCAAAAAGAGGGCAAAGGATATGAACAGACACTTCTCAAAAGAAGACATTTATGCAGCCAACAAACATAAAAAAAAACTCGTCATCACTGGTCATTAGAGAAATGCAAATCAAAACCACAATGAGATACCATCTCACACCAGTTAGAGTCTCAATCATTAAAAAGTCAGGAAACAACAGATGCTGGAGAGGATGTAAAATAGGAACACTTTTACACTGTTTTTGTGAGTGTTATTCAGTTCAACCATTGTGGAATACAGTGTGGTGATTCCTCAAGGCTCTACAACCAGAAATACCATTTGACCCAGCAATCCCATTACTGGGTATATATCCAAAGGATTATAAATCATTCTACTATAAAGACAGACGCACACCTATTTTTATTGCAGCACTGTTCGCAATAGCAAAGATGTGGAACCAACCCAAATGCCCATCAATGATAGACTGGATAAAAAAATGTGGCACATATACACTATGGAATACTATGCAGCCATAAAAAAGGATGAGTTCATTTACAGAGACATGGATGAAACTGAAAACAATCATTCTCAGCAAACTAACACAGGAACAGAAAACCAAACACTGCATGTTCTGACTCATCAGTGGATGTTGAACAATGAGAATACACGGGCACAGGGAGGGGAACATCACACATCAGGGACTGTTGGGGGATGGGAGGTTAGGGAAGGGATAGCATTATGAGAAATACCTAATGCAGAGGACAGGCTGATGGGTGCAGCAAACCACCACAGCACATGTATACCTATGTAACCAACCTGCATGTTCTGCACATGTATCCCAGAATTTAAAGTATAACAATATTGAAATATATCCTATGATTATACAGTGAGTCATTTTCTAGGGATGACTTACTGGAAAGCAGATCTGTTATTTTCTAGATTCACAGATATAACAATGCATATTAATGTTTCTCAAAGTATAGTATGTGGAAAAGTTGTTTTCTTCTGGGTTAGTTAGTAGGTGACATATGCTTAGTTAGATTTAGAAAAAGAAAGGGGGTGCCGGGCGCGGTGGCTCACGCCTGTAATCCCAGCACTTTGGGAGGCCGAGGCGGGTGGATCACGAGGTCAAGAGATCGAGACCATCCTGGTCAACATGGTGAAACCCCGTCTCTACTAAAAAAAATACAAAAAATTAGCTGGGCATGGTGGCACGTGCCTGTAATCCCAACTACTAAGGAGGCTGAGGCAGGAGAATTGCCTGAACCCAGGAGGCGGAGGTTGTGGTGAGCCGAGATCACGCCATTGCACTCCAGCCTGGGTAACAAGAGCAAAACTCCGTCTCAAAAAAAAAAAAAAAAAGAAAAGAAAAAGAAAGGGGGTTAAAGGTCCATGATCAAATTCATTTGAGAGAAGTTGGGTTAGATAGAATGTTTTATTTTTTAACTGTAGGGTATTCTAGAGCTTTTCAAGTGCTCATGTGCATTGTGAATCTCCAAATAGGGTAAGGTAGCACTGCTCAGAAGCATCTCACAGAACTAATATGTCACAGAATACATTTTGAGAAATGTTAGTACATGTACTAAAATTATCTGAAAAGAAAAAAAGCAAGCATGTGTATTAATGGTGTCCAAATTTAATGCTATATTTTGGAATTTTAAAATTGTATTTAAAAATAGAAGGAACTACAAAATATCATGTAAGAAATTGCTAGTACCCTCTCACAGAGGAGAGGAAGGATGGAGGAAAAGAAGGAGTGAAAGACGGAGTTGTATTATCTACTAATTTACCAGATTATTTTCTACTTTGATTTTAGAATATGTACAGCAACTTATTCTAAAATAATGCATTTTTTTGAAGTAACCATTTTACTAAATCCTCACAGTTTTATGGGTCAGGAATTTGGACAGGGCTCAGCTCGGTGATGTTTCTGTTGCACATGGCGTTAATGGGAATCACTCAGTGGCATTCAGCAGGTAGATGAACTGAAATGGAGGGGTTGAGATGGCTTCACTCGCATGTCTGGTGTTTGGTGAGGGTGGCTGGAATCTAGGCCTGTTGACCAGAGCACCCACACATGGATTCTCTGGCAAGAATACAAATTATTGTACATACATATTCTTAGAGTATCTACGGCAAACTTACTCTCTGTCTTTTAGTACTTTCAAGACTTAACAGCATTTATTAATGGCTTCCAATAGTATACATAAGAGAAGCTACTATGTAAGATAGTGAAACAATCACAGGACCAGTAGCCCAGGCCAAAAAAGAAATTAAGTCAGGCCTAATGAAATGAGAATAGGTGTAGAATAAACTGTAAAATTTCTTTGGTTTTGTTTGAATTTCATGGCAGTATGCGTTCCTGAGGAGCTCTGTGAAACATCCATTTCTTATATCATCAAAAGGTCTCCAAATATTTGAAGTCAAAATGGGCTTTTAAAACATCATGAAATAAGTACAAACTTTGCCATTCATTTTTTGAAACTGCACAATGATTATATCTTTTTTTCATCTTCCAAGATATGGTCTAAATGGAGATTTAATGTTCCAAAGAGGCTATGCTCATGTTCTCAAAAGAAACGTATTATCTATTGCTTCATGTTTGGATTGTTGTTCGTAATTCTCTGTGAATCATCAAAATGCTTTACGGAAATGCCATTAGTAGAAGGATGTTCACTTTCCTTGATTAATGCGTTTTTTTCTAAGCCGTTTGACGTTTGAAATGTTTAAAAGATGCATCACATTGATGCAATCAGGGTACATGTACTGTAGACAGGACCTTGAATCATTAGCCAAATGCCATGTTTCTCAAAATATATTTCACGTAAAATGAATTTGTAGGACTACTGATTTTTTTCAGGGGCATGGTACACTGTTAAAAGTTCATGGAACTGAGAGCTAGAATCAAACAGGTTTTAGTTTCTTTTTTTATTGCAGGACTTCTGAGTAACTTTAATATGCAGTCGTTGGTGAACAATCATTTAGTAGTACGGGAAAGGATTAGATCTGACAAAAGTGACTTGTGGGGAGCTGTGTTAGTGTGGGCACGAGACTAAATATCATACTTTGTGCAAAATAGAATATGTGAGTTTCTTATGTATTCAGTTAAACGCATACCCTTTAAAATAATTGAGTGTGAGAAAAGGAGCTTCCTTTGGAAAGTATGCTTTGTTTGAGTCTAATATATCCTTTTATTGAGAATGTGGTGTAGGGGCTGAAGCAGGATATTTTGGTACTTTTTATTTATTTATTTATTTTATTGCATTTTAGGTTTTTCTTTACTTCAGTTTTGCAGTATTATGATATCACCATCTTCTAATTAACAGCAGTAAAAATATTATTTTCAGAGAGAACTTACAACATAATGAACCTGAAAGACCTTTTCAGCTCATGTGTGTACTTAATGCAAAATCTCATTGTATTATCTACTTATCATATCACCTTTGGAAAAATGAGAAAAATTTGAAAGAGAAAGAAAACTTTTTTCTATTACTGATATAATTATGAACATATTTTATCCTAGATGTTTTAGATAACCACTGGTTACATTGTTTAATTTTCCAGAAATTGAGTGAAATAATATGAATATTATTAAGATAATATATTTTGACAAATTACATTCCAGGAAGATTATCTAATTTTCCACTTTTGCCAGCAGTAAATTAGAGTGATGGTTTTCTCACATCTCACCATTAGGTAGCTTTTCTTTAGAAAGTATAGGAATTTGACAGGTGTAGTATCTATTTTTAATCAAGGGGCATTTATTTAATGATAAATAAGGATGGGCTTGTTTTTTTTTATTATTTTTCATGTCTTTAAATGATTTTTGAGCCAGAAAATCATAGCTTCCCTGGGAGCTGATCATTGATGGGTCAAGCTCTGGCCTTCTTCATCTCCTCTAACTACTTAAGGGACATTGCAGCTGGAAACCAGTAAAAACCAGGCAGTCAGCCACCTACTATTTAGGTCTCTTTTCTGAGGTAGCAAAGGTACAGTGAAAAAAGGAAAAAAAACAGTGTAAACCCTGGGTCTGCATAAATCTCATACCAAACGAAACAGAATTTTTTTTACATTCACTAAAAAATGGACATTTTATAAATGATATCCATGAATCTTCATGTAGGAGATTAGAATGCTTGTACAACTGGCAAAAAGTAATCCTAGGACAGAATCCTTCACTTTGAGGGTTCATTTACTTCTTATCCTCTGCCATTATACAAAACTAGTGTGAGCCGATATTGGACAACCAATCACTCATAGATAATGGTTCAGAATTTTAAATTTTTGGGGAGCCCAAAAAAGGTAATTAGATATCATTATTAATGACCTAACATTGATGGTATATTTTATTCCATCTAATGTGCTTGATTCTATTTTTAATTTCCCAAATCATTAATATTTTTTCATGGGTTATGATGAAAAGCTAAAGTTAGTCAATAGGTGAAAATAATTTTAATCGTAACCACTGGTGAAAAATAATTAGTGAGAGCCAGTTATCACTGATGATTTGCACCCAGCTTATTCTTAATGACACTGAAAAAGTGAAATGTTAATACGGAGTAGAAAACTTTACTTATTTAATGTGATAAGTTCTACTGAACATCTGCATAATATTTAGTGGAAAATAGTGATTGCCTGAGTTGGAGAAAATAATATGGTATTCAGTGGGATGGTTTTAGAATGTGGCAAAACTGAAGTAACATTGATATTGTCCATTTTTTCCATTCATGACTATAGTATATTTTGGTTTGGTTTCCCAAGCTTACTAAATAATGATTAATCTGGGAATTTGATTTATATGTTGTAAATTCTGAGAAACAACTAGGCATAAATCAGTACATCTGTTAGTGTCTTTCTACTTTTCTATTCAAAATGAGTAGAACAATTATTAGGAAGAAAATGTTCATATACATGGCCTCTAAAATTGTGTGGCATCTAGCTAAATGATTTTTATTTTAAGAAATAAATTAACAAAGCCCCTTTAACAAAATATTTTTGGAAAAGATAATACTTGCTGTCAAAGGATATAAAAGGTTTTTAACTGAGATATTTCCCTCTCATCCCTAATGCCCAGTCATTTATGTCCTCCCCTTAGGAGACCAGGCGGAGTCATGGTTGCATCCAGAGATAATCTGTAAATATTTTGGGGATTATTTTTAAAGGAGAAGCGTAACTATAGTGTGACTATATGTTGTGTATATCATGCAGTTTGACTTTTGGTTTATTTCTTTTTCTTTTAATTTATGACCTGGCTTCTGAAGACAAGAACTATACTCATTTATATTTTCAGCATATTGCTATTAAATGCCTACTCTGTTCCAAGTACTATTATAGGTATTGGGGACAAAACAAACCAATAGTCCTGCCTTTGTGAAACTCATATTTTTATTCATCATAACTACATCCCAAGAGTATATTACAGTATCTGATCCATAGGCATATTCGGTCAAGTTTTCTGAATGAAATTAAGGTGCTGACTATGTATTAGTCATTACTTATTCTCTCTCCTTCCTTCCTTTGTAGATAGATAGATAGATAGGTAGATAGATATGGATTCATCTTCACCAGTCTATCTACTGCCTATGTATCTATCTATCTATCTAGATATCATCTATTAAGATGAGAGATTTTAAGGATGGCTCACATGATTGTGAGAACAGGCAAGTTTTACGTTCATAGGACAGGCCAGAAGGAGGGAAATTCAGGTAAGATTTGATGTGGCAGTCTAAAACTCAACAGTTCAAAACTCAGACAGAATTTCTATGTTGCAGCCTGGAGGCACAATTCTTTTTCCAGGAAACCATTGATCTTAATTAAGGCATTCAACTGATTGTCTGAGACCCATTCACATTACGGGGAGTAAATCTGGGCTACGTAAAGTCAACTGATCATAAATGTTAATCACATCTACAACTACAAAATACTTTTATAACAACTAAACTAGTCTTTTTTTTTTTTTTTTTTTTTTTTTTTTGGATTAAGTTTCCCTCTTTCACCCAGGCTTGGGGGGAGTGGTGCAATCTCAGCTCACTACAACCTCCTTCTCCCGGGATCAAGCGAATCTCCTGCCTCAGCCTCCTGAGTAGCTGGGATTACAGGCGCATGCCACCACACCTGGCTAATTTTTGTATTTTTAGTAGAGACAGCGTTTCACCATATTAGTCAGGCTGGCCTCGAACTCCTGACTGACCTCGTGATCCACCGGCCTCAGCTTCCCAAAGTGCTGGGATTACAGGCATGAGCCACTGCACTGGCTCTAAACTAGTCTTTGACCAAACAACTGTTCATCATACCCTAGCTAAGTAGACACATAAAATTAAGCATCATAGATGCCTACCCGTTATAATAATGTTCCAGGATGGCTGGATAATATGGATAATTTAGTAAAGCCTCTATTTCAAAATAGATTTATTGCAAAACATCAATTACACTCTTCATGGACCTGTTCTCTAAGCACACTTTCTAATTTACTCATGCATCTAATTTCACTGTCTCTACGTATCCAGTAAAATACCTTATTTAGGTGCTATGGCAAAATTTTCAGCAGTATAGCAAAAGGTACAAGCTGGTTTTCTTCTTTATTTAAAATATAATAGTAAGTGGATATTCTTCATAATATTGCTTGTTTTCCCCGGATTACACCATTGAGATTTGATTATTGCCCTTCCATTTGCTCTTTCTTGTTTCACCCAGATTATTATTTTTTTTTACCAGTTTACAGTACTTTACCATTTTCTGAAATCACATACATTTGAATTTGATGCAATTTAGAAAAAAAGGTCATATGTGAACTATATTAAACTACTTAAAGTGATGAAGATACCTTTGAGGATCCTAAATGGGCTTGCCAGCAATTGTACTTATAAAATATGTTTTTCTTTTAACTAGCCTCCTGTATTTCCAGTTTAACATTATAGCATAATATCAGTGCCTGATATGCCTCCCTCTTACTCTCCAATAAAATACTGAGGAAGAGATTCAGAGACGAAAGCATGAGATTCAGAGATCAAAGCATTGAATGAAATAACGATGAGAAAAAATTATGGGGGATACATGGCAAATCGGATTGAACTAAAAAAAAAAAGCCTCTCCCCTTTTAGAAGCACTATGACCCATTAAGGCAGATAAGGCAGAGAGAAGACAAGAAAAGACTTTGTCTCTCTGTCACTGTCAGCCTAGATTAGAAATCCAGGGTTGTTCCACTGGCCAGAAAACTAGGACACCACTTTCCTGTGGCACAAGGACCATTTATGAGATGACCAGAGTCCTGCTCACCATTTCCTCCTTCCTAGCGCCAGTTTAGGTTCCTGTATTTCTACATCCACTTGGAAGGTGGTTCCCACACTTTCCTGATTTATGTGTTTAACAAATATTGATTGAGAATCTACTATAGCTAGGAAATATTCTAGGTGTTGAGAATACAGCAGTGAAAAAAAAAGTGCCTTCTTGGTATTTAAGTACTAGTGGGAAAAGAAAGACAATAAACTAAACACAATTAATGGATAAACTACATAGGATGGTAGAATGTGATAAATTGTATGGAGAAAATAAAATAAGAGGACAAGAGGATTTGGGACTGTGGTGGGTGAGGAATACAGCCAAGGAGGCCTTATTAAATCATCAGAATCTTGTAGAAAGATATATGTGCATATGCAATATGTAATAGAAATATGTAGATAGATATAGATAGATAGATGAATTTGGACCCATGTTCAGAATTTCAAATTCAGTATCTCTCAGCAGGACCTCAGAATCTGTACCCCTTCCATTGAATTATTCACCTTGGTTTATAAACCTGTTTATGTCTCCTATCTTGATATAAAATCAAACCATAAATAATTACTGTATTCCCGCTTTCCTCTACCCATACAAACACGAACAATCTTCTTCTCTCTCTAGCTAAATTTCCAGAAGTAATGATCTGTACTTAAATAATCTGTACTAAAGATATCCATTAAGTATATCTTAAATTTATCAGACACATACATAGTGCTTATTAAGTGCCAGGATTGTTCTAAACACAACATAGGTAGTATTACTGTAGTCGTTATTTTGTCTTTACACTATATTGCCTCAGCGATTTGAATCATCCAGTTCTTCCCATTTTCAATGTGTACCAGGGTAATTTAAGATAGACACAGTTTGACTGAAAGAACGTGAGGAAATTTTATTTGCACTAGGCAAACCATAAACCATGGAATCCAGCAGTGTTCTGTTTCATGTCAGCTGCAGAGAGAGGCATGTTCATAAACATTATAGAAATCTCTAAATATACCTACTTTGTTTAATTTTATTCCAGTTCCTCCCAGTCACAATAATATAGCTTAACCACTTGCAGATGAAGCAATAGAGGAAAATATAGACTAGACAAAATATAACAAATGACTTTGTTGCTGCAACCTATGCCTTTTGTCCTGGGAGATTCCACATCACATATCTTCTCAGTCTTGCCTCATTCTTAGATTCTTCAAGTTGTTCATAATAAGACTCCCTGGCGCCTTGGGCCAAATCTCAAAATTTCTGTATTTATATATTTTCTCCCTCTCTCTCTCTCTCTCTCTCTCTCTCTCTGTGTGTGTGTGTGTGTGTGTGTGTGTATGTGTTGTATTGGAGCATATAACTAGAAGTTTTAATATAACTTAAGCAAATATTTCTCTTTTATTAAGAATTTCACAAGAGGTAACTTTCTTTACTGAAGTAAAAGGAATAAAGCACATCCATTATCCAGATGTCTGTCTGTTTAAAAGTCCTTCTGTCTTAAATGTCAACAAACATTTAATACTCTAAGTATTGTTAACAATTTTACTACAACCTCTTATTATCTTATATTGTTTGTGTTTCTCATAGTAGATAACCCGTTTTCCTTACGTTTATTAACAGATGACCTTTACACTGAAATTCAGTTATTTTCTTGTGTTAGTTGTTACCCATATCCTACTCCATGCCTCACTGAAGACTAAAGTATTAGCATGCGTTATAGTCAAGAATAGTTCATAGGTAAGGCAGAACTCACACAGTAGGGTGACTTCACACTACCTTTTCTTGACTGTTGGGCAAGATTTTCTAGAACTGGGTCTAGATGCATCATGTACATCATCTCAGCACAGTACTGAATATCTGGAAGAAACAAAAAGCCTACATTGCTGAAGGGCAATAACAGAAGTTCAAAGTCATTAAATAGCTTAAGCCCACAGAATCTGAGCCCTCATAAACTTTGACTTTTATTGGTTCTCGACGTTTTGTATAAAATTCTAAGACTCTTTCCTCTGAACCAGATTCTGGACCTAAGCTCCTGTATCTGAACCCTAATCTTAGAACTTATTTACTTCTTTTACATATTTTACGTTTTGATTCTCTGCTCATTACAAATCAGTTCTTGTGCTGTGTGTTCTTAATTACATGGAATCAAATTTTCAATTCCATAGTCATTCTTATCTCCATATCTTTGTAATTTATTAGCAATCATTTTGGTTCAACTTCAGTTTTTCCAAATAAAAATAACACTGGAAATTCAGAAAATTTTAGGCATTTATGTTTCAATGCAAATATCAAAAATTTTTATAAATTAAAATATCTATCAGAGATTGACAACCAGCTACCTTCAATGATTTTAACTTTGCCAAATGAAAGTACCAATAATTAAAACAACCCCAATAAAAGTTTCTCTCCAGTCTAATTAAGATTGTGAAGTTAAAAAAAAAAACTCCCATGACTGAAAAATATTAAATTTCTTATTATACTGCATAATCATCTACACCAATTTTTGCATTTGTTCACAAACGAAAAATTTAACTCACAGTCTCCAAAGTGTCAGCCAAATATTGGTGCTTTAATTTAAACTTAAAATCTAAACATTACTATTGTGAATAATGCTGCAATAAACATAGGAGAGGAGATATCTCTTTGATATACTGATTTTCCTTGGTTTGGATATATATCCAGCAGTAAGACTGCTGCATCATATAGTAAGCCTATTTTTAATTTTTTGGGGAACCTCCATAGTATTTTGTATGGTGGTCATAATAGTTTACAATTGAACCAACCCTTTATAAAAATTCCATATTTTCCACATTCTTGACAGCATCTGTTATCGTCTATCTTTTTGATGATAACCGTTTTAACTGGAGTAAAATATTATCTTCTTATGATTTTGATTTGCATTTCTCTGATGATTGGTGATACTGAGCACTGTTTCATATACCCACTGGTCATTTGCATGTCTTTTGAAAAAAAATTCTGGAGACAACAGATGCTGGAGAGGATGTGGAGAAATAGGAAAGCTTTACACTGTTGGTGGGAGTGTAAATTAGTTCAACCATTGTAGAAGATAGTGTGGTGATTCCTCGAAAACCTAGAAATAGAAATTCCATTTGACCCAGCAATCTCATTACTGGGTATATATCCAAAGGATTATAAATTGTTCTATTACAAGGACACAAGCACACGAATGTTCATTGCAGCACTGTTTACAATAGCAAAGGCTTGGAACCAACCCAAATGCCCATCGATGATAGACTGGACGGGGAAAATGTGGCACATATACACCATGGAATATTATGCAGCCATCAAAAACCATGAGTTCATGCCCTTTGTAGGGACATGGATGAACCTGGAAACCATGATTCTCAGCAAACTGACACAAGAACAGAAAATCAAACACCGCATGTTCTCACTCATAGGTGGGTGTTGAATAATGAGAACACATAGACATAGGGAGGGGAGCATCACACACTGGGGTCTGTTGCGGGGGAAGTAAGAGAGGGACAGTGGGGAGTGGGGAGCTGGGGAGGGATAACATGGGGAGAAATACCAGATATAGGTGATGGGAAGGAAGGCAGCAAACCACACTGCCATGTATGTGCCTATGCAACAATCCTACGTGTTCTTCACATGGACCCCAAAACCTAAAATGCAATAAAATATTTAAAAAATGAAAAATGCCTGTTTAAATCTTTTGTCCATATTTAAATCAAACTATTTTGTATTACTGTTGAGTTGTTTGAGTTCCTTATATATTCTGAAAATGCCTTGTCAGATGGTTAGTTTGCAAATATTTTCTGACATTCGGCAGATGGTCTGTTTACTCTGTTTATTGTTTCCTTTGTTGGTGTGGAAGCCTTTTAGCTCAATATAATCTTATTTGTCAGCTTTTGCTTTTGTTGCCTGTGCTTTTAAGGTCACCATCAAATTTTGCGAAGACCAATGTCCTGAAGGATTTCTCCAATATTTTCTTCTAGATTTACAGTTTTCATTGCTATATTTAAGTCTTTAATCCCTTTTTCAGTCGATTTTTGTATGTGGTGAGAGATAGGGGTCTCATTTTTTTCTTCTGCATATGGATACCCAGTTTTCGTAGCACCATTTATTGAAGAGACTGTCCTTTCCCTGTTGTGTATTCTTGGCACCTTTGCCAAAAATGAGTTGACTGTAAATGCGTAGATTTATTTCTGGATTCTCTATTCTGTTCCATTAGTGTCTGGTTTTATGTCATCAACAGATGAATGGATAAGAAAATGTGGTATAGATACACAAAATGATATTATTTAGTCATAAGAAAGAATACAATTCCATCATTTGCAGCAACATGGATGGATAGAAGGGCATTATGCGAAGTGAAATAATCCAGGAAAAGAATGACAAATATCACATATTCTCACTTATATGTTGGAGCTAAAAAATAATCTCACGGAGGCAGAGAGTAAAATTGTGGTCAGCAAAAGCTGGAAATGGCAGTAGGGAGGGCAAGATAAAAAGAGGTGGTAATGAGTGCAAACATACAGTTAAATAGAAGGAGTAAGGTCTAAGTTTTGACCACAGTAAGGCAAATATAGCTAGCAATAATTTATTGTATATTTTTAAATACCTGGAAAAGAAACCTCAGATTGCTTTCAATAAAAACGATACCTTTTTTTTAGGTGATAGTTATCCTAAATACCCTGATTTCATGGTTACACATTGCATGCATGTATCAACACATCATATCAAACCATAAACATGTATAACTATTATTTATCATTTAAAAACTAAATATTGCTTTTCTCATCTTAGTCTTTAGGCAGCTTTTAATAGCTTTTTCATCACCTTAAACATTAGCTTACAAGCTGGCAGCTACATTAGTCAATATGGCCAGAAAATACATCTGGTTTGGCATTCAAGTGCTTTCTTTCCCATGTGAATTAGTAGCCAATGTTCAAAAGTTGGGCTGTGACACACAAGAAAATCCACACTTTAGGTGTGGGCTCTCTATTGCTTCACAGTCTTCATTAGACTATTGACATCCATTTTTGTGGTTTGCTTCAATTAAGCACCTAATTAAGTTTTTGATGCATAGAAACACATTTGGAGAAAAAAGCCTTCAGAAGAATTCCTCAAAGTAAAAATAAATCTTTTAAAGAGATTTTCCCACACAAGTATCACATTGTTCTCGCCCTTATTGAAGGGTAGGCATTCTCGTAAAATCGATTTTGAAGCAATTATTCTCTAGAAAGTACAGATCAGCAGGCACTTAAAAGCCATTTAGGCTTTCTGAGCTTAAAAGCCATTTAGCCTTTCTACAAATTTCCTGGCAGCAGTTTTAAGCCAACATCCCTTTCATCTGTTAGCAGTAAGTTAGTGGGTGTGACTCTCTCTCTGAGAACTGGCAAGAGAGAAGAATTTATTTGCTTTTGAGTGAAAAATAAATAGCCCATTTAAACACAAAATGAACTTTAAAAGTAACAATGTTTCTTTAAAAATAATGTAAAGCAAACCTACACAGGACTGAATATTTCCCATTCAAGCCAATGTCTCTTTCACACTCATTTATATAACATTAAAAAATGTAGTGATAGCCTTTCAGCGTGATAGTTATATAATCCAGAATATTCAAATTGCACACATCATAATCTTGAAATGTTACGAATATGGGTATTGATTAAAGAAAATTTTAGAGTTAATTTCACCTTTGAACTAAATATACGTATTTCTGGAGGTTTGCAAATTATAACAGTTTTGTCCAATTTAAAGATATTTGTTTAAGGCAGGGATTAATTATGCAAATAAATCAATTTAAATGCCCAAAAATAGAATACATCTTTATCTTTTAGCCAAACACAAATAGAAGTTTATACTGCCTCTCCCTCCCCGACCTCCTAGGAAGATTTTTCAAGGATCCTCTATAATATGTAAAGGAAACAAGTTCGACATATATTTATAAAGCTCAGTCTAAAACCTGGGACCAGCCAGATTCATAAGGCCCAGGCCCAGGCCATTGTTTCTATTCGCAAGTAATCCCAGCGATTCTTCAAAATCTAGATCCAAAAACAATACTCACTTTGGTGTAGTTACCCCACTCTGTCAATCAGCTTGCCAGCCTTTCAGCCAAACTGAGTTTCCCAGAGCCTCCAAAGCCCTGTCTCTTTAATTAATGCACTTGTGCACAGAGTCTGTTTTCTTTTATTCCCAGGAGTAAAAGATTGCCCTATTAACACATTCCAGGTGATTACACAGTTTCACAACCTATTCCCATCCACTTGTTTTGTTTGAAATGGAACCCCTCTCCACACTGATCTCAAAAGACAATTCACAGGATGCTCTGAACACATTTTCCCCACAAAAACACACCTACACGAGCACAGGCGCACACACAGACACTTCAAGGCTGGTCTGACTCATCACGGCCTTTTTGGTTGCAAGCATTTGGAGTTCAGAGTCGAAATCCTTCAGATTCTCCCTATCCATCCTGGAAAATCTGACAGAACCCTTTCTTTGGCAATTAAAATTACTATTCAATAGGGCAATTCTAAAACAGACCAGAGTTAAGGGAAGCATTCTGCAGGTGCTATCTATGGGTGTTCAAGACATATTAAGGCCACTCACTGACACCACACATATAGCCCAGCTTCTTAGCCCATTCTCTAGTACTGGTGCATTACTATCTCCCCACTGACCTCCACTGTATTTTGACCATGGCCAGGATCCATTCTCCCTGCTTCACATGGCTCCCAGGGGCCTTAAGTAATGCATAATAAAACAGTGATTGTTTAGCAGGTAGAATTTTCTGTCTTATTTGACATAAAGCATAGGCCTATGCCATGGGAGTGAGGTAATGTACTAAGGCAGATCTGGCTCAGAGAGAGGCATCCTTATAGATGATACACGCTCCAATAAATTCTTATAATTTTCTTTCCATATCTCACACTCTCAACACTACCTCGTAGACCAGCCATGAGAAGATAGAAACAGAGCATGAAACACTTTAAACAGAAAACTTAGATTCTTGCTACAAACAACATCTGCCTTTAATCCCTAGGAGTCTCTGATTTTATCTTTGCCTTGCCTCTTCTTCCCTAACGCAAATTGACTATAACCAAACTCCTCACTGCTTGAGGCCAAAGCAAGCAACAAGAATAACAACAACAACTGACATGTATCATAGAAGCAAAAATTATTCTTCTTCACTTTCGCCAGCTATGGTGTTCACTCTCTCTCTCTCTCTCTCTCCTCTCTCTCGCTCTCCCATTCTCTCTCTCTATCTGTGTATGTGTGTATTTGTGTATGTAAGTGTTGTTTTGGTGATGTGTTAAGTGCTATAACTTACTCCAAGCAAATATTTTTTTCCAACACATACTGTCGACATTTTACATCGATTAATAGGAACAAAAGAAAGCCACGAAGAAATCATGAAACTATCATACAATTGAAATACTGAGGGTGAGTTTACCAAAGTTCCAAGACCCCCTTAAATTTGCCATCAGGCCACTATAGAGTTATTAATATTAGAAAAGATGCTTCTTGAAGGAAGACATAAAAGTGGCCAACAATTATATTTTTTAAAATGCTCAACATCACTCGTCATCAGAGAAATGTATAAAATCCTGGACATGTACACCCTCCCAAGATTAAGCCAGGAAGAAATTTAACTACTGAACAGATCAAAACGAGCTCCAAAACTGGGTCAATAATAAATAGCCTACCAACCAAAAAAAAGTCCCAGACCACTCCAATTCATAGCTAAATTCTACCAGATGTACAAAGAAAACATGGTACCATTACAACTATTCCAAAAACTTAAGGAAGAGGGGCTTCTTCCCATTTCACCCATTCTTTGAGGCAAGCGTCTTCGTAATACCAAAACATGGCAGAGACACATCCATGAAAAGACGTATTAGGCATGCTGATACCAATATATCTTATAGATTCATAAGTCTTAGACTTTCAGATTCTTGGTAACCTGTTTCACAACCCTCAGCATTCGTCAGCTAAATAACCTTAAATTTGCATATTAAAGAAACAACACAGGTGAAATAGGAAAAATTACATTACAAGGAGTGGAGAGAAAAAATTTGGTGCTCTAAAGGAAAATTAAAGGATGTAATTGCCAATTAAACGTAAAATTATAGAAATTATAAAGGCCTTTGAAATACACACACACACACACACACACAAAATAATTCTATAGTTTTACTTCAAACTTTTTAGCCATGCCATTATATAAATACAAATTCACCCACTTGCAAAAAGAACTTGTTGGATCTAAACAGTGGTTTTTATCTTAATAGAAAAATAACAGCAGATTTAGAGAAGGCAGAAAAGAATACATAGAGAAAAAGAGGACTTAGGAACTCTATAGTTAGCAGGTTGACCTTTAAGATTCTTTTTTCTTAATGTAAATGTGCACAAGGACCACATTACTTTCATTTTACATAAACTTTGACAAGTAGAGGTTCCATAAAACCTGCTGAGTGCTTGAAAAAGGGTCATTCTTGTTTTCTTCTCCTTCTTATATTATTTGTTTCCCACTTTCTTTATCTTGAAAGGAGAAACTGAGCAGTGGCCTTGGGTTTTTGTGTGGTCGATCAATTTGTGCTGCTTATTGGCAGGACACGACAGTATGTCACCACTGAGTCATTTCCACCCTCTTACATAGACCTCTGCAGAGGTCTATGACATCAGAGAGAGCTCAAATTGCTGGGTGATCAGCCCTTATATGTGTTTCCTGGATGAGCCATTTTTTAAATTAATTTTTACTGGGGATTTCCCTGCAGGGATTCTGCATGAGGAAGGGTTCAATGCCCTAGACATTCCCATGAGGGCCACAGAAACCCAGAGGCAGCTTTTAGCTTCCAGGAGCAAATGCCCTTTCTCTTCAGAGGTGAGAAAACTCAGTTTCCCATTAAAGAATGAAAACAATAATTCAGTACCTCATGCAATTGCACACAGACAAACCAAAATAAGATTAAATTTGAGAGAAAAAGCAATAAAGAAGATCCTTTAGAATTCATCTCCAAACTAGAATTAAGATCCTTAAAAAACAACTTCCTAGAAGAGAAAATTAAAAAAAAAAAAAAAAACAAAGAACAGCCAAAACCACTTTCTGTAAACTGTGCTCAGCCATCTGTAATTTTGTACCTCTCTTCTGCCATCATGCATCCTCTTACAGTGCAAAGTCATCTGGGGTACCCCAAAGCCAAAAAGGTCAGATCATAAAATACAGAAAAATAGAGCTTTAGACCTAAAAAGAATCTGTCCATTACCGTTGAAACTCCACAAATAAAAACAGAACACTCCGAAACGGGGTGAGTGGTTCCTTTGTTCTGAATTCTTTAAAAGAGACTCAAGTCATTAGAAGTCTTCTCTAGGCCGGGCGCGGTGGCTCAAGCCTGTAATCCCAGCACTTTGGGAGGCCGAGGCGGATGGATCACGAGGTCAAGAGATCGAGACCATCCTGGTCAACATGGTGAAACCCCGTCTCTACTAAAAATACAAAACATTAGCTGGGCATGGTGGCGCGTGCCTGTAATCCCAGCTACGGAGGTTGCGGTGAGCCGAGATCGCGCCACTGCACTCCCGCCTGGAAAAAAGAAAAAAAACCACACAAATGAAAACAAAGAAAAAAAAAAAAAAAAAAAAAAAAAAAGAAGAAGAAGAAGTCTTCTCTAGATTTTTTGGTACTGCAGATGGCAAAAGGGGGAAAGGAGGCATAGGGTGGAAGAAGAGTAAATGAAGGAATTTTTTTTTAAGACAGGAAGCAAACACAGAAACCAAGCACACGGTCTTTTGTTTTCTTTCTTTTTCTTTTGAAGCTGTGAGGAATTTTAGCTCAATTAGGGAGGACTTGTTACCCATAATTTGGAATTCTAACTGAGATTTGACCAAGTCAGGTAGTTTGTCTAATCCAATGGGAAAAAGACTGGAACAAACAACAACAAAAAACCCTGACAATCTGATCACTGAGTACTCTAATGGTAAGGAGAAATTAAGACCAGCTGGTTGTTATTTAGCCAAAACAAACCCCAATTCCGTTACTTACCTAAAGATGGATCTCAGGCTGAACACTGCTGTCCACCATCCTAGAAGTGGACAACAAAAAATCATCTTCCCTGTTGGAACCGAGCTCAAACTTCATAAAGGAGTTATTTGTCTTCCATTATCACAGAAGCAGGCAAAACTTGCCTTCCTTGTGTTAGAAGCAAGTAAAACTTCAAAAAGAGAGAAGATGGACAGCAAAATAAACTTTAGATCTCAACCAAATTTTGGGAGGTCAGAGATTCTCTGGAGAGGGTGCTCTGAGATGTCAGCAAATTGTCCTATTGATTTGAGATACAACTCTTGACTACTTCATTGTCCTTTCGCTAAAACAAAACAAAACAAAACCAAAAAAAAACATGATTTGTTGTTTGTTTCCCCCTTAACCCCCTTTTTTTTTTTTTTTTTTTTGCTTTACAGTGTTTCCTGGGGAAGAAAGGAAAACGATTTGCTGCAAGAATGCTTTCAGTATTGCCAGCTTTGTCAGAGAATTTTACCTTTTTATAAGACCCAGGAAAGGAAGAGAAAGCTTAGAAGAGTGAAGGAGTGGCAGAGAGAATTGAAGAAATAAGAGACAACGGAAGTTCAAAGGTAATGATGATATAAAAATTGAATTAGTCAGACTCTCAGACCATAAGTAAAGGAGCTACATAAGCCTTTGCTGTTTTAAAATTGAAAAAACAAACACTGACACGCTGCAACGCCTCTTTTCTTCCCCAATAAACATGAATAGCCCTGGAGCTTTCATTTAAAACATGCTAGCTCAGCCATAGTTACACATTAGAAAGGTTACTTTTTCTGAGTCAGGCGCTCAGCAAAAGAAATGTCATTTAAGGCCTCTTTACATTTAAATGTGGCATAGCTTTAATGCTAGTTTCATAATGGAATGTTTTAACGTATCTGAATGATGTAAAGACTATCTCTGGGGAAAAAAATTCACAACTAGTTGCAACTAAAAATTATAAAAAATGGTCAATATTCAACTATCCAGAAATCCCTTCTACCTAGATTCCTCTACCCCAGCTACACTGACTTTGCTCTTTCTTCAACATGCCAAATTTCTTGTTTCCTATAAGCCCAAATTTGCAGTTCCTCTTCTTTCTCAGTGGAGCACTCCGTCCCAAGGTCACCCACGACTTGCTCCTTCATTTCATTCAGGTTCTTGCTCAAATGTCCACTACTACTAAAATTTCTTTCCTGACTACCGTTTCAAAAAATGGCATCTGTAACACTCTCTACCCCTATTTTGCTTTATTTTTTCTCATAGCACATAACACTGCCTGTTATTTTTAAATTTATTTATATACAGTCTTTCCTTACTATACTACATAATCCACTGGAAAGGGATTATATCATTTTTTCTTCATTCCTGTATTCCCATTTTTCCAAAGAGTGCTTAGCACATATTAAAATAAAATTTATCATTTATTGGATGCTTACTGGGACTTTGCCCAACAGTTTGCATTAATAAACTCATTCGATCCCTAAAACAGCTATTATTATTTTCACTTTAGAGGAAAAAGAAAGCAAAGTGAGTTAATTAACGTGCTAAAATTTATATCTAGTAAATAAGCTAAAATTCAAACACAGACCACAATATTATATGGTTTTTCACTTGTAGTAGATATTCAATACTTGTTAAATGAAGATCCTTTTGCTTAAAGTGATATGCTAACTTTAATATCTCAAATAGTATCTTAGCTTCCAGTGGACTTCAGTGTAATTCATAATTTTGTATTTGCAATTAGAGGACCAAATGAAATATATGAAAAGATCCTTCAAGGCAGCAAGTTATTTGCCATGCTAAAGTGAGCTCCTACTTTTTGGCAGGTATTTTCCATATATTATGTAATTTAATCTTCACGACAACCCCATAAGGTTAAGTACCACCTACTCTATTTTACAAATGATGAAACTGAGGCCAAGTTCAGAGTCACATAGGGCCACATAGCAAAAACTGTTTCCATTGATTCTAAAACATTAAACACACACACACACACACACACACACATTTTAACATCTCTGCAGTTGGGGTGCATCTTTAAAGTCTTTCACTTCTAACAAGTACAATCACTTTATTTTTTTTTGTCTCTTACTAGTACATAAAGAAATGATGAATCTTAAAATGAATGGGCATCTTAGAATTATGGCATATGATAAGGCACAATGATAGTATTCAAATGCATGTTGAAGGGACCAAACTCTTAACCACTATGCTATGCAGCTGACAGTTGTCTTGCTTGATTTCTAATTTTGATGTCAGTTACTCTTCTCTTGTTGCAGGCAATATAACTACTATAGAGCTTCAGTAGTAGACAAATAGAGAAATAGTCAAACTCTGTCTACCTCTTAAGGCCTACTATTGAGGATCTATAGTCTTAGTAACCTAGGATTCTTTTTTTTTTTTTTTTTAATATACCTTAAGTTCTGGGATACATGTGCAGAACGTCCAGGTTTGTTACATAGGTATACACGTGCCATGGTGGTTTGCTGCACCCATCAACTAGTGATCTACATTAGCTATTTCTCCTAATGCTATCTATCCCCTAGCCGCCCATCACGCAGGAGACCCCAGTGTGTGATGTTCCCCTCCCTGTGTCCATGTGTTCCAACTGTTCCTAAAATTCTTACACTTTTGGGTTTTATATTTAAGTATTTAATCCATCTTAATTTTTCTGTAAGGTGTAAAAAGGTGGTCAAGTTTTCATTTCTAGCATATGGCTAGCCAGTTCTCCCAGCACCATTTAGTAAATAGGAAATCCTTTTCCCATTACTTGTTTTTGTCAGGTTTGTGAAAGATCAGATGGTTGTAGAAGTGCAGTCTTATTTCTGAATTACTTATTCTGTTCCATTAGTCTATGTGTCTATTTTTGTATCATTACCATGCTGTTTTGGTTACTGTACCCTTACAGTATAGTTCAAAGCCTGATGCATCCAGCTTTGTTCTTTTGTTATATAAAAAGGGCAAAGCTGTTCTTTGTTTTTGGCTATACAGGCTCTTTTTAGTTCCATATGATTTTAAAATAGTTTCTTTAATTCTGTGAAGAATGTCAATGGCAGTTTAATGGGAATAGCATTGATTTAATAAATTATTTTGTACAGTATAACCATTTTCTTTTGTTTTCTTTTCTTTTTTTGAGACAGTTTTGCTCTTGTTGCCCAGCCTGGGAGTGCAATGGCCCAATCTCTGCTCACTGAAACCTAAACTTTCCAGGTTCAAGTGATTCTCCTGCTTCAGCCTCCCAAGTAGCTGAGAATACAGGTGCCCACTAACACAACCAGCTAATTTTTTGTATTTTTAGTAAAGAGGATGTTTCACTATGTTGGCCAGGTTGGTCTCGACTGACCTCAGGCAATCCACCCAGCTTGACCTCCCAAAGTGCTGGAATTACAGGTGTGAGCCACTGCACCAGAGTATGGCCATTTTCACAATATTGATTTTTTTCTATCCATGCCATAGAATGTCTTTCCATTTGTTTGTGTCCTCTCTTATTTACTTGAGAAGTGATTTGCATTTCTCTTTGAAAAGTTTCTTCACTTCCCTTGTTAGCTGTATTCCCAGATATTTTATTCTCTTAGTAGCAATTGTGAATGGTTCATTAATGATTTGGCTCTCTGCTTGCCCATTTTTGGTGTATAGGAATGCTTGTGACTTCTGTACATTGATTTTATATCCTGAGACTGTGCTGAAATTGCTTATCAGCTTGAGAAGCTTTTGGGCTGAGACAATGGGCTTTTCCAGATACAGGATCATGTCACCTGCAAGCAAAGACAATTTGACTTCCTCTGTTCCTATTTAAATACGTTTATTTCTATCTCTTGCCTAATTGCCCTTCCCAGAACTTCCAGTGCTACATTGAATAGGAGTGGTGAGAGAAGGCATCTTTGTCTTGTGCCAGTTTTCAAGGAGAACGCCTCCAGCTTCGCCAATTCAGTATGATATTGGCTGTAGGGTTGTTGTAAATGGCTCTTATTATTCTGAGATATGTTCCTTCAATAGCTAGTTTATTGAGAGTTTTTAAGAAGAAGTAATATTGAATTTTATTGAAGACCTTTTCTGTGTCTATTGAGATAATCGTGCAGTTTTTGTCTTTTCTTCTGTTTATGTGATGAATTATGTTTATTGATTTGTGTATGTTGAATCAGCCTTGCATCCCAAAAATGAAGCCAACTTGATCATGGTGGATAAACATTATGATGTGCTGCTGTGTTTGGTTTGCTAGTATTTTATTGAGAATTTTTGCATGGATGCTTATCAGGGATATTGGTCTAAAGATTTTTTTTTTAATCTCTGGCAGGTTTTGGTATCGGGATGATGTTGGAATCATAGAATGTGTTAGGGAGGTGTCGCTTCTTTTTAATTGTTTAGAATAATTTCAGAAGTAAGGGTGTAATACGTTTGTTAGGATTCAGGTGTAAATCCATCTTGTCCTGGATGTTAATTACTGCCTCAATTTCAGAACATGTTACTGATCTGTTCAGAGATTCAATTTTTTTTTCTGATTCAGTGTTGAGAGGATGTACATGTCCAGGAATTCATCCATTTCTTCTAGATTTTCTAGTTTATTTGCATAGAGGTATTCTCTGATGGTTGTTTGTATTTCTGTGGTGTCAGTGGTAATATAACTTTTAACATCTTTATTGTGTCTATTTGATTCTTCTCTCTTTTCTTCTCTATTAGTTTAGCTAGTGGTGTATCTATTTTATTAATTTTTTCAGAAAGCCATCTTCTGGATTTGTTAATTTTTTGAAAGCTTTTTCATGTCTCTATTTCATTCAGTTTCACTCTGAACTTGGTTATTTCTTGTCTTCTAGCTTTGTGGTTTGTTTGCTCTTGGTTCTCTAGTTCTTTTAGTTGTGATTTTAAGTATCATTTTGAGACCTTTCTAGCTTTCTGATGTGGGCATTTAGTGCTATAAATTTCCCTCTTGATGCTGCTTCAGCTGCATCCCAGAGATTCTGGAATGTTGTCTCTTTGTTCTCATTGGTTTCAGAGAATTTCTTGATTTTTACCTAGATTTTATTATATACCCAGGAGTAGTTCTGGAGCAAGTTGTTCAATTTCCATGTAGTTGGGTGGTTTTGAGTGAGTTTCTTAATCTTGAGCTCTAACTTGATTGCACAGTGGTCTGAGAGACTGTTATGATTTTAGTTCTTTTGCATTAGCTGAAGAGTGACTTACTTTCACTTACGTGATCTGGCCACTCAATGCCAGTACTAGCTCTTAGCTATGATGATCAAAAATGTCTCCAAACATAGCTAAGTCCCTGGGAGGAGTCACTTCCTGCTTTTCTGTAATTTATGTATAGAAATATGTGCATAATGTTAGTGAATTATAGGAAATGCTCAAAGGAAGGCTCACAGACTGTTTATATGGCACAAAACAGTTGCAAAGAAACTAAAGAATAGAGTTAATCATTTGGATATTTCCAAATATCTAAATGTGTATCACTGAATAGGTGAAACATCTGTGAGTCAGACTGAATTTTTCCAGTTTTCATCTGGAAGTTTATCATTCTGTAAATACATTTCATATGTCATTGGTCAAATTAGATAATTGATGGGAAAATATCAAAAGCACAAAAAAAGAGCCAGATGAATTTAAGATCTAGTAGTGCCTGAGTTTGTTAGGATCATTGATGTGCTGGAGCTAACTTTTACTAGCTTGATATAAATTAAATTTTCAGGAATTTGACCAGTGAATTTTCAGGAAGTTTGTCATTCTGTAAATATGTTTCATATATCATTGGTTATCTAACACTGGTTCAGAAATCTGTTGATCTGGTATTTTGGGCTGTTTTACTGTCTAATTAGAATCAAAGTTCAGCTGCTCTGACTTAGTATGCAAATTCAGATGATGTACAAGAAAAAACAATGTATTGATTTTTCAGTCACATTTTAATGCTACAGCTCAAAATCACTACTCTCCCCAATTGTGTATTTTTTATCTTTCATTATTGGCACAAATCCAGCTTTAAAAATATGAGAAAGATTATATTAATTTAATCTAAAAAAGCTAAAAATTATAAATCTTAGACATTAAACTAATATTTCCTCTCTCATCTCTCTCTCTCTCTCTCTTCCCCTACCCCCACCTCTCTCTCTCTAATTTATTTCTTCATAGCAAGTTTATTTCATCCCTTTTCACAGGCTTACACATTTTGACAAAGTAGAAACTTCCTTCCCTCGACATTTCCATTTTGGATATCATCACTAAAGTATATACCTTAACATGGGGATATAAACATTATATATGACTCCTTCTAAGAACAATAGTTTCATAATGGCCCAGTGGGGAACCTTCCCAAAGCTTTTGCGTGTATCTCTAAATGGAGACAAATTTCAAAATATAGGAAGCCAATTCTAAGTAAGCAGATAAAGCCCATGTTAGCAACAATAGAAGGATCAACTTCAATTTACCTTTCTAATTTATGTACTGGTAGTGGTAGTTACAGTAATTGCTACTATTTCAGTACAAGGGAATGGGAAAAAAAAAAACTTATTTTTTTTACTCTTACCTCATGAGAATGAACAGTTTCTTTGGCTGAGGAAAGTTTGACTCAAAATTAGCTTTATTTTCCTCACAGAATTGTTGAGTGACTTTACATTACTTTAATCTTTGACACTTAATGATATCAGAAATCAACTGAGATTTAGAAAAAACAAGGTGCTCTCTAACATATTCAATTTATTAAGCACATTTACATCTTTGATCATTAATGATCTTAGCACAACCAAGTGAATCTGGATTTTGAGGGGAATATCTATGTTAGTATAGGAAGAACTAAACAAATAATAGAATTTAAGTATACAGAACTGATTTCTTAATGTGACTATTAGATTTGATTCCAATAGAGTTTATCTTATGTCGATTTATTATTTATTCCACAATATTTAGTTAATGGTATAGTGACAGAAGTAAAAACATTTTGAAACCCTAATGTCCACATTTTTTTCTTTTGAAATTAACATAGTCAACATATTCTTTAGAATAAAGCACCATCTATTGTATACTTATCTTTACTTTTGTACTTTTGATACCCACCAATTATCTCACAGACCTTGGCAGAACACCAAATTGATCATAATCTGTGTTGTGGGCTCTTTAATCTATTTGGGGAGCATCCTGTTTTATCCTTTTCCATAGGATATTCCATTTTTTTTTTTTTTTTAGTTCAGAAGACTATTACAGATTTCATATTCAACTTGGTATTTCATGATGACTCATTGTACATACTATCTGAAATGCATGGCTAGAAATTTAATAAATAAAGAACAGAAATGTAAAACTTAATTCTAAATCATCATGTCTGACAAACATTTAGTAAACTTTGCAAGATTTTTATGCTTCATTGTGTTCTATGAAAACAGATGAATTTAGGATTTAGTCTCTTTTGCATTTTAGATGCTTCTATAATAAACTTGGCAGACAAGTAATTGTTACCTTTGACAAGGGCTATAATGCACAATTGAGTTACAGTATAAGAATAATAAATACATAAAATAAACTCACCAGGTAAATACTGTATTACTGAGTCCAATATAAATACGCCTCCTCTAAAATCCCTTTTGGCATGAATATTTCTAAAGACTATGGTCAATCACAGAAATAAATGAGAATACTGAGTTTCCAGATGTATAATTGAGATATTTTCTCCCCAAATTACTCTGTACATCTTAACAAGATGCAATTAGTATATTTTCAAATCATATTTTCAGATATATTTACTGTTATAGGCCCTAAAAGTCTAAGACAATTAACTATTTACTAGTCAATATTAAATATGTTCTTTTATTAATGACACATTTTATAGGAAGAGAGAAATTCATTCATGCTTCTAACACACTTTTTAAATTACTTTAAATAGAACTTCTATTAGTTTCATATGAAAGTAGAAAGGTAAGTTATACATTACAGCTGCTGCAGCAGAGTTTTGAAAAATTATACATAATTACACCTTGGGAAAAGAAGCTTTAAAAAATCATCCTTTTGAGAGAATAAGCAGAGTGCCATTTTGTGGATAACTGATTCATCTATGCAAAAGAATGTACCTTGAAGAGACAAGCCATCAGCCACAATCAGCAGTCGCCCATAAAAAAAAAAAAAAGTGCTCGACAGATGTCTCTTCTTCTGTCTGTTTACAAATAGGAAGACAATCCTTCCAATCTTCCTTTTTCAACTCATATTTCTTCAACACCATACTATCTGCCAGACACTATAGTAGGCACTGAAAATCATTTTCCTCTTTCTATTCTTCCTCCATGTCAAGTCCTACAGAGTGTGACCATAAATGTGCTATTTACTGTTTAACACTGCTTTGCAAGTTAAAGCAGCTTCTTTGAATTCATGATGTGTTATTTGGTAGATTATAGACAAGTATATATGAAGGAAATACATAACACAATATTTCATTATGAGGTGTTAGACTTCTTATCATTGTCGCTGCTCTCTGTATAACAATGCTTAAAGGAAGTATAAAACAAATGCTTATCTTTAATTCCTAGACTTCCAAAACGGCTCTCTAAAGTAGAAAATATTTGTATTTGTTTTGTTCTCACTTCTGACATGATCTATGATTTTCTACTGGGTTGAATAAATCTCTTAATCTTGTTTCTTATAACAGCACTGTCTTAGTCCTTTCAGGTCGCAATAACAGAATACCACAGATTGGGTGACTTATAAACAGTAGAAATGTAATTCTCGCTGTCATGAAGGCTGGGAAGTCCAAGAAAAAGATGTGGCCATGGACAGTGTCTGGTGAGGATCTGCTTCCCAACTGGTAACCATCTTTTTTTACTGTGTCCTCAGATGGTGGAATGGGTGAGGAAGCTCTCTGGAGTCTCATTTATAACAGCGCTAATCCAACTCATGAGGGCTCTGCTCTCATGACCTATCACCTAACAAAGCCTCCATCTCCTAATACCAGCATGATGGGGGTTAGGATTTCAGTGTATTAATGTATTAATTTTAGGGGGACAGAAGCATTCAGTCTATAGCAAATACCACAAGCCAATTTATTTGATTCATCCCAAAGGGCTCCCCTGATTATCCTTTGAAGAACTACTCATTTGGGTTAAGAGAAGTTTCTTAGGTTGGGTTCAAAATAAAAATCCAGGGTTAAACAGAGGTTGTAAACAGGAAGTAATGTCAGGACAGGAATAAATCAGTCAGATTCTCTAACCAAGGTTCAGTACTCTGAAAATCAGAATCAAAGGGTTATTTTCGGTTTAGAGATGCTACAAATAGTATTGCTATGAACATTTTCATATGTGTCTTTTGGTGAACATATATGATATGGTTTAGCTCTGTTTTCCCACCCAAATCTCATCTGTAGCTCCCATAATCCCCATGTGTTGTGGGAGGGAACAAAGAACAGGTGAGACATGATGGAATCATGGGGCGGGTCTTTCCCATGCTGTTCTAATCATAGTGAGTGGTTCTCATGAGATCTTACAGTTTTAAGAATGGGAATTTCCCTGCACAAGCTTTCTCTGCCTGTTGCCATCCGTAAGTCCAATAAACCTCTTTCTTTTGTAAATTGCCCAGTCTCTGGTATGTCTTTATCAGTAGTGTGAAAATGGACTAATAAAATATGTAAGCATTTCTCATGCTATAATATATGCCTAGGAGAAGAATTGATACATTATAGTGTATATGTATGTTGATTTTTAGTAAACGCTTTTCAAAGTTATTGCACCAATTATTCTCCCACAGATAAGGTTGAAAAGGTCTGGTTGTTCAAAATCCTTACCAACAGTTAATATGGGTTGTCTTTTTTATGGTCATTTTCATGGGTGTTTGGGGATATCAAATTGTAATTTTGTTTTACATAATCCAAAGGTCTAATGGAATAGGGTACTTTTTTTTCTGACCTGGATATCCTATCTTCGAACTACCTAACCAATTGTTTTGTTACTTATTTATTTTTAAACTCTGCTTTTTTTTTTTTTCTCTTCCCTCTCGGTGAAAATAAAAAACGTTTTGTTTCTGATAAATAATTTTTTCTATGTCTCGTAAATATTCATAATCAATTCATTTGGTTATTTAAACACATTAACAATGTTTATTTCAGAGATCTAGAACTTTTTTTTTTTGAGGAAGAAAGAGAGAAAGAATAAGAATAAAAAAAAAGAAAAAGGAAAAAAAAAAAAGAATAAAGGAAAGGAAGAAAGAGGAAGAGGAAGAGGAAGAGGGAGAGAGAACAGGGGTGTTGCTTTATTGCCCGGGCTAAAATGCAGTCCAAAAATGGGTATGCCTGTAATTATGTTTAATAATAAAGAAATAAAAAAAAAGAGGGAAGAAAATAATTAACAAGCAGCCAACCAATATTTCATTTAAACCTGTAAATATGTGTGATGTAGTACTAATAAGAGTGTATATTTTGTGTATTTAAAGTGGAGAGTTCTATGAATGTTAATTAAGCCTACTTGTTCCGGATCTGAGTTCCAGTCCTGAATATCTATGCCAACTTTCTGTCTCATTGATCCGTAAGTCTCCCACTATTATTGTGTGGGAGTCCAAGTCTCTTTATAAGTCTTATATATCTGGGTATTTCTGGATTGGGTGCATATATATTTAGGATCCTTAGCTCTTCTTGTTACATTGATCCTTTTATCTTTATGTAATATCCTTCTTTGCTTCTTTTGATCTTTGTTGCTTTGAAGTCTATTCTATCAGCAAAAATTACAACTCCTGCTTTCTATTTATTTATTTTTGCTCTCAATTTGGTTGGCAAATCCCCCTCCATCCCTTCGTTTTGAGTCTTTGTGTGTCCTTGCATGTAAGATGGATCTGGATACAGCATACCAATGGGTCCTGGCCTTTTTTGTCTGTCTGTGTCTTTGGATTGGGGGATTTAGTCGATTTAAATTTAGAATTAATAACAATATATATGAGTTTGATGCTGTCATTTAATGTTGGCTGGTTGTTTTGCCCATTAATTGATGCAATTTCTTAATTATGTTGATGTTCTTTATTTTTTGGCATTTTTTAGAAAGGCTGATACTGGTTGTTTCTTTCTATTTGTAGTGGTTCTTTCAGAAGCTCTTGTAAAGCAGGCCTGGTGGTGATGAAATCTCTGAGTGCTTGCTTGTTCACAAAAGATTTTATTTTTCCTTCGCTTATGAAGCTTAGTTTGGCTGGATGTAAAATTCTGGGTTGAAAGTTCTTTTCTTTAAGGATGTTGAATATTGGCCCCCACTCTCTTCTGTCTTGTAGGGTTTCTGCTGAGAGATCTGCTGTGAGTCTGATAGGCTTTCCTTTATGGGTAACCTGACCTTTCTCTCTGGCTGCCCTCAGTATTTTCTCCTTCATTTCAACCCTGGTGAATCTGGCGATTATGTGCCTTGAGGTTGGTCTTCTCGAGGAATATCTTTGTGGTGTTCTCTGTATTACCTGGAGTTGAATATTGTCGTGCCTTGCTAGGTTGGGAAAGTTTTCCTGAATAATATCCTGAAGCGTATTTTCCAGCTTAGATTGATTATCTTCATCACATTCAGGTACACCTATCAAACCTAGATTAGGTCTTTTCACATAGTCCCATATTTCTTGGAGACTTTGCTCGTTCTTTTTTATCCTTTTTTCTCTAATCTTGTCTTTTTGTTTTATTTCATGAAGTTGGTCTTCGACCTCTAATATCTTTTCTTCTGCTTGATCAATTCGGCTGTTAAAACTTGTGCATAGTTCGCGAAGTTCTCGTGTTGTATTTTTCAGCTCCATTAATTCACTTATTTTCCTCTCTAAATTGTGTGTTATTTTTAACATTTCGTCAAACCTTTTTTCAAAGTTCTTAGTTCCTTTGCATTGGGTTAGAACAAGTTCTTTTAATTCCCAGAAGTTTCTTATCATCCACTTTTTAAAGCCTGCTTCTGCTAATGGAACACAGTCTTTCTCCATCAGGCCTTGTTCTGTTGCTGATGAGGAACTGTGATCCCCTGTGGAGGGAAAGGCGTTCTGATTTTGGGTATTCTCAGCCTTTTTAGGCTGTTTTCTTCCCTTCTTTATAGATTTATCCATCTGTGGTCTTTATAGTTACCGTCTTTATAGTTGGGTTTCTGAATAGTTACCGTCTTTATAGTTGGGTTTCTGAATGGACGTCCAACTTGTTGGTTCCCGGCGCTAGAATCTGAGCAACCCACTGCGCCGGCCAAAACAGCGGCTTTAAGATTGATGGTGCTTTTCTGACTCTGCACCGAGAACCAACGCACCAAGGCAGCGGCAAAACCGCCTCACTGGCCTCAAGAGTCGCGCTGGCGACCCGTGGGGTCCTCCACTGGGAATCTCCTGGTGCGTGAGCAACAAAAATTGATCTGAAAGTGTGGTGTCCTCTCGTTCTCTGCTCTTTCAGTGGGAGCTATAATCCCGAGCTGCTAGTGATCAGCCATCTTGGATCTCTCTTCTCTGCTTTTTTAAAATAGATTTTTAGGAGTTTTATATATATACTGTATATGAGTTCTTTTTTAAATATACTATTGGAAATTTCTTCTACTTTGTAGCTAGTATTTTCACTGTGTTAATAGTTCTTTTAGATAAAAAAACATTTTTTAATGTCTGTAATCTGATTTATTATTTCCTTTATATTTGATGCTTCTTTAAAATTTATGTTTTTTAATTTTTAAGTTCCAGGGTACATGTGCAGGCTTGTTATATAGGTAAACGTGAGCTATGGTGGTTTGCTGCACCTATCAACCCATCACCTAGGCACTAAGCCCTGCGTGCATTGGCTATTTTTCCTAATGCTCTCCTCCCCTCACCTCACCCCCTGACAGACCCTACTGTGCATTGTTCCTCTTCCTGTGTCCATGTTTCCTTATTGTTCAGCTCTTACTTACAACTGAGAACATGGGGTGTTTGGTTTTCTGTTCCTATATTACCTTGGTGAAGATAATGGCTTCCAGCTCCATTCATGTCCTTGTGAAGGACATAATCTCATTCTTTTTTATGGCTGCATAGTATTCCATGGTATATATGTACCACATTTTCTTTATCCAGTTTATCATGGATGGGCATTTGGGTTGTTTCCAGGTCTTTGCTGTTGTGAATAGTGCTTGTGCTTTTGATGCTCAGAAATCTGCCTTCTACAAAGTCATAAATATTCTTCTGTTTTTTATTCTAAAAGCTTTATTTATTTTTTCTTATTACATTAGATGTATAGTTTATCTTGCATGTTGAGTATATTAGAGATTAGGTTGAACTTTATTTTTATCTATATGGATATTCAATTGATTTCACTTTTTTATTTATTGAATCTTCCCATCTCTTCACTGTAGTGTCACTTATGTCATAAAGAGCCCATATATGTTTAGCTCTGTTTCTGAACTTTTTATTCTGCTCCATTGTTCTATTTGTTTCTTTTTTCCCTATAACACAGTTTTACTTACTGTCATTTATAATAAGCTATGGTATATAGAATTATGTTTTCCAATTTTGTATCTTTTTGTCTTTCCTTATCCCTTCACCTTTCATGGAAATTTTAGAAATTACTTTAGAATTAGCTCATCAGTTACCAAAAATAGTTTCTTGGTTTCTATTCAAATTATGCTGAATTAACAAATCAAGTTGGAGATAATGACATCTTAACTATATCGAATTCTCCAATTTATAAACATTGAATATCTTATCACTTAGATTATTAAATTTTTCTCAGTAACATTTTTTATTTTCAGTTTAAAATTCTTATACATCTTTTACCAGAATTATTTTCAGATGTTTGGCTATTTGATGCTAATATATATAGTCATTTTTAATTTTTTAATTTTTTTGTTCCTTGCATGTAGCAATATATATTATATATATAGGGTTTGTATCTGATGACATTCCACATGCACTTATTGAGAGTTCATTTGTAAATATTTTTGTATTTTCTAGGCATAGAATCATGTTGTCTGAGAATAATAGTGAACAACGTCAGTTTCCACTCCCTCTTTACCTATTTGGATGCCTTTCATTTATTTCTTTTGTCTGATTGCTCTGGTCAGGACTTCCAGTACTATGCTGAATAGAAGTGGTGAAAGTGGGCATCCTTGTCTCGTTCCCCTTCTCACGGGGAATGCTTTCAACTTTTCCCCATTTAGTACAATGTTGACACGTTTTCTTCTTTTGATTTGGATATCCTAATAAAAGATGACTTTTAATATTTTAAGACATTTTCCTTTGTGAACTCAGAAACTCTGAGAAAGGTCTCAGTTAATTTAGAAAGTTTATTTTGCCAAGGTTGAAGATGTGCCCATGACACAGCCTCAGGAATTCCTGACGACATGTGCCCAAGGCGGTCAGGGCACAGCTGGATGTTATACATTTTGGGAAGACATGAGATATCAATCAATATACGCAAGATGTACATTGGTTCAGTCTGGAAAGGTGGGACAACTTTAAGCAAAGGCAGAAAGACTCAAAACATAGAAGGAACTTCCAGATAACAGAGAGGTGATAAACAAAGGGTTCCTTTTGAGTTTCTGACTAGCCTTCCCAAAAGGGGCAATCAGATAGCATTTATCTCAGTGAACAGAGAGGTGACTTTAAATAGAATGAGAGGGAGGTTTGCCCTAAGCAGTTTCCAGCTGTGTTTTTCTTAGTGATTTGGGGGCCCAAGATATTTACTTTTCACACCTTCTATTCCAATTTTGCTGACAGTTTTAATCATAAAGCAATGCTGGATTTTATCAAATGCTTTTATTGCATCTATTGAGATAATCTTATGAGTTTTGTTCCTAATTCTGTTTATGTAGTGTATCACATTTATTGACTGGCAGATAGTAAAACATCCCTGCATCTTTAGTAGGAAACCCACTTGATTACAGCGGATTATCTTTTTGATATGCTATTCAATTCAGTTAACTAGTATTTTGTTGAGAATTTTTGCATCTATGTTTATCAGGGATATTAATCTGTAGTTTTTTGTTGTTGTTGTTGTTGTCATTTTCTTCCTCGTGTTGGTATCAAGGTGATACTGGCTTCATAGAATAATTTAGGGAGGATTTCCTCTTTCTCTATGCTTTGGAATATTATCAATATAATTAGTACTAATTATTCCTTGAAAGTTTGATAGAATTCAGCTGTGAATCTGTGTGGTCCTAGACCTCTGGTTGGCAATTTTTTTATAACCATTTCAAACTTGTTGCTTGTTATTGGTCTGTTTAGAGATTCTCTATCTTCTTGGTTTAATCTATGAAAGTTGTATATTTCCAGGAATTTATCTATCTCCTCTAGGTTTTTTACTTTGTGCTTATAAAAGTATTCATAGTAGCATTGCATAATCTTTTGCATTTCTGTGCTATTGCTTGTAATAGCTCCCATTTTGTTTCTAATTGAGTTTACCTGGATTTTCTTTCTTCTTGGTTCATTTTGATAATCATCTTTCATTTTTATTTACCTTTTCAAAGAAGCTGCTTTTTGTTTCATTTATCTTTTGTAATTTTTTTGTTTCAATTTCATTTAGTTCTTCTCTGATCTTGGTTATTTATTTTCTTCTGCTGGGTTTGTGTTTGGCTTGTTCTTTTTTCCTTAGTTCCTTGGGTTGTTACCTCAGGTAGTCTATTTGTGCTTCTTCAGACTTTTCAACGTAGGGATTTAGTACTATGAACTTTCCTCTTAGCATCACTTTTGCTGTATCCAAGAGGTTTTGGTAGGTTGTGTTACTATTATTGTTCAGTTCAAAAAAAATTTTTTTTTTTTTTGAGACGGAGTTTCACTCATGTTACCCAGGCTGGAGTGCAATGGCGCGATCTCGGCTCACCGCAACCTCCGCCTCCTGGGTTCAGGCAATTCTCCTGCCTCAGCCTCCTGAGTAGCTGGGATTACAGGCACACGCCACCATGCCCAGCTGAATTTTTGTATTTGTAGTAGAGACGGGGTTTCACCATGTTGACCAGGATGGTCTCGATCTCTTGACCTCGTGATCCACCCGCCTCGGCCTCCCAAAGTGCTGGGATTACAGGCTTGAGCCACCGCACCCGGCCAAAAAATTTTTTAATTTCCATCTTGATTTTGTTAGTCACCCAACAATCATTAAGAAGCAGGTTATTTAATTTCCCTGTATTTGCATGGTTGCGAGGGTTCCTGTTGGTGTTGATTTCCTTGATTTGCAATTCTATTCCACTCTGATCTGAAAGAGTACTTGATATTATTTTTATTTTCTTGAATTTATTGAGACTTGTTTTGTGGCCTATCGTATAGTCTATTTTGAAGAATGTTCCATGTGCTGAAGAATGTATATTCTGCAGTTGGTGGGTGGAACGTTCTGTAACAACTTAGTGTAAAGCTGGTTGCCTCGCTGGGAGTTCGAACACGCCCATCTCCCTCCCTGCTTGAAAATTACATTATCAGAATATGCCCATCATCTAGTTCTGCCTTGGAAATCCCCTCTGCACCCAGCACTTAGCCTGCTCACTGGAAATCCCACCTACCTACCAATAGCAGCTCACCCCATCCACATCCTGTTTCTCCAAATCCAATCGAATGCCTTCACTCCCTATAAAACCCCACTCCTGAGAGAAGTCAGGTGCGACTTCCCTGGCCCCTCTCCCGGGGACCACAGAACCTTGCCCGGGAGCTGAATAAATTGGCATCTAATTTTCTTGTGCTGGCCTCAGTTTCCTTGTTTTTAACTTGGCAATAAACCTACAGAGAATGAACTTTACACTTAGAACATTAAGTCCATTTGTTATAGATTATAATTTAAGTCCATTATTTCTTCGTTGATTTTCTGTCTTAATGACCTATCCAGTGCTGTCAGTAGAGTATTAATGTCCCCCACTATTACTGTGTTGTCTATCTCATTTTTTACGTCTAAGAGTAATCGTTTCATAAATTTAGGAGCTCCAGTGTTAGGTGTATGTATATGTAGGATTGTAATATTTTCCTGTTGGACTAGTTCTTTTATAATTATGTAATGTCCCTCTTTGTCTCTTTTTTAACTGTTGTTGCTTTAAAGTTTATTTTCTCTGATATAAGAATAGCTACTCCTCCTTGTTTTCCTGTGTGCATTTGCATGGAATATATTTTTCCACTTCTTTACTTTGTTTATGTGAGTTCTTATGTGTTAGGTGAGTCTCTTGAAGACAAATGATACTTGGTGGATTCTTTTCCATTGTGCCATTCTGTATCTTTTAAGTGGATCATTTAGGACATTTACATTAAACAATAGTATCGAAACATGAGGTATATTTTTTTTTAAAGGCTGGTCAAGTGAAGCAGTGGGAGTGGAGAAGGAACAAAGAAATCTGTAATTGGTTGTGATCAATTAGTTGTAAACACCACTGCACTGGGACCAGCTCATGAAGTACTATTTTATTTATTGTGCTATTTGTTAACTGAGTATGTTGTGTTTTTTTAATTGTGTTATTGTTTCATAGGTCCTGTGAAATTTATGTAGTAAGAAGGTTCTATTTCATTATATTTAGATTGTTTTAAGATGTAGAGCTCCTTTTAGCAATTCTTGTAGTGCTGGCTTGGTAGTAGCAAATTCTCTCATAGTTTGTTTGCCTGATAACACTTTGTCTTTTCTTCATTTATGAAACTTAGTTTCACTGGATACAAAATTCTTGGCTGATAATTATTTTGTTTTAGGAGGCTGAAGATAGAGTCTCAATCTCTTCTGGTTTGTAGGATTTCTGCTGAGAAACCCGCTGTTAATCTTATAGATTTTTTAATAGGTTACCTGGTGCTTTTGCCTCACAGCACTTAAGATTTCTTCTTTTGTCTTTCCATTAAACAACCCAATGACTATGTGTCTTGGTGATGATCTTTTTGTGATGAATTTCCCTAGTGTTCTTTGGGCATCTTGTGTTTGGATGTCTAGATATCTAGCAAGGTGAGAAATGTTTTACTCAGTGATTTCCTCAAATATGTTTTCCAAATTTTCAGATTCCTCTTCCTCCTCAAAAACACCAATTGTTTTTAGTTTAGATGTTTAAAGTAGTCCCAAACTTCTTGGAGGCTTAGTTCATTGCTTAGCTATTTTTTGTTTGTTTGTTTTTGATGGATTGGATTAATTCAAAAGCCTTGTCTTCAAACTCTGAATTTTTTTCTTCTGCTTGTTCAATTGTATTGCTAAGACTTTCCAGTATATTTTGCATATCCAAGCGTGTCCTTCATTTTCTCAAGTTGTGATTGTTTTTTATTTATTTTATCTGTTTCTCTGGAAATTTTTTATTTATATGCTGTAACATTTTATAATGTCTTCAGGTTTGTATTCACCTTTCTCTGGTGCCACCTTAAGTAGCTTAATAATCAACCTTCTGAATTGTCTTACTGGCAATTCAGAGACTTCTTTCTGATTTGCTCCACTTACCTGAAATTCACACCTCATTCCCCACAGCAGCAGCAGCAAGCCCCACCCAAGAAGAATCTGAGTTCAGACATGCCTTAACTTCATAATCTTTCTCTAACTGCCCTGGTAGCAGAAGACAAAGGACATAATCTCTTGGGAGCATTATAGTTCTGCCCACCATGTGAGAAACTTATCCCGGTGACCCTAGGGCAAGCCTGTGCCCTTATACCACTGCAGCTGATGCTCTCTTGAAAGCACCACCTCCTGGCTGTAGACCAACAAACACAAAGCCAGTGAACTAAACAAAAATACAACCAAGGACACTCATGGAGTCCACTTTATACCCCTGCAACCACCACCAGAGCAGGTGCTGGTATTCACAGCTGAAAAACCTACAGACTAATCACATCACAGGACCCTTTGCAGACACTCCCCAATACCAGAAAAACAATTCTGGTAATATAACACAACAAGGTTCTTTAACACCCCTAAAAATATCACACTGAAAATAGTAGCACTATTATTTATTTTCTTAGAAATTTATTTTTATCTCTTGCTTTACTGCTGTTGAACACGTAAAACATGTAATAAGAGATTCATTAGAATGGATGTCTTAACAATGAGCATCTTAATCTCATTAATCTCAGAGAGAAATTTTTACTATTTCAACATCAAATATAATACCCGCTGAAGAATTTTTATGGATTATTATCAAGTTAAGAATGTTACCTTTTATTCCTTAAGAGCTTTGTATGTAAATGACACAAGAGTTTTAATGATTTTTATATTTATATTGAAAATTGTCTCCTGACAAATGTGTGTAGAAAAAGATGACTCTAAAAATGGAATACAGTATGTTAAAAATAACTGTTCTCACTTTATTCAATTATGTTGTTTCACAATATTGATCCTGAATCACAAATGATATAAAAGCTGGAAGATTAGATTATTTAAATGGAAATTATGATCTAACTGAAAGATTTGTGGATACTAAAATGTTATTAATTAGTTTTTTAAGCTTAACCGTTCAGGAGAAATGGTTTTCTCTTTGTATTCAATAAGGCTATTTCCAGAAGATTTCTGGTCTTTCTTTGGTAACCTGCATTTGTAGAAATTTGTGCAAAAATGGCTGAAATTATTTCCTTCCCTGCAACCATGCCCATTTGCAATGTGACTTTGTGACTCTTTCCACCAAGATGAGGAGTTTATTGCCCTATCCCTTGAATATGAACAATTCTTGGACTTTGATCAATAGAATGTGGCTAAAATTATAATGTGTAATTTTTCAGCCTCAATCTTGACAGGCATTGCGCAATCTTGAACTCTTTTAGAATTCTGCTCAGTTATGTGGTGAATAGTTTGACAGCTTTCTGGATAATGACAGGCACATAACCCAATTACCTCTGTTTTCTTCCCTGAGAGCCAGCCAAACCGAAAAAGCAAAACTACCTACCTGATTAATAGTTCATTGCCAAGGGCAGAAGAACTGTCTAGTTTGAATTCAGCCAAAATTCCTAATCCATAAAATCATAAACTAAACAAATAGTTGTTATTTTAAACCACTAAGTTTGGAGGTGGTTTCATATGCAGAATAAGCTATACACTACATCTGTATAAAATATCAGTTTGTTTTTACCCCAGAATTTATTCATTCAGCCAGTCACTTATTTGACTAATGTGAAAAAACACCTCTAATGTGCTAGCCACATTTTTATGCACTGGAATTGAGCACTAAACAAAACAGAAACAGTATCTCCATCATTCTGAGACTTGTGAACAGAGGCAGAAAAATAGCATAAAAAGTAAAATATTTAATATCCTAGATGGCTGTAGGTCCAATTATTATATTAGGTGGTGAGGATAATTTTTTGTGAAATTAAAGAGAAAAAAAACAGAGTAAGAAGTGAGATCAGGGAAATATTTTCTTTCTTTGAGAGAAATAGCAGCATGTTTAAATATTGATTAGAAAGCTCTAGTAGAGAGAGAAAAAATTGGTGACACTAATTTGTCTCAGCTGTAGTAAGAATGCAAGAGGACCCTATTCTCCACAGAAGGCTAATAGGAGAAGCGCACTTCTGGCCTGGTCAAAATGGTCAACAGCTACTTAGTTTGTATTTCAACTATGCTCACATAGAAAGAGAGAATAAAGCTTTTTTAAGAAGGTGAAGAGGAGAAGAAATCCCTCATATACTTGCTTTTCAAACTACTCGGCAGTTGCAAACTAGGTGCTTAGTCCACGTGCTGAGTTCAGAGCCTGTGTGCTCAAAGGGGCTGTAATGATCTGGAAAATAATGATGTGATTATGCAGCTGTATGACTTAATCACTACCCTTTAGCTAGCTTTCAGTCTTACTAATCTGTGATTGTGTTCCCAGCAAATACTTTGAGACAGAAGGGACTCACCGGAGCTGCAGAAGAATAATATTATAATAGTAATAATATCACCTTATCCAAACTGCCCCAACAGTGCCAGGTACACAAGATGAATTCACAAGCTTGGGAAATAAAACATCACCCTGACAATTAGGAAGCCAGGGATTTGTTTTGACTCATCCACTGACTCACTCTGCCCTCAGCAAGTCACATTGTCTCCCTTGGCATTATCATCATTACAAAGATAAAGATGACTTCTGCTCTCTTAGATATATTGTCAATTTATACATATTCAGAAGCTCTTAAAACCTGAGAGAAAAGTGCCTTATACTTTAGGTAATAAAGTTAGTGTTTTAAAAATAATAATAACAGCAGTTTGTTTTCATGTTAGGCAGATGAAAAGTGGATAAAATTCCCCCTTTTTCCTAGAATGACATCAAGCCATTGAAATATAAAACTCTCAGAGGCGAGGCCAAGATGGCCAACTAGAAACAGCAGCAATCGGAGGCTCCCAATGAAAAGAACCATAACACCATGCAAATCGTGCACCGGCAACCAAGGTATCCAGGTTCTGTCATCAGAACTAACTAAGATGATGGCATGACCCACAGATAGGGAGGAAGAGCAGTGTGGTGTTGTGGCCTACTTGAGAGCCACAGGGGGCAGAAGAGCCCCCACACCCAATCCAAGAGAGGTGGTGAGTGAGTGTGCTACCTAGCCTGGGAAAACGTGTTTTTTATGGAACTGTGCAGCCCATGGATTGGAAGATTCCACTTGTGAACCAATATCACTAGGGCCTAAGTTCCCAACTATAGAGTCATGCAGATTTTCAACAGCCACTAAGCTAGAATCTGCTTAAGTCTGCCAAGCTCCCAGGGGGAGGAGTGGCCAGCACCACAGTTGTGGCTGTCTGCTGCTTAAGCTCTTTCAGTTTCTTGGGGGAGAGGTGACAGCCAACCCTGGAACTGATAACCACCTAACACACTAAGCTCCCAGACCAGGGCCAGGGCAGCAGCTATCTCTGTAGGTCCAGTTTGTGTTTTTCTTCTACTGGAGCTGAGGATGCTTGATGGCTTAGTCCCAAGAAGTATCACCCACAGCCCAAAACCCCAGCTGTGGCAGACTGCAGACTGAATGACGCTTCAGGCCCAACCTTGACCCATACCTCCTCACTGGGTGGAGCCTCTTTGCAGAAACTTCAACAACCCCAGCCAGAGGATCAGGAACAGAATTCTGATCTCCATGAGCCTAAGCCCCTAGAATGAGAGGCTAATTCTGAGGAATCCAGGTACCCCAGACAAGTGAGTTTCCCCCAGTGATGCACACCCCCTCTACCAAGAGAGTCAACATGCTTTGCTAAATGTGTCCTGCTCCCCATGTCACAAATGGGTGAGCCCCTCCAACAGGGGTTGCCAGACACCCTATACAGAAGCATTTCTACTGGCATCAGATCAGTGCCCTTCAAGGTCAGAGATCTCAGAGGAAGGAGCAGGCACTCATCTTTGCTGTTCTCCAGCCTCCATGAATGACATCTCCAGGCACAGGAGTGAACCAGATCAATATGGCCTGAAGTAAACCCCCAGCAAACCACAACAGCCCTACAGAAGAGGGACCTGACCATTGCAAGAAAAAAAAAAAAAAAAAAAAAAAAAAAAAAAAAAAAAAAACAGAAAGCAACAAAACAGCAGCAACAAAAAAAAAGCCTCCACAAAAACCCAATCCAAGGGTCAGCAGCCTCAAGATTAATAGACAAATACATGAAGATGAGAAAGAATCAATGAAAAAAATGCTGAAAACCCAAAAGGCCAGAGTGCCTCTTCTCCTGCAAATGACTGCAATGCCTCTCCAGCAAGGGTGCAGAACAGGGACAAAGGATGAGAAGATGAATTGACAGAAGTAGGCTTCAGAAGGTAGGTCATGACAAACTCTGCTGAACTGAAGGAGCATGTTCTAACCCAATGCAAAGAAACTAAGAACCTTGATAAAAGATTACAGGAGCTGCTAACTAGAATAACCAGTTTAGAAAGAACCACAAATGACCTGATGGAGCTGAAAAACACAGCATGAGAACTTTGTGAAGCATACACAGTATCAATAGCCAAATTGACCAAGTGGAAAAAGGATATCAGAGTTTGAAGATCATTTTGCTCAAAAAAGACATGCAGAAGATATTAGAGAAAAAAAGAAGAAAAAGGAAAAAATAAAACCCCTGAGAAATATGAGTCTATGTAAAAAGACAAAACCTAAGATTTGTTGGAGTACCTGAAAGAGATGGGGAGAACAAAATCAAGTTGAAAAAGACACTTCAGGATATTATCCAGGAGAACTTCCCAAACCTAGCAAGATGGGTCAACATTCAAATTCAAAAAATAAAGAGAAAACCACTAAGATACTCCATGAAAATAATAACCCCAAGACACATGATTATCAGATTCTCCAAGGTTGAAATAAAGGGAAAAAATGTTAAGAGCATTCAGAGAGAAAGGCCAGCTCATCTACAAAGGGAAGCCCATCAGACTAACAGCAGACCTCTCGGCAGAGACCCTACAAGCCAGAAGAGAGTGGGGACCAATATTCAACATTCTTAAAGAAAACAATTTTCAAAACAGAATTTCACATCCTGCCAAACTAAGCTTCATAAGTGGAGGAGAAATATAATCTTTTTGAGACAAGCAAATGCTGAGGGATTTTGTGACCACCAGGCCTGCCTTGCAAGAGATCCTGAAGGAAGCGCTAAATACGGAAAGGAAATAATGGTACCAGCCATTACAAAAATATACCAAAACATAGAGACCAATGGCACTATGAAGAAACTGCATTAACTAGTGTGTAAAATAACCAAATAGCATCATGATGACAAGATTAAATTCACATATAACAATACTAACTTTGAATGTAAATGGGCTAGTTGACCCAATTAAAAGACACAGACTGGCAAATTCGATAAAGGATCAAGAACAATTGGTGTGCTGTATTCAGGAGACCCATTTCAAGAGCAAAGACTCACATAGGCTCAAAATAAAAGGATGAAGGAAAACTTACCAAGCAAGTAGAAAGCAAAAACAAACAAACAAACAAAAGCCAAGGTTGCAATCCTGGTGTGACAAAACAGACTTTAAACCACCAAAATCAAAACAGAGAAATGTATTACATAATAGTAAAGGGATCAGCTTAACAAGAAAAACTGTCTTAAATATATGTACAGCCAATACAGGAGCACACAGATTCATAAAACAGGTACTTAGAGACCTACAAAGAGACATAGACTCCTACACAATAATAGTGGGAGGCTTTAAAACCCCACTGTCAATACTAGACAGATCAATGAGACAGAAAATTAACAAGGATATTCAGGACTGGAACTCAACTCTGGATCAAGTGGACCTAATAGGTATCTAGAGAACTCTCTAACCCAAATCAACAGATTATACATTCTTCTCAGTGCTACATGGCACTTATTCTAAAATTGATCAAATAATTGGATGTAAAACACTTCTCAGCAAATGCAAAAGGCCTGAAATCATAACAAAGAGTCTCTCAGACCACAGTGCAATCAAATTAGAACTCAGAACTAAGAAACTCACTGAAAATTATACAACTACATGGAAATTGAATAGCCTGCTCCTGAATCACTCCTGGGTAAATAATAAAATTAAGGCAATTATCAAGAAATGATTTGAAACCAATGAGAACAAAGAGAAAATGTACCAGAATCTCACAACTAAAACAGTGTTAAGAGTCTCAGGAACGGCCGGGCGCGGTGGCTCAAGCCTGTAATCCCAGCACTTTGGGAGGCCGAGGCAGGTGGATCACGAGGTCAAGAGATCGAGACCGTCCTGGTCAACATGGTGAAACCCCGTCTCTACTAAAAATACAAAAAATTAGCTGGGCATGATGGCGCGTGCCTGTAATCAATCCCAGCTACTCAGGAGGCTAAGGCAGGAGAATTGCCTGAACCCAGGAGGCGGAGGTTGCGGTGAGCCGAGATCGCGCCGTTGCACTCCAGCCTGGGTAACATGAGTGAAACTCCGTCTCAAAAAAAAAAAAAAACAAAAAAACAATACTCAGGATACAAAAAAAATGTGCAAAAATCACAAGCATTTCTATACATCAACAATAGATAAGCACAGAGCCAAATCACAAATGAACTCGAATTTACAATTGCTACAAAGAGAAGAAAATAACTAGAAATATAGCTAACAGGGGATGTGAAAGACCTCTTCAAGGAAAACTATAAACTACTGCTCAAACAAACAAATGGAAAAAACTTTTCATCCTAATGGATAGCAAAAATCAATATCATAAAAATGGTCATACTGGCCAAAGTAATTTATAAATTCAATGCTATTCCCATGAAACTACCATTGACACTCTGTACAGGATTATAAAAATCTACTTTAATTTTCATGTGGAACCCAAAAGGAGCCTGTATAGCCAAGACAATCTAAAGCAAAAAGAACAAAGCTGGAGGCATCACTCTACCTAACTTCAAACTGCACTACAATGCTACAGTAATCAAAACAGCATGGTACTAGCATGTAAAAAGACATATAGATCAATGGAACAGAACAGAGACCTCAGAAATAACACCACATGTCTACAATCAACTGATGTTTAACAAACTGGACAAAAACAAGCAATGGGGAAAGAATTCTCTATTTAATAAATGGTGCTGAGAAAACTGGCTAGCCACATGCAGAAAACTGAAACTGGACCTTTTTCTTACATGTTATAAAAAAATTGACTCAAGATGGATTAAAGTCTTAAATGTAAAACCCCAAATCACAAAAACCCTGGAATAAAATCTAGGCAAAACCATTCAGGGCATAAGCATGGCAAATACTTCATGATGAAAATGCCAAAAGCAATTGCAACAAAAGCAAAAATTGACAAATAAGATCTAGTTAAACTAAAGAGCTTCAGCACTGCAAAAGAAATTGTCATCAGAGTGAACAGGTAACCTACAGAATGGGAGAAAAGTTTTGCAATCTACCCATCTGACAGAGGTCTAATATCCAAAATCTACAAGAAACTTTAACAAATTTACAGGAAAAAACTAATAACCCTATCAAAAAGTGGGCAAAGGATATAAACAAACTCTTCCAAAAAAAAAAAAAAAAAAAAGACATTTTTGTGGCCAATATGGAAAAAAGCTCAGCATCACTGATCATTAGAGAAATGCAAATGAAATCCACAATGAGGTGTTGTCTTACAAAAGTTAGAATGGCTATTATTAAAAATTCAAGAAACAATAGGTGCTGGCAAGGCTGTGGAGAAATAGGAACACTTTTACACTGTTGGTAGGAATGTAAATTTGTTCAAACATTGTGAAAGACAGTATGGCAATTCCTCAAAAATCTAGAACCAGAAATATTATTTGATCCAGCAATCCCATTACTGGGTATATACCCAAAGAAATATAAATCAGTCTACTATAAAGACACATGCACATGTATATTTATTGCAGCACTGTTTACAATAGCAAAGACATGGAATCAATGCAAATGCCCATCAATTATAGACTAGATAAAAGAAGATGTGGTGTATATACACCATGGACTACTATGCAGCCATAAAAAGGAATGAGATTATGTCCTTCGCAGGGACATGGATGAAGCTGGAAGCCATCAGCCTCAGCAACTAACACAGAAACAGAAAAGCAAACACTGCATGTTCTCACTCATAAGTGGGAGTTTAACAATGAGAACACATGGACACAGGGAGGGGAACAACACATACCACACCAGTTGGGGGTTGGGGTGAGGAGAGGGAGAGTATTAGGGCAAATAGCTAATGCATGTGGGGCTTAAAACCTTAAAACCTGTGATAGGCACAGCAAACCACCATGGCACACGAATACCTACGTAACAAACCTAAATGTTCTGCATTTGTATTCCAGAACTGAAAGTAAAATAAATTAAAAAAAAAAAAAAAAACAAGGTTGCTTCCTTAAAAAGATAGTTGTAAGGTCTGAAGGAAATGCACAGAGGAGAAATTAGAAATGAGGAAAATAAGAGGCTAGAAAGTATACATTAGGATAGGGTGCCAATGGATAAATGGAAAATTAGAGTAATTTTTATATTTAAGTTCATGGATGTTCTATCAGGAATATAATTATAGTTCTGAAATTATCAATGGAATAATATAGCAACATTTTATTCTCATTAAAAAATAAGATTGCAAGTGTTTATAAGTTAAAAAAAAAAGAAATATAAAACTCTCAATTGTTACCTTCAAAATTTTCTCCTTTGGTGGGTCGGTATTAAAGTACAATGCAGGAGACATTGCCCAAGAAAGCCTTTCCCTCCTGGTTCTGTCATCTCCATCAAATGTAAATACAACTAGAAGCTGTAAGTTTTATTTTAATCTAATTGATTTTGCCTTAGTTCTACAGAACACAGCCATATCAACTCAAAGAAAAAACAAACACTTTCCAGGAGCCTCAGGTTGTTAAATTTATTTTGAGCCCTGCTATAACTTTATAGAACCTTTTATCAATTCAAATATCCTCTATTTATACCCTTCCAAAAAAAAAAAGGAAATGTGCCACGCATGCAGCCTCTTTCTGTTTCTTTATTCATTAATTAAACAATATTTCTGAGCAGCTACTATGTTTAAAGCATGATGTCAGTGATGGAATAGTAAGACTCACATTGCCTTATCCTCTTAGAGCATACTAAGCTAACAAAGTGAAGGCACGAACCAGATTTATTAGTATATTTTGCATGTGGAAGAAAGGAAAATAAAACATTTAGAGGAGTGTATAGCCCTCTCATTTCCATATTACTTTCAATACGTTTCTATGGAGAAGGTATACTTCCTTGCCCTATTGCCATCACATTCGACTATAAAAATGGCCAAACTGCCCAAAGTAATATAAATTCAATGCTATTCCCATCAAACTGCCATTGCCATTCTGTACAGAATTATCAAAAACTACATTAAATTTCATGTGGAGCCCAAAAGGAGTCTGTATAACCAAGACATCTGAGGCAAAAAGAACAAAGCTCGCCATTATCTGTTATTTTTTGACTTTTTAATAATAGCCATTCTGTCTGGCATGATATTTGTCTCACTGCGGTTTTGATTTGTATTTCTCTAATGATCAGTGCTGCTGAGCTTTCTTCATGTGCTTGTTGGCTGCATGTATGCCTCCTTTTGAAGTGTCTGTTCATGCCCACTTTTTTATGTGATTTTTTGTTTGTTAAGTCCATTATTGATGCTGGATATTAGACCGTTATTTAATGCATAGATTGCAAAAATTTCTCTTATTTTGTAGGTTATCTGTTTACTCCGTTAGGAGTTTCTTTTGTTGTGCAGAAGCTTTTTAGTTTAATTAAATCACATATGTCAATTTTTGTTTTTTCTGCAGTTGCTCTTGGTATCTTTATTATAAAATCTATTACTGTGTCTATGTCCTAAATGGTATTGCCTAGGTTGTCTTCCAGGGTTTTTATAGTTTTTGGTTTTACACTTAAGTCTTTAATCAATCTTGCATTAATTTTTGCATATGGTGTAAGGAAGGGGTCTAATTTTAATCTTCTGCATATGGCTAGCCAGTTTTCTCAGCACCCTACTGAAAAGAAAATCCTTTCCCCATTGCTTGTTTTCATTAGGTCTGTCAAATATCAAATAGTGATTGGTGTGCAGTCATATTTCTGGGTTCTCTATTCTGTTCTGTTGGTCTGTGTGCTTGTTTTTTTACAACTACCAATTCTCCTTTGGTTACTGTAGTCCTGTATTATAGTTTGAAGTGGGGTAGTGTGATTCCTCTAGCTTTATTCTTTTTAATTAGGATTACTTTGGCTATTCTTGATCTTTTTTATTCCATGTGAACTTCAAACTAGTCTTTTTCTAGTTCTGTGAAGAATGTCAATGATAGTTTAATAGTATTGGATCTATAAATTGCTTTGGACAGTATGGCCATTTTAATTACATTGATTCTTCCTATTCATGAGCATAAAATGTTTTCTATTTGTTTATGTCTTCTCTGATTTCTTTGAGCAGTGGTTTTTAGTTCTTCTTGCAGTGATCTTTCACCTCTCTAGTTGATTTTTGTATTAACATTGACTTTATCTCCTGAGACTTTGCTGATGTTGTTGATCATCTTAATAAACTTTTGGGCTGTGTGTATGGGGTTTTCCAGGTATATAATTATGTCATCTAGAAACAGGGATAGTTAGAATTTCTGTCTTCTTCTTTGGCTGTGCTTTATTTCTTTCTCTTGCCTAATTGCATTGGACAGAACTTCCAATACTATGTTGAATAAAAGTGGTGAAAGAGGGCATCCTTGTCTTGCACTGGTTTTCAACGGGAAAGATTGAGCATTTGCCCATTCAGTATGATGTTTACTGTAGGTTTGTCATTTATGGCTCTTATTATTTTTAGGTATGTTTCTTCAACACTTAGTTTTTAATATAAATGTATGTTGAATTTTCTTAAAAGTCTTTTCCGCATCTATTGATTAATCATGGTTTTATTTGTCTTGAGTCCTTTTTATGTATTGAATCACATTTATTGATTTGCATATGTTGAACTTACCTTACCTTCTAGGAATAAAGCCTACTTTATCTTGGTGGATACATTTTTTGCTGTACTTCTGGATTTGGTTTGCCAGTATTTTGTTGAAGATTTTGGCATTGATGTTCATCATAAATATTAACCTAAAGCTTACTATTGTTTTTGTTTTTGTTTTTGTTTTGTATCTTTTTCACATTTTGGTACCAGGATGACACTAGCCTCATAGAATGACTTAGGAAAGAGTCCCTCCTTCTTAATTTTTTGAATAATTTCAGCAGAAATGGTATGAAATGTTCTTTGTACCTTTAATAGACTTCAACTGTGAATCTGTCTGGTCCTGGGCTCTTTTTGTTTGGTAGGTTTATTACTGCCTCAATTTTAGACTTTGTTATTTGTCTGTTTAAGGATTCAATTTCTTTCTAGTTCAGTCTTAGAAGGGTTTTTGTGTCCAGGAATTTACCCATTTCTCCTAGATTTTTTAGTTTAGATGCATAGAGTTGTTTATAATATTCTCTGATGACTGTATTCTCTGATGAATATAATATTCTCTGATGTTTGTATTTCTATAATGTCAGTGGTAATATTCCTCTTGTTTCTGATTGTATTTATTTGAATCTAGGTCTTTTTAAAATTAATATACTTAGTGATTTGTCAATTTTATTAATTTTTCTTAAAAACTGGCTTCTGGATTCATTGATCTTTGCAAGGGTTTTTAGTGCCTCTATCTCCTTCAGTTAAGCTTTCATTTTGGCTATTTCCTATCTTTTGCTAGCTTTGGGATTTGTTTGCTCTTAGTTCTTAGTTATTTTTGTTGTGGTGTTAGGTTGTTAATTTGAAATCTTTCAAACTTCTTGATATGGAGATTTAGTTCTATAAATTTCTCTGTTAATGCTTCTTTAGCAGTGTCTCAAAGATTCTGCTCTGTTGTATTTTGTCTTCATTAGTTTCAAAGAATTTCTTGATTTCTTTTTTTTTTAAATTGCATTTTAGGTTTGGGGGTACATGTGAAGAACATGCAAGATTGTTGCATAAGTACACACGTGGCAGAGTGCGATTTCTTTTTAAATTGTATTAGTTTTCCAAAAGTCACCCAGGATGAGGTTATTTAATTTCCATGTATTTCTATGATTTTGAGTGAATCTCTTAGTCTTGACTTCTAATTTTACTGCCCTCTGGTCTGTGAGACTGTTGGTTATGATTTCAGCTTCACTGCATTTGTTGAGGAGTGTTTTACTTCTGATTATGTCATTGATTTCAAAGTGGCATGTGGCAATGAGAAGAATGCATATTTTGTTGTTTTTGAGTAGATAATTCTATAGATATCTATCATTTGATTTACTGTTGAGTTTTGGTCTTGATTATTTTTGTTAATTTTCTGTTTCAATAATTAGTCTAATATAGTCAGTGGCATGTTAAAGTCTCCCACTAGGATTGTGTGTGCGCCTAAGTCTCTTTGATCGGCTCTAACTTTCTTTATGAATCTGGTTTCTCCTGTGTTGGGTGCATATATATTTAGGACAGTTAGATCTTCTTGTTGAATTAAACCCTTTACCATTATGTAAATTTTTTTTTTTTTTTTTTTTTTTTTTACTTTTTGGATCTTTGTTGGCTTAAAGTCTATTTTGTCAGAAAGTAGGATCGCATACACCGGGCGCGGTGGCTCACGCCTGTAATCCCAGCACTTTGGGAGGCCGAGGTGGGTGGATCACAAGGTCAAGAGATCGAGACCATCCTGGTCAACATGGTGAAACCGCGTCTCTACTAAAAATACAAAAAAATAGCTGGGCATGGTGGCACGCACCTGTAATCCCAGCTACTCGGGAGGCTGAGGCAGGAGAATTGCCTGAACCCAGGAGGCAGAGGTTGCGGTGAGCCGAGATCACGCCATTGCACTCCACCCTGGGTAACAAGAGTGAAACTCTGTCTCAAAAAAAAAAAAAAAAAAAAACAGAAAGTAGGATCGCAACTCTCGCTTTTTTCTGCTTTTTGTTTACTTTGTAGGTATTTCTTCATTCTTTTATTTTGAGTCCATGTGTGTCATTTCATGTGAGACAGGTCTCTTAAAGACAGCATACCAATTGTTCTTGGTTCTTTATCCAGCTTGCTATTCTGCGTCTTTTAATTGGGGACATTTAGCCCATTTACATTCATTATTATTGACATGTGTGGATTTTATTCTGTCATCATGATGTTAGAGAGTTATTTTGCAGACTTTGTGTGGTGGCTTTTTATTGTTAATAATCTGTTTACTGGCCAGGTACAGTGGCACACGTCTGTAATCCCAGCACTTTGGGAGGCTGAGGCAGATATATCATGAGGTCAGGAGATTGAGACCGTCCTGGACAACATGGTAAAACCCTGTCTCTCTAAAAATACAAAAATTAGCTGGGTGTGATGGCATGTGCCTGTAGTTCCAGCTACTCAGGAGGCTGAGTCAGGAGAATTGCTTGAACCCAGGAGGCGGAGACTGAAGTGAGCCAAGATTGCACCACTGCACTCCAGCCTGGCGACAAAGCAAGACTCTGTTTAAAAAAAAAATCTGTTTACTTCAGTGTGTTTTTATAGTGGCTGAAAATGGTTATATTTTTCCATATTTATTGCTTCCTTCAGAAGCTCTTATAAGGCTGGTCTGGTGGCAAAAAATTTACTTATCATTTGTTGTCTGAAAAGAATCATTTTTCTCTTTTACTTATGAAGCTTAGTTTGGTCAGATATAAAATTCTGGGTTGGAATTTTTTGTTTAAGAATGTTTAATATTGGCCCCCAATTTATTCTGGCTTGTAGAGTTTCTGCTGAGAAGTCCACTGTTAGACTGATGGACTTTCCATTTTAGGTGACCTTGTCTTTCTCTCTAGCTGCTGTTAACATTTTTTTCCTTCATTTCAGCCTTGGAGAACCAGATAAGTATGTGTCTTGAAGATGATCTTTTCATGAAGTATTTTACTGGGGTTCTCTGCATTTTCTGAAATTCAATGTTGACCTCTATAGCTAGCTTGGGGAAGTTCTCATGGATGATGTCCTGAAATATGTTTTCCACATTGGTTACATTCTCCACGCCTATTTCAGGTTCATCAGTCAGTCATAGAGTCAGTCGTTTTACATAATCCCCTATTTCTCAGAGGTTTAGTTCATTTCTTTTTTTTCCCTCTCTCTCTTTTTTTTTTTTTTTTTTTTTTTGGCCTGCCTTATTTCAGAAAGACAGTTTTCAAGCTCTGAGATTCTTTCCTCTACTTGGCCTATTCTGCTATTAATAGTTGTGATTGCAGTATGAAATTCTTGTAGTATGTTTTTCAGCTCTATCAGATTGGTTAAGTTTTTCTCTATACTGGCTATTTTGTCTGTTAACTCCTGCAATGTTTCATCATGATTTTCAGCTTTTCTGCATTGAGTTACAATGTACTCATGTAGCTCAGTGAACTTTGTTCCTATCCATATTCTGAATTCTACTTCTGTCATTTCAGCCATTTCCCCTTCAGTCTTGTTTCAAACCCTTGCTGTAGAGGTGATGCGATTATTTGGAGGAGAGAAAATATTCTGGCTTTTTGAGTTTTCAGTGTTCTTTCACTGATTTTTTCTAATTTTTGTGGGTTTATCTACCTTCAGTCTTTGAGGTTCTTGACCACTGGATGGGTTCTTTTAATCCCATTTGATGATCTTAAGGATTCGATTGTGTTTAAGGTGGATTCAGCCAGCTGGCTTCATTTCTGGAAGATTTTAGGGGGCCAACATTCAGCTCCCAACTCCTAGACTGTGTGCTCTAACTCTGGGGAACTTGTATTGGGCCCTGACTTTGTTCTCTGGTTCCTCAAGGTTTGGAGTCTACTACACCAGGGAGACCAAGGTGTGGTGGCTGTAGCTGAGTGCTAACAGATGCAGGGGTGTCTGTCTCTCTGCGTGTATTCACCACAGTGACAGAGGTAAGGCAGCTGGGGGAGACAGGGACTCTGCTGGAGACTGTGTTTGCTGTTGCACTGTAGGTACTGTTGGTTTGGGGCAGGGTGCTCATCAGCACAGGTCTGGGTGCTTTCTCTCTGTCCTGCACGCAGTAACAATCACTCAGAATGTCAGCGGGTCCCCTGTTCTCTGTGCAGCAACACAAGAGAGGGGCACTGGTGGGGGCCTGGCTTACTAGCTCTATGCCTGCCAAGCCTCTATCTGTAATGGCAATTGGCAAGGGTCAGGGCATACTGCATTCATGTGTGCTGGCAAAGCATGTAAAAGAAAACCTACCTGTGCAGACACACACCAGCAAAGTAATGTGAGGAGTTACTGTGTGCTGGGCAGAAGCTGCAGTATGGGGAGAAAAATGTGCTGGCTAGTGCACAGCCATAGGAGCCACCTCACTGGAGCTCTCCAGCAGTCAGGCACAGTCCTTCAGTGCAAAACTGTGGTGCAGGCCCCTAGGACACCTGAGAATGCCTTGTGATAATCAGTCATGACAAGGCAAAGACCAGCAGACCAAAGGGTGCTCATGTCAAACCAGCCCTGTCTGATTTGCAAGATTGCTCTGTAGGGATCAGGTCTAGCAATTCCCCTAGGGCTAAAGAGTCTTGTGGGAGCAAGTCGAGCTTAGATGGATGACTATCCCCAGTCATGCTTCACTGCAGACGCTGCTACACCAAACCCTCTGGGCTCCACATCGGCTGGCTTGCTATTCCACCACTTTGCTTATCTCCTGGGGGCTCCACCCCAGAGAGATGTGAGTCAGCAATTGCTCAGTGTAATCAGCCCAGGATGGCGGGTCTGTGCTGTGGGCCCAAGCCAGGGTTTCCATGTCTGTTGACAAGCAGTATGAGTATGTGGGACTCGTGGGAGTCCTTTGGGTCACCTGTAGCTCATTGATGGTGTGCATAAAGCACTTAGAATCTTTGCTCCGCTGTTAGTTCAAGGACAGCAAGGGCAGTTCCACTGCAGAGGCAGTGGCAAAGAGGCTTTCTGTTGCCCCTGGAGGCTCTGTCAATAGAGTTGCTGAGTTTCTTCTGGTTCATAGCTCTGGAAGAGGGGAGGGTGGCTAGATGCTCAGGCCTGGAGGATGTGACCAGTGAAAAGAAATGGGATCACGCACCCATGTAACAGTGTGGCCACTTTTCTGTCGAGCTTCTGCGGTATTCTGGGGGACTACTCCGGTACTTATTCACTTTGGATTTTCCAGTACCTGGAGGCATCACCAGTGAAGGTTACGAAACAGCAAAAATGGCGGGTTGCCCCTTCCTTTGGGAGCTCCATCCCAGGGAAGTACGGGCCTGTTTCTGGCCTGAACAGACCTGTAGGAGATAGTTGAAAACCCCAGATGGGAGGCCTTGCTCCATGAGGAGGAACACGATTGGAGACCCGCTTAGAAAAGCAGTCTAGCCACATTTTCGTAGGGCCTCTGTGCTGTGCTGGGGTACTGCTTCCACCCACACTCAGCTTAGGCTCTCCAAAGCCTAAAGACTAGAACAGCTAAGTCACCCAAACAGCAAAAAATGGCAGCCTGCTCCTCCCTCTGGGAGCTCTGTCCCAGGGGGTTTTCAAATATCTGTCAGCCAGAGGACACCAGTGTGGGTGTTTGGAGGCCGCAGTTCTGAGGTCCCACCCAATGACAAGGAACGTGATCAGGGACATACAAGGGAGTTCCAATACATATAGCAGCAGACTTTTCAGTGGAAACCTTATAGGCCAAGAGAGAATGGCATGGCATATTTAATGTACTGAAAAACACAGACACACACTTGCAAGATGGGTGATTTGAAGAACTTAATATGCCTGGCTCTCATGAACAGGAACAGAAAGTCCGAGTGAATATGGCAACTTCAACTGAAACATCCAGGTACTAGCACTGGGACTAATCAAGGAAACAATTCCACCTACAGGTAACAGAGAAAAGCAAGGCAGGATGACGGCCCACCTGGTAGTAACACAGAGCCAAGGGAACCTCCTCCAACCAGGGAAGTGGTGTGTGAATGTGCAACGCCTGCTAACTCAAACTTTTATCACAGATCTTTGCAACCCTTGGGTCAGGAGACCCCCTCATGAGCTCACTCCACCAGGGCCCTCAGTCTGACACGAAGAGCTGCAATGAGTCTCAGAAGAGTACCCACCCAGGTAAGTGTGGAGATCTAAGAGCCTTATATACTCTGGCTTTCTAAGCTTCCTGGCAAAAATAGCTGCCACTCTGGGCCAAGGGAAAAGTTAGACCCCCATACATACCCCTAAGAAAGAGGCTGAATCCAGAGGGTCGAGCAGCAATGGTCTATGGTCCCTACTTCCACGGTGCCTTACAAAATAAGACCTACTGGCTTGGAATTCCAGCCAGCCATGGGTAGCAGACTTGTACCTCCCTGAGATGGATCTCCTGTGGGGAAGGGTGGGGTGACTTAGCTGCTACATCCTTCAGGCTTTGGGGAGTCCAAACTGACTGGGAACGGAAAGGATCCCCTAATACAGCACAGCTGCTATACCAAAACATGGTATGTCATTTGTTTCTTTTTTCATGTTGCTTTTAGGATCCTTTCTTTGACTTTTGGGAATATGATTATTAAATGTCTTGAGGTAATCTACTTTGGGATAAATCTGCTTGGTGTTCTATAACTGTCTTGTACTTGAATGTCAATATTTTTCTCTAGCTTTGAAAAGTCCTCTAATATTACGCCTTTCAATAAACTTTCTACATCCATCTCTTTCTCTGCCGCATCTTTTAAGTTCAATAACTCTTACATTTACATTTTGAGGCTATTTTCTAGACGTTGTAAGCATGCTTCCATGATTTTTTTTTTCTTTTGTTTTTGACTCTGTATTTCAAATAGCCTGTCTTCAAGCTCAGTAATTCTTTTTTCTGCTTGATTAATTCTGCTACTAAGAGATTCTGATGCATTCTTCAGTATGTCAGTTGCAATTTTTAAGTCAAATATTTCTGCTTGGCTTTTAAAAGTTATTTTAGTCTCTTTGTTAAATTTATCGGATACAATTTGGAATTCCTTCTCTATGTTCTATTCAATTTATTTGAATTTTCTCAACATAGTTTTTTGTTTGTTTTCTGTCTGAAAGGTCACACATCTCTCTCTCTTTAGGACTGGTCCTTGGTGCTTTATTCAGTTCATTTGCTGGGGTCATGTTTTCCTGGATGGAAATGGCTTTATTAATGCCAGTAGGTATTCATCAATATCCTGAATTTGAAGAGTTAGGTATTTATTGTAGTCTTTATAATCTGGACTTCTTTATGCCACTCTTTCTTGGGAAGGCTTTCCAAGTATTTGAAGAGACTTGGGCCCTAAGCTCAATAATACTGTGGTTTCTGCAGACTTGTCGAACTCCCTTGATTACTTTAGATAAGATACTGAAAAATTCTCTGCATTACCAGACAGAGACTCTTGTCCTTTATCATTACTTTCTCCCAAAAATATGAAGTCTCTCTCTTTACTGACCTACCTGAAAATGGGGGTGTGGTGATGCGAGCACACTTTTGGCCACCACCCTGGGATTTTGCTGGGTCAGACTTGAAGCCATCAAAACACTGGGCCTTGCTCAAAGATGTTTCCTTCAGGCTGGCAAGTTTCCTGAGGATCCAGGTATGTCCAGAGATGCTGTCTTGGAGTCAAAATCCTTAACAATTTACCTAATATTTTATTCTACTTCATCTAAGCTGGTACAAATCACAAACAAAGACCTTCCCACTTTTTCCTCCAATTACCACAGGCAGAGGTGCCTCTCCCTGTGGCCACCACAACCACTGGTCCTCAGGGGGTTCTGCCAGGCCACCACAGATGTTCACTTAAAGCTCAAGTGTTCTTTTGACACTTTGTAGTGAATGCTTCCAGGCCTGGGGCTCACCCTTTAGGGCAGTGTGCTCCCCTTTGGCCCAGAGCAGGTCAAGAAATGCCATCCTAGAGTGACATCCTAGAATTGGAAACCCCGGGAGCATTCTTGCTGCTCTACCTCACTGTGGTTGAGATGATACTTGATTTTTGTTTTTTGTGATGGTGTTGTTTTGTGTGCAGATAGTTGCTAACAGTTGGTGTTCCATCGGGGGGATGAACGATGAAGGCTTCTCTTCCACTGTTTTCTCCAGCCCATCTACTTGGTTATTATTAATTTCACAAATATTTTTTAAAAAATAAATCAGACTACCGTAAGCTCACAAACAAATCCCTGCTCTAAGTTTATTAGTGTTTCCGACACAGAAGATTGAAACTTGATTTTTTAAATTTTGTTTTGATTTTAATTTTACAAACAGGCAGTACTTTATAATTTCAAAAACGAAAATTATGTGACAGAGTGACTACGTAAAGAGTCTTGCTTTCACTGTATTCCTACCTATTCTCCCCACATTATAGCTCAGGTGTTGGCAAAGTCTTTCTATAAAGGGCAAGAAGTAAATATATTAGGCTTTCAAGTCATATGTTCTTTGTTGCAGTTATTCAGTTTTGCTGTTATAGTGCAAAAGCAGCCATAGACAATATGCAATCAAATGGGTATGGCTGTGTTCCAATAAAACTTTATAAAAACGGGCATTGAAGTCATGGTTGTGAAAAAAAATTGCAAGCAACAGGCCTGCTGGCCATCATTTTCTATCTTTGATGTAGGTAATATAATTTATTAGTTAATGTCTTATTTCAGGCTGATATAGTAAATTACCATAGACTGGGTGGCTTAAACAACAAATATTTATTTCTCATAGTTCTGGAGGCCGAAATTTCAAGATCAGAGCCCCAGCCTAATTGGGTTCTGATGAGGACTCTCTTCCAGGTGGTGAGCAGCTGACTTTTCTTTCTACTATATCCTCCCATGGGAAAAAGAGAGCTAGATATCTCTTCGGCCTCTTATAAAGGCACTAATCACATTCATGAGCACATTCCCTCATGATCTAATTACCTCCCAAAGGCCCCATTTGCAGTTACCATCTAGGGTTAGATCTCAACATATGAATTTTTAGAAGGCACAAACATTCAGTACCTAACAGTTTATTTTCACGCAAATACAAACAAGACTGACTATACATCCTCATACCATATTTCTTATTCAAAACTTAAGATATATCACTGTTCTATACCCTTAAACAGTATACATTATGCTGTGTATTTTGGATATCTTTCTATACACTACATAGAGAGCATTCTCTTTTTTTTAGGTCTGTATTCTGTTCCGTTATATGAATATAAAATGGTTGATTAAACCAATCTTGTGTTGATAGATTTTTAAATTTTCCTAACATTTTACAATTAAAAACAACACCTGGTGAAAACTTTGGAAATAAATTATTCATGTGTGTGTAGGTGTATCTCAGGGATAGATTTCTGAACTTGAGATTGCTGAATCAAGGGTAAACACGTTTGCCATTTTGGAAGCTATTACGAGATTAACCTTTATGGGGTTTTACCATTTTCACTTTCAGTACAATACGTGGAAGTACGTGTTTCAAATTTATAGAATATATCCATGAATTAATGTGTCATCTTTGCACAGAGGCCATGGTAATCTTCTATAAATTATTCCAATTATAGTATATATGTTGCTGAAGTGAGCACCATGAATTAATTTTTTAATTTAATAATGGATGAATGCTTTTGAGTGGCATGCAGCCAAAGACAGCGCATACTATAAAATTCGTTTTTTCCATTAAGCCTGGAGCAGACACAGAGAAAAGGTTTTGGTGGAGAACTGCAGCCATTTTTTTTTCTAGAGTGTTAATTGGAGGGGAGCCACTTCACGTTAAGTTCCAGGAACACATGTATCTGTGAACTATCTAACAGGGACACAAGTAGTCAGAGAGTTGGAAAAATTTCATAAAGGTCTAACATTTGAGCAACTGTGCACAAAGAGTTCTCTGATTATTGTATATCAGCCTTAATATAAGAAAGTGGCTTGCCCACTATGAACCAACATGGACTGTGGTAAAATTCAGTAGAGGACAAGCAATGATGCAGAGTTAATTAATAAAAGAGGAAAACTTGATGGAACAAAAAGGAATAATTAAAAATAAAAAAGACAATGTTTATTTAGCAGATTTACATGAGCTAAGCATTTTATCAAAGTGCGTGCGTGCGTGTGTGTGTGTGTGTGTGTGTGTGTAGTATATACAGATGCTCCATGATGAGGTTACATTCAAATAAACTAATTGTAAATTGAAAATATCATCAGTCAAAAATGTATTTGATAGACCTAACTTACTGAAAACCATAGCTTAGCTTAGTCTGTGAAATAGTTAGGCTTTGTGTCTTCAGCCAAATCTCATCTTAAATTGTAATTCCCATGATCCCCAGGTGTCATGGGAGAGACCAGGTGAAGGTGATTGAATCCTGGCAGCAGTTTCCCCGATGCTGTTCTCATAACAGTGAGTGAGTTCTCACGAAATCTAATGGTTTAATAAGGGACCCTTTTTCCATTCACTCAGCAGCACTACTCCTTCCTGCTGCCTTGTGAAGAAGGTGCCTTGCTTCCTCTTCACCTTCCGCCATGATTGTATGGTTCCAGAGGCCTCCCCAGTCATGCTGAATTGTGAGTCAATTAAACCTCTTTCCTTTATAAATTACCCAGTCTTGGGCAGTTCTTTATAACAGTATGAAAAGGGAGTAACACAGTCTGCTTATTTATATTTTGCTCAAAACATTTACATTAGCCTATAGTTGAGCTAAATCATATAATACAAAGGGTATTTTATAATGAAGTATTGAATATATCTGAATATAACTTATTGAATGATGTACTGAAAATAAAAAACAGAATGGTATACTGCTGTAAAATTTAAAATCATAAATTGAGCTATTATAAGTCAAACACTATCTGTATGTGTGTGTGTGTGTGTGTATATATATATATATATATATAATTTTTTTAAATTTTTATTATACTTTAAGTTCTGAGGTACATGTGTAGATCTTGCAGGATTGTTACATAGGTACACACATGCCATGGTGGTTTGCTGCCTCCATCCCCCCATCACCCACATTAGGTATTTCTAATGTTATCCCTCCCCGACCTCCCCAACCCCTGCTATCACTTCCCTAGTCCCCTACCCCCCAACAGACCCTGGGGTGTGATGTTCCCCTCCCTGTGCCACTGCCAATATCATACTGAATAGAAAAAAGCTGGAAGCATTCCCTGTGAAAACCAGCACTAGACAAGTGTGTCCTCTCTCACCACTCCTATTCAATATAGTGTTTGAAGTTCTAGCCAGAGCAATCAGGGAAGAAAAAGAAATAAAGGGTATTCAATTAGGAAAAGAGGAAGTCAAATTGTCTCTATTGGCAGGTGACATGATTGTATATTTAGAAGATCCCATCATCACAGCTCCAAATCTCCTTAAGCTGATAAGCAACTTCAGCAAAGTCTCAGGATACAAAATCAATCTGCAAAAATCACAAGCATTCCTATACACCAATAACAGACAAACAGAGAGCCAAATCATGAGAGAACCCCCATTGCCAATTGCTACAAAGAGAATAAAATACCTAGGAATACAACTAACAAAGGACATGAAGGACCTCTTCAAGGAGAACTACAAATCACTGCTCAAGGACATAACAGAGGACACAAGCAGATGGAAAAACATTCCATGCTTATGGTTAGAAATAATCAATATCATGAAAATGGCCATACTGCCCAAAGTAATTTATAGATTCAATGCTATCCCCATCAAGCTACCAATGACCTTCTTCACAGAACTGGAGAAAACCACCTTAAACTTCATATGGAACCAAAAAAGAGCCTGCATAGCCAAGACAATCCTAAGCAAAAAAAAAAAAAAAATGTTGAAGGAATCACACTACCTGACTTCAAACTATACTATAAGTCTACAGTAATCAAAACAGCATGCCACTGGTACCAAAACAGAGATATAGACCAATAGAACAGAACAGAGGCCTCGGAATTAATGCCATACACCTACAACCATCTGATCTTTGACAAACCTGACAAAAAGACAAAAATAAGCAATGAGGAAAAGACTCCCTGTTTAATAAATAGTGTTGGGAAAACTGGTAACCATGTCCAGAAAGCTGAAACTGGACCCATTTCTTACACCTTATACAAGAATTAACTCCAGATGGATTAAAGATTTAAACATAAGACCTAATACCATAAAAACTTTAGAAGAAAACCTAGGCAATACTATTCAGGGCATAGGCATATGCAAGGACTTCATCCTTGCAAAAGCAATGGCAACAAAAGCTAAAATAGACAAGTGGGATCTAATTAAACTTAAGAACTTCTGCACAGCAAAAGTAACAATCATTAGAGTGAACGGGCAACCAACAGAATGAGAAAAAATTTTTGCAAGCTATCCATCTGACTAAGGGCTGATATCCAGAATCCCATCTCATGCCAGTTAAAATGGCGATCATTAAAAAATCTGGAGAATTCAGATGCTGGAGAGAATGTGGAGAAATAGGAATGCTTTTACACTGTTGGTGGGAGTGTAAATTAGTGAAACCATTGTGGAAGACAGTGTGGTGATTCCTCAAGGATCTAAAAATAGAAATACCATTTGACCTAGCAATCTCATTACTGGGTATATATCCAAAGGCTTATAAATTATTCTATTATAAAGACACACGCACACGTAGGTTCATTGTGGCACTGTTTACAATAGCAAAGACTTGGAACCAATGCAAATTTCCATCATGGATGAACTAGAAAAAGAAAATGTGGCACATATACACCATGGAATACTATGCAGCCATAAAAAAGGATGAGTTCATGTCCTCTGCAGGGATGTGGATGAATCTGGAAACCATCATTCTCAGCAAAGTGACACAAGAACACAAAACCAAGCACCGCATGTTCTCACTCATAAGTGGGTTGTGAACAATGAGAATATATATATATATATATATATGTACATATATATATATATTCCCTCATTTAAATTGTCACAAGAAATCTATGAAGTAGTTGCAGTTATTATATTAACTTTAAGTATTACTACACCAAGCCCATTTGGCCAATGCTGTGTAACCTTCAGAGAATACAATGCAAAGCAGAACAGAGCCTTAGATTTTCAGAGGTATATATTTTTAATTCATGGGGTTTCATGAGAAAAACAGAGATTTTTATTGTTTTTCCAAAACAGGGCCTGCGATCCCTCCTCTGTTTTCCCCAAGGAGTCTCAGGCTTCCAGAGGTTATCTTAGAGCCTCTCATATTTGCATGAAAAATGGTAAGACAACATGGAGAATAATAATTTAGTCAACTGGGGAGAAAACAATTTTTTTCCACAAAAACAGAACTTAGGAAGAGAAAAATATAAAGGCCTTTTAAATATGCCTGTAACTTGTTTATCCACTTTTAATTAAGTTGACTTTTAACCATAATGCTCTTTTTAAAAATCCTTTTAAATCTTCTATCACCAGACTCCAGCCAAGACAGACAATATTTTTGTCTTTTGATTTCTCCCACAGGTAACTTTTCACATAAAATTAATAGGTTTTAACTAAGGTTATAACTTAACTATGGACACCTAAGTTGTCTCAAAATGATGGTAAGCAGTGTCTGTTTTCTTCTTTTTAACAAGATTCGGAATCTCCCCAAGGGTAGTTTAGAGAAAGAAAAATCCAAAGCAGCAAATCAGAAGCTATCCATGGGGGAAAACAAACCCTTAATAAATGACATATGTAACAAATCAGAAAGAAATTATTCCAGAAGCCAAGAACTAACTGTGGGCCACCATTGTCAAAAGACAAAGCCTTAGCAAATGAGCTACACCACAATTAGCAGTTTCTACTGCTCTTCCCAGAAAAAGTCTACAGCAACCAATTTCAAGCTTGCAAAGGATCTTTACTGCTCAAAATAATTTTTAGGGCTAACTCTGACATGAACCTCAAATTTTCTGTCCTCCGGGTGGTAGAAACCAAGAAAACGTATTCCCATAGGGTCACAAAGTTAAGCTCTTAAGAACACAAAAGAAGACAGATAAATTTCATCTGATATTGGTTTTAGGGACCCATAGCAAAGCTCGTAACTGACTAGCCTGCCATGCTGACTTAAAAAGCAGGCTAATAAGGGTTCTAAACCCAAGTTCTATCCTGTGATACCCCTCTCTCCATTACAGAACAACACAGAAATACATATTCTTAGCACAAAATACACCAGATTTGCTACAGCCTAAGATTAATGTCATATATCTTTTTTTCTACTAATTAAACCCTTGCAGAGAAGACAAATAGTGATGTTTCCTATTTACACACACACACACACACACACACACACACACACACAGACAGTCTCTTTCTCACACACACACACATATTGAGAGAGAGAAAAAAAAATAAAAAACTTGGCTTGCATGCCAGGGTTCTGGGTTCTCTTTTTTCGGCTTCCAGAAAAATCAAACAGCTTTTGATGGCCCTGCTCACTATGCCACAGCTGTGGGATTCAAGCCGCTTTACAAAAGAAAATGAACCTTTACTGTTTTATGGAACCATAAGCAAAGGATTCTCAGTTTTGCAACATGTTGCCCAATGGGCTGCATAAGGAACAGAATTAACATTTTGAATCCCAGCAAAATACACATAACAAAACAGATACTAGTCACCTTGATCAGCACCCAGTATCAACCTAACAAGGCTCACACTTTCTCCTGTTAGTCCATGTTGTATTTGATCCACTCCAGGTGGGGAGGGAAGAACTTCAGATGGTAATTCACACTGGGGTCTCTGGGCAAGGCAAAGAGAAGATAATCACCTCTAGACAGATCTGTTGAGCTTTCTTTAGGACTTTCTGAATGTGACCAGACAAATAAAAAGGGTTCTCTGAGTTAGGCCTGTTTGACTTCTATCAGCAATTCTTTCTGAGATTCCCCTCCACATTTACAAACACACATAAAGATGCAACGGACAGAAGGCCTTCCAAATCAGATTTCTAACCAAGAACTCTAAGAGTATCCCTTCCAAACTATCCTCCTGTTTTCTATCTGAGAAATCTCCACAAAATCTTCCTGATTGAGAAGTCTCCCAAAGCAAGACTCTTCCTATTAGTTAGGGAGAGTCAATCAAAACCACTCAGGAGCCGAACGTAGAGAGACACCCTGAAATGGAGCTACAGACGAACTGAGACCCCTAAAGGAGCTGAACCGAAACAGATACCTCATGGTGGAACAACAAACAAATACCCCACAATGGGGTTACAGACACACCCTACCATGAGACTACAGACACCCTACCATGGGGCAATAGAACCAGTCAGAAAAGGAAGGAGGTGCTGGCCATCCCTATGATTCATACCAATCCAGATACTCTGCAATGGGGCTATAGACAGATACCAATCACCCCATGGGGCTACAGACAGACACCCTGTAATAGGGTTACAGTTATGGGACGTCTCTCCAGGACTATTTCTCTATTACAATTAAATCTATGCACATTGGGTCAGCAGCACCCCATTAGTAGAGCAAGTACCAGATTCAGCCCCTAGTCCAAGATAACCAGGAACCCACCTGGGCTGGCCTCTGGATTTTTCACTGGAGGAGGGCTAATGAACCATGGACAGGTAGCCACAAGGGCAATTCTGGATGAGACCCCAAATTTGTAAATGACCAGTGGGTTCACTTTGCCACTGCCTCGACAGAGCTGATTTCTCAAGGCAGGGGAATTGCGATAGAGAAAGAGAAATTCACATAGAGATGGCTGTACGGGAGACCAAAGCTTGATTATTACTCAGATAAGTCTCCTGGAGCATTTGAGGATCAGAGTTCTTAAGAATAACTTGATGGGTTGGAGCGGGGAGGCCAGTGAGCCAGCAGTGCTTACTGGTTAAATAGGAAATGAAATAATAAAGAATCGAGGCCAGGCGTGGTGGCTCACGCCTGTAATTCAAGCACTTTGGAGGCCAAGGCGGGTGGATCACCTGAGGCCGGGAGTTCAAGACCAGCCTGACCAACATGGCGAAACCCTGTCTTTAAAAAAAAAAAAAAAAAGAATTGAAGCTGTCCTCTTGCACTGAGTGTATTCTTGGTAGGGGCCACAGGATTAGATAAGCCAGTTAATCAATTTGGGTGGTTCCCGTTGATCCATCAAGTGCAGGGTCTGCAAAATATTTTAAGCAGTACTCTTAGAAGCAGTTTACAGTGGGTCAGAATCTTATAGCCACCAGCTGCATGGCTTCTAAACCATAATTTCCAATCTTGTGGCTAAACTGTTAGTCCTACATAGGCAGTCTAATCCCCAGGCAAGAAGGAGGATTATTTTGGGAAAGGGCTGTTATTTTATTTTTTTAATTTTTTTAAGGTGGAGTCTCATTCTGCCACCCAGGCTAGAGTAAAGGGGCATGATCTCAACTGGCTGCAATCTCCACCTCCTGTTTTCAAGCAATTCTCCTGCCTCAGCTTCCTGAGTAGCTGGGATTACAGGCACATGCCACCACACCCAGCTAATTTTTGTATTTTTAGTAGAGATGGAGTTTCACCATGTTGGCCAGGGAGCTCTCAGACTCCTGACCTTAAATGATCTGCCTGACTTGGCCTACCGAAGTGCTGGGATTACAGGTGTTAGCCACCATGCCTGGACATGGCCTTATCTTTGTTTTAAACTATAAACTAAGTTCCTCCCAAAGCCAGTTTGGTCTACGCCCAGGGATAAGCAAGGACAGTTTGGAAGTTAAGTCAGATCTCTTTCACTCTCTCAGTTATAATTTTGCAAAGATGGTGTCATGGGTTCACAGAAGTCAAAAATTTAAGTTTGATAACCTCAGCCTACATTTCAGAAGATGTATGGAAATGTCTGGATGTCCAGGCAGAAGTTTGCATCAAAGTGGAAATTGTCCTGCTCCTGGTTCCATAGTTCTACACCCAAAACTAGTGCCTTGTCTGGTCCAAGAAGGACTGGGTATTAGCTCTCACTAGGTTAGGTTTGCCACTAGCTCGTACTGATTTAATACGTTTGTCAATTATTGGCTTTCTAAGTCCCTATCTTCTCTCTTAGAATCAGGTCAAACCTTGACAGAGTACTGCACCATTAGCTTATCTTCCTTCTCTTTGACACCCTTATTATGTAATAATATAAAAGTCTCAAGATGGGGTATTTATTCCCATCTTCCCAAACACTTACAAAATGACTCTAGCTCATAAATAATGAAATAGATCAGGGTCCCCAAAATCGGCTATCTTTCCTCAGATTTTCAAATGTACATTTGACAAATCCTATTACAATAGTAAACTAATTACAATAGTAAACTAATTTTCTTTTAGTCATGAAAGGATACCCAAACCATATTCAATCCACAGAACTCTTCCCAGAGGGCTCCCAGCAAGAATGGACTCAACATCTCCAATTTAAAAGCTTACGTGGTATCAAAAGGGACAAGACAGATACACAAACAAGTGGGGACAGATTTTGGACAAACACAAAAGGGAGTGCACTCAGGCAGAAAGACTCAAAACAAACTCAAAACCTGACTTGAACCAAAGGCAAAGCGGGTGTATAAGTGAGCCCTATTGTTTCCCTGGTGGTACCAGGCAAATGACTTAAAAAACTCAGAGAGAAAAACGATAGGCTTCCTGCATATCATACAATTTTACTCACCGCTGGAGCATGTCTGATCCCTATCTCTGTTCTTCCCCAGTTGTGAGGGGCACATGCAATTTCATGCAAGGAACAACCCTTGTAAAATTCTCCTGGAAAATCTCAGCCAGTAGCTGCTGGGAATTTCCTGAAGGCTGTCTCGTCACAAGCCGCTGGCCACTGAATACAGCACAGTCCCCAAGGCCTCCCCTGACATGCTCAACAGTGAGTCAATTAAACCTCTTTCCTTTATAAATTACCCAGTCTTGGGTAGTTCTTTATAGCAGTATGAAAAGGAAAATGTGGCACATATGCACCATGGAATACTATGCAGCCATAAAAAATGACGAGTTTGTGTCCTTTGTAGGGACATGGATGAATCTGGAAACTATCATTCTCAGCAAACTGACACAAGAACAGAAAAACAAACACTGCATGTTCTCACTCATAGGGAGGTGTTGAACAATGTGAACACATGGACGCAGGGAGGGGAGCATCACACACCGGGGTCTGTTAGGGGGGAAATAGGGGAGGGACAGTGGGGGGTAGGGAGGTTGGGGAGGGATAACGAGGAGAAATGCGGGATGTAGGTGATGGGGGGATGGAGGCAGCAAACCACATTGCCGTGTATGTACCTGTGCAACAATCCTGCATGTTCTGTACATGTACCCCAGAACCTAAACTGCAATAAAATATACATATATTTATATATATATATATACAAAAGAAAATGCACTAATACAGTCTGCCTACTCAAATCATGCTCAAAATATTTACATTAGCCTATAGTTGGGCAAAATCATATGACACAAAGCATATTTTATAATAAAGTATAGCAGATCTCATGTAATTCATTGAATACTGTACTGAAAGCGAAAAAGAGAATGGTTTCATACTGTTGTAAAGTTAAAAATTATAAATTGAGCTATTGTGATTCAAGCACTATCTGTATATATATTCACTCATTTAAATCGTCAAAAGGAACTTATAAAGTAGTTGCTGTTATTATATTCACTGTAAGGATAACTGAACCAAGCCCATTTGCCAATGTTGTGTACGTACAGAGTTAGGAATCTGATCTTTGCAGCATGGGAACTTTTCCACTGGGCTATACTGACTTCTTATCTGGGTAGGGAGATAATTCCAGAATTAAGTGAGAAAAGTGGATCTTAAAATCCAAACCCAAGCAAATATCATTTTACTTATCTTTATGAAGAAGTTGTTCAGGTATGAATAAAGGCTTTTCTAAAATAATAATTGCAGTTAATATCCTGAAACCCAATGTGTTTAGTAGGCCTTTGTCACTCGTTGAATGATGAATCCTTTTCAACTGCATGTGCTTCAGGCCTGCCCTAAAGATTCTAGAACAGACACTTGTGAGTTTTTTTAAGGCAAACTTCCCAGATCTTAAAGGGTTTTTAACCTAGCTGGCTTAGAGATAGACACCCTGGACTGCTATGTGGAAAACGTCATGTTTTGTCCTGTTTGCCGTATTGGTTTGCTTTCATTTGGCTGCTGAGCAGTTGCCTTAGACAGCCTCCTAGCAACGGCTTCACCTTTGCTGAAGATGACACATTGCTGAAATTCTGACCTTTACCATTCTGTAGCTACTTTAGCACCTGGACAAGAAACATTGCTTTTAGCTATGCTAGGTCCAAATGAAGAGTCTGCAGCTATAGCTATATCCATTTTATATTTTCAAGGCCAATTGGAGCAGGTGCATTCTAAAAAAAATCTTACAAGGTCCATTTCTAAATTGTGATATATAGTCTGTTAAGACTTATGCTAAGTTTTTCTCCTCTGCAGAGAAAAAATTTTGTTCCCTGAATGTAATTTGAGAGTGGAAGGACTCTCCTCTGTCCTATCATTCCCTGACTACCTAATGTGACTGTATAACCACTGGGACTAAAGGCTCCCCAATTATCTGGCATGCAGAAGTGTTAGACAAATGCAGATTCACTGAGCCTCTTTATAGGGAATCTAAAGCAAGGCATTTTGCTGCCTTTTCCCATTCCAAATTAGAGGGCTTCCTATTTTGAGGTTCTGGTACCCAGGTTCTATCTCATGATTAGACAATTATGCTAAAAGAATTAAAAATGTTTCCTTTAAGAGGCTTTAAAATTACTGTTAATTAAGTATTTATTACATGCCTATCTGTACTAAATGCATTTTACATGCATTATCTCATTTAATCATCATAATAATTCTGTAAGGTATGTCCAGTTGTTACCCCTACTTTGCAGATGAGAACACTGTGACTCAGAAATTTCTTCAAAATTTCAACCTGTCAGACTCCAAAGTTTATAGTGCTAGTGGCTAAGCTGTATAATATTTACGGAGATGTGATCTCCATAAATATTATAATTTATACAGTAAAGCTGAGGAACAGTTTTTAACTTTCTAGAATAAATCAGAGATCAGGAAAAATATATCCTAAATTCACAAAGTTAAGGTTTTGTGGTATTACCCCAAAATGACTAAAAGAAATAATTTTCTGGCATAATATAAAATTCAATACCCTTTACTCCCATTCTTTTACCTTGCATGATGCCTACACAGATTAGTGATTAGTGAACGCAAAGTGGAAAATTCCAGCATGTTATTTCAAATGGAAAAAGATATGAAAGTGACGTATTAGGGTTGTACATGGAGTTCATTACTGATGTCAGTTGATGTCTCATTTGCAACACCTGCAATATGGGCAGCTGAAGGACAAGACATTTGTCTCGGTGAGTCAAAAAAGTAGTTCAGAACATAAATATGGAAGAACTGGGGATTTTCTAAAAGAGTAATTTAAACAATGTGAAATTGTTATTTTCATTCAACAAAAATGGTTGAATATCAGCAATTTCATGTGGTTTAATAGAAAGGAATGAGATGAAAGTGATCAGAGATCAATACAGAGGGGGAGACAAGGTGAGAAGTCTGAATAGGTGGTCAAGTGTTGTCCAGAGAACTGTACTAGAGCAGAATGTACATGGTCTAAAAATCATGGTGGTGTCTCTGTTGATTACAGGTTAGAGACTTTGAATCCTCTGCCTTTTTGAAAACACACTTTGTGATTGTCATATGTGCTCTGCTCTCTTGCCTCTAAGAGAGACCATAGGAGCTTGGGATTGATTGACTATAGAACATATCATGCACTTCTTGAAACAAATTTGAATATTCCATGTTGTTGATTCCTTGACACAGTCCTACCTGAGAGAAGTTAAGCCCTACATATAAATAAATAAGGATCTAGGTCATCCTGCTAACCTCTCCCAGTTACGTATTTCCATTAAGTTTTTCTTATGAGTTACATTTATTTGTCTGTTTTTTGTTTGATTTTCTTTCTGTAGACAATGTAGTCATATGAGATTGAATATACAGTTTGTTGTGTACACAACTGTATCCCAAGCAACTAGTAAAATGCCTGCCATTCAATAAGTATATGATAAATGAATGATCAAATTAATGAATTACTTTCAATAGCTATATAGTATTGCATTGCAAGGATGTGCCATAATTTGTTTAACTAATCACAATAGACAGATATTAGATCATTTAAAATTATATGTTATTATATACAGTGCTGGAATGAACATTCTTGTATATGCATTTTTTAATATTAATGTGAATATTTTCTTATGATGGATTATCAAATGGGGGATTTTTTTCGGAAGAAAAAATATGCATTTTAAGGCCTTTGATTCATATTGTCAAAATATGTTTGCATACCATGCTGTCTTGTACTTCCATCAACCATGTATATATGAGATAAGCCATTTCCCTCATAATAATCAATGATTAGTGTTCTTATGTGTTTTTAGTCTTTGTCAGTCTGCTTCAAATAAATAGCATTTTGTTTTATTCTGCATAATGTCACTATTAAAAGTACAATAATTCATTCATATGTTTTTGACCACTTGTACTTTTTTTGTGCAAATAATTTTGTAGCTTTATTTATAAGAGTCCAAATCTGGCCGGGCGCGGTGGCTCAAGCCTGTAATCCCAGCACTTTGGGAGGCCGAGGCGGGTGGATCACGAGGTCCAGAGATCGAGACCATCCTGGTCAACATGGTGAAACCCCGTCTCTACCAAAAATACAAAAAATTAGCTGGGCATGGTGGTGCGTGCCTGTAATCCCAGCTACTCAGGAGGCTGAGGCTGGAGAATTGCCTGAACCCAGGAGGCGGAGGTTGCGGTGAGCCGAGATTGCGCCATTGCACTCCAGCCTGGGTAACATGAGTGAAACTCCGTCTCAAAAAAAAAAAAAAAAAAAAGAGTCCAAATCTGGAAATAACTCAACTGTCCATGACATTTGAAGCTAATGAGAAGGTAATAATTATTTTATATGTAGGCATTGAGATTGTACAGTTTTTGAAAAATAAAAGGAACCCGACTTCACACCACTTTGGAAAACAAATTCCAGATAGATTAACTAATTTGTTGCAATAAATTAAATTATAAAGATAGCTGGAAATAAGAAAAAATATCTGATGGCAGGTTCAACTGAAAAATAAAAGAAAAACCTTAAAGAAAATTACTAATACATTTAACATGATGAAAGTTAAAATTTTTACAATTTTTTAAATGTTTGAACAGAATTAAAAGTGAAATGAAAGAAGTGGTAAAAGAATTGACAGAATAATAGTGAATATCTTAATATTTTTTAATGTATAAAGAGTTCTTGTAAATTATTCATGATAAGGAAGCGTGGAAATAAGGAAAATTGAAATGAACACAGAAAAAATTGAACAGTAATAACTAATAATAACATTGAACAATTATAACAATATGCTCTAATAAAAGGTGAATGTGGCCTCTCTCTCTCGCACGCTCAAAATATCTTACTGTACTGTATTCTTCACTCTTCCTCACGTCCTGAACATGTTAGAGTGGGATTGTGCAAGATTTCATCACGCTACTCAGAAAGGCACACAATTTAAAATTTTGCCATTAAATGTAATGGCAAAAATTACAATTATTTTGCACCAACCTAATAAATTGTTGCTTTTTTTCTCAGGAATTCTTCCACTAAAATTTTTCTGGCCACAGTTGACACTGGGTAACTGAAACTGCAGAAAGCAAAATCTCAGAAGAGGTGACTTCTGTATTCATCAAATGATAGAAAAAATATACGCAAAATATTAACATCGACTATCTCTGGGTTGTGGAAACACAGATGACTTTTCCTCTCTGTGTTTTTCTGTATTAAAAAACATAATGTATTCAGAAAACAGTATTGAAAAGTGTATTAAAACTTATGTTCCTTTTTCTTTGCCTTAGAATCAGAATTTTCAAACTGTGTGCAAACCTTCACATTTTACCATACATCGTATTTTATTGCAATTGTTTCTTTTTTTGACTGGTCCTGCTCCACTGGATTTTGGATTATTTAAAATTTCACCTAGTAGAGCATACAAATTTCTTTATATGAATATTAAGGTTAATTTTAATATTGAGCTCAAGTTTTATGTTAGATTACAATGGATCTCCAAATAATATTTTTTTCCTCTTTTAACATATAATGCAGGGCTGATATAGGAAACTGCCTGGTTTTAGTGGTGAGTTTAATTTTCTTTAATTGTTTCACAGCATTTTAATCTAACATCAAAGCTACCAATAAATATTTTCTAAGATCTTATTTTTTTAAGTTAAAAATGGCTTACTTAACATTTGCTGGAAGAGTAGGTAGATCATCCCAGTAAGGTTCAATTTCTTTTTCTACATGCCATTTTTTTTTCTCTATATGTTCATATATATATTGGAAAGCAAATTTGTATTTTTTGTATTAAAGATGCATTCTAGTTTAGTATAGAGTTTTTATGTCTAGATGTTTCTGACTACATGATTTCTTTCAAAAGGGTTGCTTTCAGAGTAGTTTGGTAAACTGCTCTAAAAAAATCGTGTGTGTGTGTGTGTGTGTGTGTGTGTGTGTCTGTGTGTGTGTGTGTGTGTGTGTGTGTGTGTGTGTAAGTTGGTAGAGTAGAAATAGGGGAAAATCCTCTATGTAATTACTTAAACCATGTGATACACAATTAAATCAACAATGTAATGAGGTTCTTATTCAAATTCTAACTAATCGTTATCCAATGACAACTTCATTATCTTTTTTGATATTGGGTATGATATTTCTTCATTGTGAAAGATGTGTGTAAATCAAAATGGCCACATCTTACTTTTAATGCCTTGAAAATATCTTTCAAGATTTTATTCCCAGGGAAGATACCATTATTTAAAAATATATTGCTCATTATAAGTCATGTATCTCTCTAAAATGCGTTAAAAAGCTCATGTTTTCTGGCAAGAAATACGGTTTAAAAACAAGCATATGTTATTCCAGCAACTAATTACCTTTTCTTTTTTGTACTTTAAACTATTTATTTTTAATCTGTAATAAGAGTGGGTGTTTTATTTTTGTTATAAATGTAGGTCGTAAAAGATAAGAATTAAAATATCAACATTACTAGAAATAGCAATAGCCTCTAAACTACATGTATTTTGTTTTCATTCTTAAAATTATTTTTAATGCATTTTACTAATTATGATTTTGATCTTACTTTTAATCTCAGCCTTTATAGTCTGTTTGGAATTCTATAAATAAATTTGACAGTATTGTACCTGCATAATCTATAACTGGAACTAAAACAAAATAAAATACAGGCTGAGCATCACTTATCTCAAATGCCTGGGTCCAGAAGTGTTTTGGATTTTGGAAGTTTCTAGATTTTGGAACATTTACATTCTAATAACCAGTAAACATTCCAAACCTGGACATTTGAAATCTGAAATGCTCCAGTGAGCATTTCCTTTGAGTGTCATCGTGGCACTCAAAAAGTTCTGCAGTTTGGGCTTCAGATTTTCAGGTTTTCTATGCTCAACCTGTATAACAAGTGAATATTCAAAAACGCTTTCTTCAACAACCCTTTTTCCTGTTGATTAGCATCTAGGTTAGAAAATACACACTGAGGCCTCCCAATCTGACTCGGTCAGTACCCTCTCTCATCTTTGGTAACTGCCAATATCTGGCCCTACAATTACTGTTTCTTTTCTGTTGAGATTTTCCAACATTAGACTTTAGTAATGGGGTTACAATCTGAACATAGCTATTTTCTAAATTTCTTTCAAATTAAAAAAGTCCTTTCTTGTATCAAGTATACTGAAGAATATTTTTTGTACAGTAAGCTGCATCCATTTAAAATGTACAATGTAATAACTTTTGATAATTGTATACAGTTACGCAACCACCACCAAAATCAAGAGAGAGAACATTTCTAATATCCCCTCCCGACATTCCTGCTACCTTTCCTTAATCTATCCCTCCTTCAGCCTACATTTGTTTTCTTTTTTAAACTCTAAATTCCAATTTTTGGGCCACAACATACTGTCTTTGCAATCCTTACTTCCAGCATTCCATCTCACAATTCTCCTGATTGTTAGCTTCCTCTTAGCTCTACTTATTTCACTAAGTAGTGGAAATCCTCACACACTTCAATTCTATTGCTTCCAGCTGTCTTCATCCTCTGCTGAACTTGCCCTCCCAATCACCAGCTCTGCAACATTCTTTTTTTTTTTTTTCTCCACTTCTGCTTTAGGGATGTAGAGTTCTACTGGAGAAAAAGCACATATCCTTTTAGATTGGATCTATTACAAATTTATGATCTCCAACCTCAGCTGTCAGCACAGCTCAGCAATTTTTTACTGATCCCTAATTGTTTCCCTTTCCTGTATCCCACAGTAGCTGTTCTCAACTTAAAAGTCTCATTAAAATCTCTCTCCTTCTATGTGTTCCTTTCAGCAGTGTTTAACCTCCTGCCTCAGTGATATTCTTTAAATGTCCCTTCCCTCAGCCTTCAGATACATCCGTATTTTTACTTATTCTTGCTTTATTTAATCATGCCTCAGAGGAAAATATGTTATGTTCCTACTCCCCCCAAAAGATAACCTCTCCATGAGCTCTTAAGCTCATGCCCTCTCATTCCCATCAAGACTTTATTTCATCAACTACCCTCTTTCTCCCCTATATTTGATCTTGATCTCTGTCTTTTCTTCTTTCTCTTCCTTTCACTCTATTTTTTACAAATCGACCTGTGTATGAACTCATCTGCAATGACAGTTACAGTCACAACTCATAAATAAAAACCTTCTTTAATCCTATCTTCTCTAATTAGCTGTTAGCCATTTTTTTTCTCTCAGCACAAACATTTATTGAAAAACAGCTGTACATCCAGGACTCTACTTCCTTACCCTCCTCCACTCTTCATCTTATTATGTTGTTCTTTCTGCTCATATCACTCCATCAGATATGCTCTTAAAGTAAGGCATTTCTTTAATAATTATTTATACTTTAAGGCACTATGAGATAGTGGGGGTAGAGCTATGAATAATATAAAGTCCTTATTCTAATTGAGTTTACATTCTGGAGGACGGAGATCAACAATAAAGAAGTAAACAAATAAATATATGATGGTTTGTGTGATACAGACAAGTGCCATGAGGAAAATAACATAAGATGTGACAGAGAATGACTGAGAAAGGGCTGGTTAGATGGAGTGATCAGAGGTTTCTTTGAGAAGGTGGAATTTGAGTTGAACCTTGATTGATGAAAAGGAGCTAGCCATGTGAAATCTTTGGGGAAAAAAAGTATTCTGAAAGGAGAAACAGCAAAGCAAAAAGATAGTGTGATCATGGCATAAAAAGCCAGGATACCTCTGGTTAATTTCAACATTTTGGGAAGCCAAGGCAGGCGTATCACTTGAGCCCAGGAGTTTGAGACCACACTAGGTAAATAGAGTAATCATGTCTCTACCAAAAAAAAAAAAATCAATAAATCTTAACAAAATTAGCTGGGCATAGTGGCAAATGCCTGTGGTTCCAGCTACTTAGGAGGCTGAGGTAGGAAGATTGCTTGAGCTAGGAGATTGAGGCTGAAGTGAGCTGTGATTTTGCTACTACACTCCAGCCTGCATCTGAATGACAGAATGATATCATGTCAAAAAAAAAAAAAGGAAGAAAAGGAAGAGAGGAAACAAAGGAAGGAAGGAAGGGAGGGAGGGAAGGAGGGAGGAAAAGCCAGAGAGAGAAAGACAGGAAGTGGTGGCTAAAAGGTAGTGAGATGTTAGATCAGGTAGGGCTTGTGGGTCTGGTAAATGCTTTGGAATTTTCTAAATATGATGAGAAGCTTTCGGAAGATTGAGAACAAAAAAAAAAATGTATTATCCGACTTGCCTTTTTGAAAAAGATTTTTCTGGCTACTGATGGATATTTGACCATAGGAGAGTAAGGAGGAATGCAAGGAAACCACTTTGCAAACTGCTGCAATAGTATGGATGAAGGGCAGTGGTATACCAGCTACCTTCTTGCTTCTGTGCCTTTGCTCATGCAGTTCTTTCTTTCTGGTGAACTCTGATTCATACTTTAAAACTCAACATAACCAGTATATCTTTGGAAAGCCTTCTTCAATTCCCAAGCACTGTGTACTAGACAGGACTAATTCCTCCTTTTTCTGGGTTCATATAGTGTTTTTCACGAAATTTATTACAGCAGAAACTTTATAACCTAGACGAATGGTTAAATGCATAAACCCCGGAGCTAGACTGTTTGAAATAAAATCTTGTCTTTAGCCCTGCTGTGGGTTGAATTGTGTCTCTCCAAAATTCATATGTTGAAACTCCAACGCTCAATACCTGATAATGTGACCTTATTTGAAAACAGGGTCATTGCAGATATAATTACTTAAAAATTTGGACACAGCCGGGCGCGGTGGCTCAAGCCTGTAATCCCAGCACTTTGGGAGGCCGAGGCGGGTGGATCACGAGGTCAAGAGATCGAGACCATCCTGGTCAACAAGGTGAAACCTCGCCTCTACTAAAAATACAAAAATTAGCTGGGCATGGTGGCACGTGCCTGTAGTCCCAGCTACTCAGGAGGCTGAGGCAGGAGAATTGCCTGAACCCAGGAGGCGGAGGTTGCGGTGAGCCGAGATCGCGCCATTGCACTCCAGCCTGGGTAACAAGAGCGAAACTCCGTCTCAAAAAAAAAAAAAAAAAAAAAAAAAAATTTGGACACAGGCATGCATGCAGGAAGAACAGCACTTAAGGCAGAGAACAAGATGATCTTTCATAAGCCAAGTACTGCCAAAGACTCCCAGCAAACCAACAGAAGCTAAAAGCAAGGCAATGGATGAGTTTTCTTCCTCACATCCCTCAGAAGAAATGAAGCCTGGAAACACCTTAATCTTGGACTTCTAGCCTCCAGAACTGTGAGAGAATAGATTTCTGTTGTAAGCCATCCAATTTAGCAGCACTACAAAACTAATATAAACCCATACTAGCTGCACAGCTTCAGGAAGATTGCATATCCCCTCTGTGCTTGTTTCTTCATCTGAAAAAAAAGAAAAGAATGATTTGTTCCTGCCACATAAGGTTGTTATTATTAAATGAGTTAATATACATAAGGGTGTTAAAATAGTGTCTGGCACATAGAAAGCATTCATTGAGTATTAACTATTATTCTTCAACCAATTGTGAGTGCTCCAAGGGCAGGAATTATCTTTTATTTATCTTCATGAGCTAAGGGTTTAACAAAATGTCTGGCACAGAGTAGAAGCTCAATATTTGTTTGTTGAATGAATTCAGAATCCCCAGAGTTTTTTTTTCTAGAAATAAGTCATTTTACAATTCTGTGGTATAGAGATCCTGAACACTTACTTCAAGTTCCTTGTCAAAAAACATTATCAGTAATAAGACTGCGCTGAATAATTTGGTATCTTGTCTGCAGTTGAGCACTTTGTCTCTCCAAATCTCAGTTTGTTCATCTATTAGATAGGATCATTAAGCCAGATAACCTTTTTTTTTTTAATTGCACTTTAGGTTCTGGGGTACATGTGCAGATCATGCACCATTGTTGCATAGGTACATACATGGCAATGTGGTTTGCTGCCTCCCTCCCCCGCCTCACCTACATCTGGCATTTCTCCCCATGTTATCCCTCCCCAAACTCCCTACCCCCTGATGTCCCTCCCCTGGCCACCCCCCAACAGGTCCCAGTGTGTGATGCTTTCCTCCCTGTGTCCATGTGTTCTCATTGTTCAACGCCTGCCTATAAGTGAGAACATGCTGTGTTTGATTTTCTGTTCTTGTGTCAGTTTACTGCGAATGATGGTTTCCAGATTCATCCATGTCCCTACAAAGGACATGAATTCATCTTTTTTTTATGGCTGCATAGTATTCCATGGTGTATACGTGCCACATTCTAGAAATTACTGTCTGTCCTTGAGTAATCAGCATACTGTCTTCCACAATGGTTGAACTAATTTGTACTCCCACCAACAGTGTAAAAATGTTCCTATTTCTCCACATACTCTCCAGCATCTGTTGTCTCCAGATTTTTTAATGATTGCCATTCTAACTGGCGTGAGACAGTATCTCAATGTGGTTTTGATATGCATTTCTCGAATGGCCAGTGATAATGAGTATATTTTTATGTGTTTGTTGGCCTTGTATATGTCTTGTTTTGAAAAGTGTCTGTTCAGACCACAGTGCAATCAAATTAGAACTCAGAATTCAAAAACTAACCCAGAACCGCACAGCTTCATGGAAACTGAACAACTTGCTCTTGAATGTTGACTGGATAAACAATGAAATGAAGACAGAAATAAAGATGTTCTTCGAAACCAACGAGAATGAAGACACAACATACCAGAATATCTGGGACACATTTAAAGCAGTCTCTAGAGGAAAATATATAGCAATAAGTGCCCACATGAGAAGCAAGGAGAGATCAAAAATTGACACCCTATCATCAAAACTGAAAGAGCTAGAGGAGCAAGATCAAAAAAACTCAAAGTCTAGCAGAAGCCAAGAAATAGCTAAGATCAGAGCAGAACTGAAGGAGACGGAGACACAAAAAACCCTTCAAAAAATCAATAAATCCAGGAGCTGATTTTTTGAAAAGATCAACAAAATAGACCACTAGCCAGATTAATAAAAAAGAAAAGAGAGAATAACCAAATTGATGCAATAAAAAACGATAAAGGGGATATCAACACAGATTCCACAGAAATTCAAACCATCATCAGAGATTATTACAAACAACTGTATGCACATAAACTAGTAAACCTGGAAGAAATGGATGAATTCCTGGACACTTGCCTCCTCCCAAGCCTAAACCAGGAAGAAGCCGAAACCCTGAACAGACCCATAACAAGGTCTGAAGTTGAGGCAGCAATTAAGAGCTTACCACCCAAAAAAAGCCCAGGTCCAGACGGGTTCACAGCCGAATTCTACCAGACATACAAAGAGGAGCTGGTACCATTCTTTCTGAAAATATTCCAAACAATACAAAAGGAGGGAATTCTTCCCAAATCATTTTATGAGACCAACATCATCCTGATTCCAAAACCCGGCAGAGACTCAACAAGAAAAGAAAACTTCAGGCCAATATCCATGATGAACATACATGCAAAAATCTTCAATAAAATACTGACAAGCCGATTGCAACAACACATCAAAAAGCTTATCCACCATGATCAAGTAGGCTTCATCCCGGGGATGCAAGGCTGGTTCAACATACACAAGTCTGTAAACGTAATTCACCACATAAACAGTACCAAAGACAAAAACCACATGATTATCTCAATAGATGCAGAGAAGGCCTTTGACAAAATTCAATAGCCCTTTATGCTAAAAACCCTCAATGAGCTAGGTATTGAGGGAACATATCTCAAAATAATAAAAGCTATTTATGACAAACCAACAGCCAATATCATACTGAATGGGCAAAAACTGGAAGCATTCCTCTTGAAATGTGGCACCAGACAAGGATGCCCTCTCTCACCACTGCTATTCAATATAGTATTAGAAGTTCTAGCCAGAGCAATCAGGCAAGAAAAAGAAATAAAGGGCATTCAAATAGGAAAGGAGGAAGTCAAATTGTCTCTATTTGCAGACGACATGATTGTATATCTAGAAGACCCCAACGTCTCAGCCCCAAATCTCCTGAAACTGATAAGCAACTTCAGCAAAGTCTCAGGATACAAAATCAATGTGCAAAAATCACATGCATTCCTATACACCAATAACAGACTTAAAGAGAGCCAAATCAAGAACAAACTTCCATTCACAATTGCCACAAAGAGAATAAAATACCTAGGAATACAACTAACAAGGAACGTAAAGGACCTCTTCAAGGAGAACTACAAGCCACTGCTCAATGAAATAAGAGAGGACACAAACAGATGGAGAAACATTCCATGTTCATGGTTAGGAAGACTCAATATCGTGAAAATGGCCATACTGCCCAAAGTAATTTACAGATTCAATGCTATCCCCATCAAGCTACCAATGACCTTCTTCACAGAACTAGAAAAAATCATCTTAAACTTCATATGGAACCAAAAGACAGCCTGCATAGCCAAGTCAATTCTAAGCAAAAAGAACAAAGCGGGAGGCATCACACTACAGGACTTCAAACTATACTACAAGGCTACAGTAATCAAAACAGCATGGTACTGGTACAAAACAGAGATATAGACCAATTGAACAGAACAGAGGTCTCAGAGGCAACACAACATATCTACAACCATCTGATCTTTGACAAACCAGTCAAAAACAAGCAATGGGGAAAGGATTCCCTGTTCAATAAATGGTGTTGGGAAAGCTGGCTAGCCATGTGCAGAAAGCAGAAACTGGACCCCTTCCTTACACCTCACACTAAAATTAACTCCAGATGGATTAAAGACTTAAACATAAGACCTAACACTGTAAAAACCCTAGAAGAAAATCTAGGCAAAACCATTCAGGACATAGGTGTAAGCAAGGACTTCATGACCAAAACGCCAAAAGCATTGACAACAAAAGCCAAAATAGACAAATGGCACCTAATCAAACTCCACAGCTTCTGCACAGCAAAAGAAACAGTCATTAGAGTGAATCGGCAACCAACAGAATGGGAAAAAATTTTTGCAGTTTACCCATCTGACAAAGGGTTGATATCCAGAATTTACAAAGAACTAAAACAGATTTACAAGAAAAAACTAACAAGCCCATTCGAAAGTGGGCAAAGGATATGAACAGACACTTTACAAAAGAAGACATACATGAGGTCAACAAACATATGAACAAATGCTCATCATCACTGGTCATCAGAGAAATGCAAATCAAAACTACATTGAGATACCATCTCACTCCAGTTAGAATGGCGATCATTAAAAAATCTGGAGACAACAGATGCTGGAGAGGATGTGGAGAAATATAAACACTTTTACACTGTTGGTGGAAGTGTAAATTAGTTCAACCATTGTGGAAGACAGTGTGGCGATTCCTAAAGGACCTAGAAATAGAAATTCCATTGGACCCAGCTATCCCATTACTGGGTATATATCCAAAGGATTACAAATCGTTCTACTATAAGGACACGTGTACACGAATGTTCATTGCAGCACTGTTTACAATAGCAAAGACCTGGAACCAACCCAAATGGCCATCGACGATAGGCTGGATAGGGAAAATGTGGCACATATACACCATGGAATATTATGCAGCCATCAGAAACAATGAGTTTGGGTCCTTTATAGGGACATGGATGAACCTGGAAACCATCATTCTCAGCAAACTGACAGAAGAGCAGAAGTTCAAACACTGCATGTTCTCACTCATAGGCGGGTGTTGAACAATGAGAACACATGGACACAGGGAGCGGAGCACTACACACTGGGGTCAGTTGGGGGGAAATAGGGGAGGGACGGTGGGGGGTGGGGAGCTGGGGAGAGATAGCAGGGGGAGAGATGCCAGATGTAGGTGATGGGGAGGAAGGCAGCAAATCACACTGCCATGTGTGTACCTATGCAACAATTTTGCATGTTCTTCACATGTACCCCAAAACCTAAAATGCAATAAAATAAATAAATGGGGAAAAAAAGTTTAAAAAAAAAAAAAAAGAAAAATGTCTGTTCATATTCTTCACCCACTTTTGAATGGGTTTTTTTTTCTTGTAAAGAAACAATCATTAGAGTGAACCGGCAACCAACAGAATGGGAAAAAATTTTCACAATCTACCCATCTGACAAAGAGGTAATATCCAGAATTTACAAAGAACTAAGACAGAGCCAGATAATCTTTAAAGTCCCTCCTAATTTCAAAATTCTGCAAGACTTGGTCCCTGAGTTTTGTTTAGAAGGGCAGTGTATTTGAAGAATAAATTATATTTGATCATTAAACAAATAACTAAGTATCTCACAAATCAACAAGAAGGCACTCTCAGGGAATGAGAGCTCTATTTGGCAGGGCTCATAGTGCACTTTGGCTAGGCCATTAAAATGAATGAGACCTTATGTGCACATCTCAGTAATTTATTGGTTCCACTTTTCCAAAAACCATTAAAAGAATTGTAGGTCTCCCAAAACCTAAAATGCAATAAAATAAATAAATGGGGAAAAAAAAAAAAAAGAATTGCAGGTCTCTCCCTCTGTAATGAGCTTCCCAAAACTGTTCCTTTTTTTAATCTCTCAAGTGAGTATTAACTATTTAAAGTTCCACACTATCTATAAGCAGAGCTCTCTGCTTTACATTTGTATTACATCTTCAATTGTGAAGATGTTTTCCAGTCAAAACAACTGCAACTACATGCCACTTAGGCTGAAGTCAGGAAATAGTTGGATTCATTAATACTAATCTGAACAATAAAAGGAAAATTAAAATAGTAATTTTCAAACTATAAATTACATTAAAAATGCTGGACACTTTCTAAAAAGTGTAGCTTTCTGCCCACTCACTGCCAAATTCTGATTCAACAAGTCTGAGTGGAGGGATAGGTGTAAAGTTGCATTTCTAATAAGCATCTCAAATAATTCTTACCTAGGTGGTTCTAGACATACATGTGTTTATGAGTCCTCGATAATGGATATAAAATTCTTTTCAAAAATGACATATATATTTTAAGTTAGCAAAATTAAACTTTTAAAACTGGATCTATATCATCTCTTGCAAAATATCTACATACCAAATTTTTATTTTTTACTATATATTTTTAAGGTGTACAGCATGAGGTTTTGATATACTTATCAGACCTTTAAAGAAAATAGATGGATTGGTATAATTTGGAAAACTAACAAGTCATTAAGTAATGGTTTATTTCTATTAATAATCTCATTCACAGACCTTGATTAGCATGATTCACCTAGCCATTTTAAATATCGATTTTCTTGTCTGTTGATTCTTTTGGAAGAATGAGCTTTCGACCCTCTCTACCTCCATTTCAGTGTGTTAACTTCTGAAAATACTGATTTATATCAAGTGAAATCTGGTAAGAGTCAAGTATAAGCTTTACCACGGTAATAAACAGCCTTCAAATCACAGTGCTTACAAGTGTAAATGTTTATTTCTTGCTCGTGTTGTATAGTGGCTATAGATCAAGTTTGGCTCTGTTCCAATCTGCAGCTCTGCTTCACTTGGTTGCACATGTTCTAATTTTCAGACCTTGTTTAAAAGAGGAGTCCCCAAGCACTTTGGAGGCCAAGGCGGATGGATGACCTGAGGTCAGGAGTTCAAGACCAGCCTGACCAACATGGTGATACTCTGTCTCTAATAAGAAAAAAAAAAAGAAGAAGAAGAAGAAGAAAAAAAAGAAAAAAAAAAAAAAGAGGAGTCTCTACCTAATACAGGTTTTCTCATGACAAGGAGAGTGACAAGAGATGGAGCCAAATGCACCATCACATATAAAGCCTCTTCTAGGACATGGCATAAATCATGTCTACACACATTCCACTGACCAGAGCAATACATGAGGCCAATACTGAATGAAGACGTCTATTTCACTTATGAGGAGGCATTGCAAATTACATGGCTAGTGTGGGCACATATGACTCTATTACACAAGCAGAAATAATAACTGTGAACAATTTGATTAATAGGTGGTGCAATTAACTTTTCTGATTTCAGCTACAAAGCGTTTCTCTTTAAAGAAATCATCCATTTCCATAGAAACAAAATCTATTCAGATGACAATATAATAAGGTTTTAAAGTTGAAATGTAAAATTTTATGGTCAATGGTTATCATTTGGTATATGCATATAGAGGATGCCTTGGGCTTGGCATGTTGCCATTGGCTTTTTGCTCTTTTTTTGACTACAATCTCCATTAGGTTCTTCATTAGGTTCTCTCAGTGCCCAGCACAATGCCTGACCATGCATAGCTGAAGCTCAATAGATGTTTGATTGAATAAATGAATACTAAAGGTACCTTGAATTAACAGGATACATAGTAAAGAATGTGTCATCATAGTAGTTTGGATATATTTTTCAAAGATCCCTGAAACTTTATAGATTCCTTACTTCCTTTGCTGTTTGTTAGTAAGTAGAATTTTTCTTTAAATGCCCAGGGCTTAGTACAATAGATAGATTTAAGGGACTTGATTCTTCATGGCTATCTTTATTCAATTTATCTTAAGGAAAATAATGTTAAATCTGTTTCATGTGATAAATTCAGAAGCTGTTGATCAGAAGATTGTCGATCTTGGTCTATAGAGCACTTTTCTATATATCTGGTAAACAGTAAGTAAACAGTTATGGTATTAAGTTAAAGCATTTCTTATATTATTAGGCCACAAATGGTCAATACTTTTTTTCTATTTTTTTAAAATGCCTCTTCACATCTTTTAGTCTGACAACAAGCTCCCATATGAACTGAAGAACTCAAGCTCTGATATGTTTCAAGTCACACTTCCCCACTGTCAACAAACCATTGTTTTTTGGTTTTGTTGTGTTTGTTTTTTCGAGTTGGAGTCTCACTCTATTGCCAAGGCTGGACACAATCACAGTTCACTATAACTTCAAACTCCTGAGTGTAAAGAATAAAAACCATTGTTTTTGGATGAAGCTTGTGTATTCTAACACTGCCTCTCCTCAGTGAAAATTCCTTTCACTATCAGATGTCCTGTGATGGAGACTAGATGGGGAATAAGTGACCGTTTTTATTCCCCCAAAGGCTTAAACAGCACAGTTTGAGGAACAGACTCTCTGCTTCAATATGTTCTGGTATTCCCTTCTCCAAAGAAAGAACAATGACAGGTTGATCTTCCAGCTAGAGACCCAGAATATATCTGAATTTATAGTAAACACACAATTTAGATTGCTATGAGGGAATTCTAATACCCAGTTTACAGGTTTTATAAACACGTAGGACTTTTGGGAAAGTTATAAATGATTCGTCACTCTAACATCACTTTCTCTTATCCCAATTTAGTCATTTCTATTTTTAAAATATCCTTGCAGAGTTAGGCACGGCAACTTTGCATTGAATTTAAAAGCTTGTTAAATATTTGTTTCAAATCAGATTTCCTTATATGTTTACTTAGTTAAGGGGTTCAAGACTTTGGTTATAATTTTTACTAATTTCAAATTTAATAATTGATAGGAATGTTTGATTTGCTTATAAAGTTACTAGTTATCAATTTGTAAGGGATACTGTCTCAGTAAGAAATATTATGAAAGATGAGATCTCTGTACTTGGAATTATACAATTTTGTTAATGTTCTTTATATTGTTTTCAGAAGAAACAGTGCTCTCATTCTCAGAAGGCCTCTGCCCTTTTCTCCCAAATGAAAAGTCTGCAAGACACATGCTTTTAGTCTCCAATATCAAAAAGTGAACCATAATCAATAATGTTGTACATCTTGTATTTATTTACTATCAATATTAGTTTGCTAGGACTGCCAGAACAAAACACCACTAACTGGGTGGCTTAAACAATAGAAGTTTATTTTCTCACACTTCTGAAGGCTAGAAGTCCAAGATCAAGGCACTGGCAGAGGGTTGCTTTCCTTTGAGGCCTCAATTCTTGGCTTGCAGATGGCAGCCTTCTTGCTGTCTTTATCAATTGCTATCACTCCGTGCATGGGTTCTCCTGGTGTCTTCTTCTCTTCTTATAAGAACACCAGTTATTTTGGGTTAGGACTCCTTTCTACTGGCCTCATTTTTAACCTAATCATTCCTTTAATGACCGTATTTACAAATGTAGTCACATTCTAACATACTGGGGGTTAAGGCTGCAATATATGATTTTGGGTAGAACACAATTCAGCCCAAAATACTACCAAAGGATATAGGGAAGACATATAATTTTATTTTTCCTCACAACATTCTAGTGATGTAAGTAGGACTGGTTATATGATTTCACATGCAAAACCTGTGCTGCCTACTGGTACCTCAAAGATTCCAGATACTGATCTTACATATTTTCAAAAGTGTTATTTTTAAGAATACAAAGGGGATCATTGTAAGTTGTTGCAAAGTACAGTATAAAGAGCTGCTATTACATCCTATGCGGAATGCTGTTACATTGTTTGCCTGCATACTTTCTATTCTTTTCATATCAGCTTTTTAAATGTAAAATTAGGATCGACTTTGTAGCTTACAATATATTGTAAATGTTTTTATTACATTAAATATTTTTCAAAGACAAAGAATATTTTAATTTGCATATGATTATATTGAATAGGCATTTAATAATTGTATAAATCTCATTTCAAGAAATAAAAGTACAATGTCATTGATTTTTTTTTTCGTTTTCATTTATTGTTTAATCACTAGAATGAATACTTTTTTTCTTTTGAGATCTTTTTTGTGTATGGTAAGAATACATGCGATCTACCTCTTAAACAAATGTTTAGGTTTACAATACAGTATTATTTATTGCAACTATCATTCTACTCTCTTTTTCTATGAATTTGTCTACTTTAGATATCCCATATAAGTGAAATTGTGCAGTATCTGTCCTTCCGTGACTGGCTTCTTTCACCTAGCATAATGTCCTCCAGGTTCATCCATGCAGCAGCATATGGCAGAATTTCTGTGTTTGTTGTTTTTTTTTAAAGCCTGAGTAATATTCCATTGTATGTATATACCATGTTTTCTTCATCTGTTCATTTGTCGATGGACACTTAGGTTGTTTCCATATCTTGACTATTGTGAATAGTGCTACAATGAGCGTGAGAGTTCATTTCTCTCTTCAAGGTCCTGATTTTAATTCTTTTGGATATATGCCCAGAAGTGATTGCTGGATCATATAGTAATTCTATTTTTAATTTTTTGAGAAACCTACATAGTGTTACCATAGTGGTTACACCATTTTTTTATTCCCACCAATAATGTACAAGGGTTCTAAGTTATCCACATCCTTGACAATAATTATTATTTTTTCAATAATGATAAGCAGGAGGTGACATTTCATTGTGGTTTGAATTTGTAATTCCTGGATGATTAATAAAATTGAGCTTGTTTTCATGTACTTGTTTACCATTTGTATGTCTTCTTCAGAGAAATGTCTGTTGAAATCCTTTACCCATTTTTTAATTGAATTATTTATTTTTTTACCTTTGAGTTGTAGGTGTTTCTTATATATTGTGGATATTAATCCTTTATCACATGTAGGGTTTACACATATTTTCTCTCATTTCTTAGGTTGCCATTTCAATCTGTTGTTTCTTTTGCGGTGATGAAACTTTTTAGTTTGATATAATCCAATTATCTAATTTTGCTTGTGTTTTTGTGTTTTTTGTGTCATATCCAAGAAAACATTGTCAAGCCCAATGTCATCATACTTTTCACTGATGCTTTCTGCTAGGAGTTACATAGTTACATCAGTTACATATTGATGTTTTCTGCTAGGAGTCACATAGTTGAGTTGCTTTTTATGAATGGTATAAGACAGGGGTCAAAGTTAATTTAATTTTTTTTGCCATGTGGATATTAAGTTTTCCCAACATTTGTTGAAGAGAATATCCTTTCTATATTGTGTATTCTTGATTCTTGGTACTCTCACTGAATATCAGTTAACTATATATATGAAAGTTTAATTCTGGAACCTCTGTTCTGTTCCATTAGTCTATACGTCTGTTTCTAGGCTAGTACCATACTATTTGAATAACAGCATTGTCATGTTTTGAGATCAGGTCGCGTGATGCCTCCAGCTTTGTTCCTCTTTTAAGATCGTTTCGGCTATTTGGAGTTTTTGTGGTTCCATATAAATATTAAGAATGTTGTTTTCTCTTTCTGTAAAAAGCAACATCGGGATATTGAAGCTGGTTTAGGATACTGCAACTTATTAACTGAAATCTGAACCTCTCATAAAGGTGTTTTGGTTACTAATATCACCGTTAAATCTGTGTTTCTGTGGGAGAATGAGGGCTGGGATTCCTCCCTCTGCCATCTTTCTGACATCACCTGGGCTGAGCCCTTTTCATGTATTTATTGGCTCTTTCCATTTTTTTCTGTCAATTGTTTGTCAATACCCTTAACTCAGTGTTATATCTGAGTAATCATAGTTTTCTTATTGAATTTTAAGAGCTCTTTGTAGAGTAGGGTTATTAACACATTGTCTATAATACATGCTGTACATAGTTTCCCAGTTGGTTGACTTATAATTTTATTATGGAAGAAATGTATTAATATTTTACTTCGCAAAGACTTTAGTCAGGTGCTTCAGCCAAGGAGAACAGGGGAAAAGGCTCAAATCCAACTCCCTGAACAACAAAATTGGGGGATTTATATTACAGGGAAAACAGAAATTAGGGAAGGGTAAGGGAGCAATCATGATGGATGCAGGCTCTGGCATTTCACTATCTAGTTGTGGTGATCTAAAGAGTTTCAGCTCCTTGCCTGAGGATTAGTCTCCCAACGAAGGAACTCATATGAGACAAATGTAAGTTTCAGGTTTTAAGACCAGGGAGAGTGAATTTCTCCGTTTATTTAAAACAAACAAACAAACAAACAAACAACAACAACAAAAAAAACCATACATATTAGCTCTATGAAACAACTGGTTCCATTTCACTGGCATAAAGTTTATATTTAAAAATTTAATTAAAATAATACACTACCATATTACGTCTATAGCTTGTAAATGAAGTTGGCAAGAGTTCTTCACTAGTATTCTTGATTCCTAGTTCTTTAAAATGCCCTCTATTTCACTGACAATAACTAAAACCAAGAGGTGTCTTCCCACTGGGATAGCCTCCTGACATTTAACTATTTGTCTGTTCAGTTTCATGGATTATCTACTTCTTAACCTTCTGAGATGGGTAGATTATTCAAGAGCTTCCCTTACTCTGCCACCCAGATATCAGGTGTAGAACACTCAGATATGTTTTTTTTTTTTTTTAAATAAAAAGGATGTCTTAATGTTTTATATCTCATGGTTGCCATCTATCTTCTCTCCTCAGGATGCAATACCTGCCATTCTACATAGCTAAAGATTTTGTTGGAAAGTATAATACCAAACTGAGACCTGTCTCAGATTTTTTCACGTGCACAGCACAAAATGTTATGCTGTATTGTTATTCAGGGATTCAATTTCATCCTACTTCTGTCTTGAGAGGGTGTATGTGTCCAGGAATGTATCCATTTCTTCTTAGAGTTTCTAGTTTGTTTGCATAGATATATTTATAGTATTCTCTAATGGTTGGTTGTATTTTTGTGGTGTCAGTGGTAATATCCCCCTTATTATTTCTGATTGTGTCTATTTGATTATTCTCTCTTTTCTTCTTTATTAGTCTAGCTGAGGGGTCTACCTATTTTATTTTATTTTTTTCAAAAAAAGCTCCCAGATTTGTTGATTTTTTGCAGGGTTTTTAGTGTCTCTATTACCTTCGTTATGCTTTGATTTTAGTTATTTTTCTTCTTGCTTTGGCATTTGTTTGCTCTCGTTTCTCTAGTATATGAAGTAAGGACTGATCACTCACAATACACATTTTTTGAGACTTTTCTATATTCTTGTTTTTAAGATTCTCCACAGAACAATTTGGGTTAAGATATATAACATTTTGTGTTGTGCACATGAAAATATCTGAGACAGGTCTCAGGTAATTTAGAAAGTTTATTTTGCAAAAGTTGAGGATGCACACTCATGACACAGCCTCAGGAGGTCCTAATGATAGGTGCCCAAGCTGGTCAGGGCACAGTTTGGTTTTATACAATTTAGGGAGATGAGAGATCAATCAACATATGTAAGATGAACATCGGTTCAGTTTGAAAACGCAAGACAAAAGAAGGGGTTTCCAGGTCTTAGGTTGCTAAGAGACAAATGGTTGCATTCTTTTGAGTTTCTGATTAGCCTCTCCAAAGGAGGCAATCCTGAATGCACGGATGTAATAAACTTAATTTTTTAAAAAATTGAATCTCCTTTTTCCCTAAGCAAATCAAATTTAATGATAATGACATAGGAATTATTTTGACAAAACAGAAAAAATGTTAAACCAGCTACCAAAAAGCAACAGAAAAGACTTTCTACAGTGCTCAGAGTATTATGTTGGAAGATGACATTTCCTTTAGGCCTTTAAAAATGCATTGTTAGCATCAGGGCACAAAAAAAAAAAAACAGAACCCGAGAAATGAAAAAAAAACTTACATGAGCTGAAAATGAGTTGAAAGAAAATATTGCTATTTTGTGCCTTGTAAAAGGGGAGAGAAAACTGAACCCAGTTTTTTTTTGCTTTATTAAAAGCAAATCAACTCCTTAAGAAAGTGTTATTGTTCTAACCAAATCTTTAGTGTGTAAGTGTTTTTTGTTTGTTTGTGTTTCATCAAACCCAATCTCTAGAAAGACCATTATAATTTTTTTTTTTGGCCAGGCACTGTGGCTCACGTCTGTAATCCCAGCACTTTAGGGGGCTGAGGCAGATGAATCATCTGAGGTTGGGAGTTTGAGACCAGCCTGGCCAACATGGTGAAACCCATCTCTACTAAAAACACAAAAATTAGCTGGGCATGGCAGAGGGCGCCTGTAATCCCAGTTTTTTTTTTTTTTTTTTTTAAATAAATCTTCTCATTATGATTATACAAACCATTCATGATATGCATGGACTCTGTGGTTTGTCCTGAACATTCCTCTTTCTTAAACAACCAGTCATTTGACTCAATTTACCAGTTACTATGACTCAATTTACCATACAAGATTCTTTCTCATTTGAAATTATTTCTCTTTAAGTTTTTTAGCAGAAACAAAACCAAAAACTTTCTTTTTATATCTTTCTTTACATCTCTTTTATTTCATGGTTCCTTTTACTTTGTTTTATACATAACTTTTTTTAAAAGGACACCTTTTTTTTTTTTAGAAAGAATATTTTCGGCTGGGCACGGTGGCTCACACCTGTAATCCCAGCATTTAGGGAGAGTGAGGAGGGTGGATCATGAGGTCAGGAGTTCAAGATCAGCCTAGCCAAGATGGTGAAATCCTGTCTCTACTAAAAATACAAAAATCAGTGAGGCACAGTGGCAGGCACCTGTAATCCCAACTACTCAGGAGGCTGAGGCAGGAGAATCTCTTGAATCCAGGAGGCAGAGGTTGCAGTGAGCCGAGATTGTACCACTGCACTCCAGACTAGGTAACAGAGTGAGACTTCTTCTCAAAAAAAAAAAAAAAAAAAGAAAAGAAAAGAAAAAGAATATTTTTCTACAAATGTATGTTTGTTGAAAAATACCCAAAATAATGAAATATCTATAATTTTATTTAATATAACTTTAAATTTAAAATTATGAAAAGTTTGTCTACACGCATTAATCCTATTATGTTTACCTATTTTATTGTTATTGTTACCTATATTATTATTTTTTTGAGACAGAGTTTCGCTCTGTTAGCTGAAGTTCAGTGGCATGATCTCGGCTCACTGTAACCTCTGCCTCCCGGGTTTAAGTGATTCTCCTGCCTCAGCCTTCCGAGTAGCTGGGATTACAAGCACCTGACACCATGCCCAGCTAATTTTTGTATTTTTAGTAGAGATGGGGTTTCACCATGTTGGCCAGCCTGGCCTGGAACTCCTGATCTGAGGTGATCTGCCTACCTCAGCCTCCCAAAGTGCAGGTATTACATGTGGGAGCCACTGCACCCAGCCCTGTTCACCTACATTATTTATAAAAACTTCCACTGTTATTATATAACATTATGGAACCACCATTGCAAAATTATAACTGAGACAGTGAAAAAGATTTAACCTAACTGATTCCACCTTTCTTTTAACCTCCCAGCTGTCCTTGTGCATTTCTGGGTACAGTCTGAACTAACTTTTGGGCAGAACTTAGTTTATAGTATATTTTTGAAACAAGATGGTAACAGTCCTTTCCCAGAACAAACCTTACTGCCTGTGGACTAGACTGCCTAGAGCCACAAGATCAGTAGTTATGGTTACCTTACTAAATTCAAGATTTAAGTACTTTATTAAACCAATGTCTATGTCTTATTTATTAAAAATTGCACAAGCAAAGATCATTCTGTCAGGTTGGGTTTACAGTTTTGTATCCCCTATGCCAAGTTTTGACACCTTATAGCATTTGGCAGAGATAAGTATGAAATAACTTGATTAATAAATGCAAACAAAAATGTATATTGGTAATTCTTAAGATATTTCTAATATTACTTTGCTAGTAACTTTAAAGCTAGCTTATTTGTGAAAGATTTTACTTAATTTACTTTTACTTGAAAAAAATTTGACTGGTCTTTTTGTTCCAGATAAAATATTTGATTCAAACACTTAAACTTTCTTAAGCCATTTAATTAGAGCTCTTTTATATAGTTTTAGTAGTGAAAGGTTGTTGTACACAACACATAAATACAAAGACGCATTAGACATTCAGATAGAAGTACAGCTTATAGATTTATAAAAACCTTTTTTTCTTCTTAGACGTTCAGATTATTGATAACCTATTCCACAACCCTCGGCAGTTGTCAGCTAAATAGCCTTAAATTTGCATATTAAAGGAAACAACTTAGGTGAAAATCAAATAGCCAAATTTGCATGATAAGGTACAAAGAGAAAATGTCTGGTGGTGCTAGAGGGTGATTAAAGATGGATGCCAAACCAAACATAAAATTATAGAAATTTATCATAGGATTGTATAAAGGGACCAATTTCTTTAGATAGGGACTACCTATCTTTGATTTGGATCTCTGAGCTCCAGGCAGAGCCCATACTGAATCCTGGGTCTCCAAAAGGGAGAATTATTATGGGGTTAGACCATGTGATGCTTTTCCAGTGTACTTAAAATTTTGTTTTTTTAGACAAAGACATTTCTAAATTCCTAAACCACACTCTTCCTTTTTTTTTTTTTTTTTTTTTTTGAGATGGAGTTTCGCTGTTGTTACCCAGGCTGGAGTGCAATGGCGCGATCTCGGCTCACCGCAACCTCCGCCTCCTGGGTTCAGGCAATTCTCCTGCCTCAGCCTCCTGAGTAGCTGGGATTACAGGCACGCGCCACCATGCCCAGCTAATTTTTTGTATTTTTAGTAGAGACGGGGTTTCACCATGTTGACCAGGATGGTCTCGATCTCTTGACCTTGTGATCCACCCGCCTCGGCCTCCCAAAGTGCTGGGATTACAGGCTTGAGCCACCGCGCCCGGCCTAACCACACTCTTCCTTAAAATCCCAGGAGTAGCCTCTGTTGCACTATTTCAGCCAAAACAACCCAAAAACCAGGTAAGATAATACGATAGTAAGCAGTTTAAGAGCTGAGACGAACTTGAACTTGCCTGTTTACGCTCTTGGGGTTCCATAAGGAAAACTAGGTTTCTCCCCGAAAGGAATCTAGTGCCTTCTCCATTTTCTTTAAGGAACCACAGGCTATTATAAACTGTTTTACCTACCACATGCAGCAGAAGGTGGAAGAGAAAGGAGAGACAGCAGAAGCAAATGAAGAAAACAGTATTCAGTCAACTGAGAAGAAAAAAACTTTTGCTCAAAGAAAAAAAAAAAATAAACAAGCTCCTAGGAGAAAAACAAAAACATGAAGGCCTTTTAAATACAAACACACACATGTTCACAAGCACACATACATCTTGGATGTTAGCTTTTAAGTAAGCTGAATTTTAACCATTGAGCTCTGTAGGAAACAAGAATAAATAAAAGATTTCTCTTCAAAGCTTTCCTCTTAGTTCGTTATGAATAAATAATAGTTTATTCAAAGGTTAATTTACTTTAAAGCTTTTGCTAATAAAGTAGCTGTTAGGCATAATAAAGAAATAAGTGAATCCCATGTTCTTAGTTCTTACACATTAACCTAGATATTTGCCCTGACATTCCTGGACAAGCCCAGGCAAGTCTCATGTCATAGCTTATTCATCTTCGTTATTTGTAAATGTTATCCCTTCTATAAGCATTCCTCAAGTAACTTTCTCTTTTCCTTTGCTCTCCTCTACCTTTACTTCTTTAGAAAATTTCCAAGTTTTTAGCCAATCGGGTCAAGCATAGAATATGAGGCCCCATTCTGGCCAATGGAAACTGGACACAGCAGTAGAGTGATTGCATCAGGTTATGAAAGTTATAAATGTCCCTGTCTCCTGGTTCAGGTGTGCTCTCGTGGCAAGACTGCCTGCGAGTTGCACCCTTTCTGCAGGAAGTAAACTAGCATTGCTGAGTGATCCACTGTCTCAGTGTGGATTTTTCCCAATGTTATAAACCCGTTTGCAACAAGCTCCTTTAAAAAAATCATTTTAAATCTCTTATCATATTTCAGCTAGGACGAATTGCTGTTATTTCAGAAGTACGGCCACTGCTCTTTCAGTTTGGCCTGGCTAGCAAAAAGTTGGACTTGTTATGTAAATAAAGCCCCTTAGTAGTCAAAATCTAATTTTCTTTTTTTTTCCTTTTGCTTGCAGTTTTTCTTCTTCATCACACCGCTTTTTTTTCGTCCGTGTGAGAATCTACCCACTTCAGAGGCCTTGTTCCCCATAATTTGGAACTTCCTTTGGATTTGATCAAGTTGAAGAGTGTTGATCAAACCCAATGGGAAAAAGACCAAAACAACAACAAAATCAGAAAGAAAAATGTTAAGCAAAACAAATGATCACACAACTTACATGATTACCGAGTACTCTAATGGTAAGGAGAAATTAAGACCAGCTGGTTGTTAATCTTAACTTTAGCCAAGACAGACCCCAATTTAGTTATTTACTAGGAATGATGGGACTCAGGCTGAAGACTGCTTTCTACCATCCTAGAAGTGAAGCAGGAGCGGCTTCGAGAAACAGACCTCTCAAACACCGAACTGGGAAGGAAGAAGTGTTTATTATTATTATTATCATTTCAGCCAGGAGCCAAGCGACAATTTGTCTAAATGACCAAGCTCTGCTAACAAAGAGAAGCTCTGCCTTTATATAGGCTTACACTCTAGATATTACACATTGAAGAATCTTAGGTTCACAGCCTCAGAAATTACCAGTGAAAGGGTCTTGGGTTTACAGCTTTAGAAATCACATATGAAAGGGTCTTGGAGTGGGGTGGGGGTTTGATCCTGTTTAAGTAAAAACAATGTCTTCCAGAGAGATTCCCCCACACCATGCCTGCTATTTATAGGAAGGTGATTTAGGAGATGCCAGTTGGCCAGGCTTTTCTTCTATTGAAATGCAGTGTGCAAGTCAAGGGGGAGGTGATCCTAGATGCCTGGGTCTCCTTCCTCAGAAGCAGGAAAAACAAAACAAAACAAAAACCTCATCTTCCCTGTTGATGGCAAGTTCAAACTCCACAAAGGAGTTACCTGCCTTCCATCGTCATGGAAGCAAGAAAAACTTGCCTTCCTTGTCTTGGAAGCAAGTAAAATTAAAAAGCAAAACAAAACAAAAACAAAAAGAGTTTTACAGTAAAATAAACTTTACATCGTGACCAAATTTTGGGAGATCAGGAATTCTCTGGAGGGGGTGCTTCCAGGCCTCAGCAAATTGTCCTATTGGTTTGAGCCATAAAGATCTTTCAAGCCGGTACCAAGCACTGATAAGAAATTTGTCAAAAGTCAGAGTCATCTCCATTGCAGCATCCCTTCATGGTTACCAAAATTTGAATCCTGAATATCTGAGACAGGTGTCTAATAATTTAGAAAGTTTATTTTGCCAAGGCTGAGGGCACCCACTCATGACACAGCTTCAGAAAGTCCTGATGACATGTGCCCAAGGTGGTTAGGACACAGTTTGCTTTTACACATTTTAAGGAGACAGGTGACATCAATCAACATATGTAAGATGAACATCAGTTCAGTCTGGAAAGGCAGGACAAGTTGAAGCATTCCAGGTCATAGGTAGTTAAGAGACAAATGGTTGCATCCTTTGAGTTTCTGATTAGCCTCTCCAAAGGAAGCAATCAGATATGCATTTTTATCAGTGAACAGAGGGTGACTTTGATTAGAATGGGAGGCAGATTTGCCCTAAGCAGTTCCCAGCTTGACCTTTCCCTTTAGTTTAGTGATTTTGGGGGCCCAAGATAATTTTCTTTCAGTGTCAATAGAATTGCACTTACTTGATAATAAGTCAGAAGATAAAAATGTAGGTCATTCTACTTTTAAAATATTGTCTATTCACTAGCCATCTTGCTACTCTGTCTATAAGAAAAAAGTGACTTCAGTGCTCACCCAAATCTGTAATAATTATTATTTCAATAAAAGAGATTAATAGATGAATGAGCATGTTAGGTTTGGAATCCTGGGGTGGGAAAATGATAGCCTTTTTTCCTGGGTTTGTACATATTGTATAGATATTCTGGAAATTTTGTTTTAACACTTGTTTTGAAAATGTAAATATCTTCTAATATATATGTGTTCCTAAAAATTACAGTGCTATGAAAATCATGCAGTAAAAACCAAAAGGCTCATGTGAAAAAAGAGGTTAGGCACAACACAAATTTCTTCCTAACCCCGATATGTCCATGAGCCTTGCAGTATTTAACCGCACAAGTTGGATAGTGAAGTAATTTTTAGTAGCACATACTATGTTATAGCATTATAGAAGAAATGATTGAGTATATGTGCATTATACATATTTAATAATTATATGTAATCATTATATTAGTTTATAGAATATCTGTGTTGTTAAATCAGCAAGACAAACCTGAATCAAAAGGACAGCAAAATTATGGAAATAGAAAACTGACAATTGACTCTTTTCATCTTATCACAGTTCTTTTCTCAAAGCTAGATCTAGGTAGAAGAAACTTTCATTAACATCTCCTTCCCCAAGCTATCCCTTAGGGTTGTCTTTAAAAATGAAGATAGCCTTTCAAATGTGTGTTAAATGTAAACAAAAGTATATTTAGAAACCTTTGTTATTTTTATTGATCTGTAATTACAAGAAGGTGGCAGAGGTCAGCATTAAGCTTAAGATAATAAGTAAAAGAGAGTGCTTACTATGCAAAAGCAGCTCCCAAGAAAATTCCCTCACAATGCTTTTTCATCCAACAATCCTCTTATGTACCTGGATCTTTACTAATAAAGATTGTAGTCATAATTGTAGTAGCACACAATTAATTTGGCTGATAGCTGGCAACAATTGGTTGTGTATTTACTATTTTTAGGTTTTTGTTTGTCAATTTCTCTTCTTTTTACAATATTTGGATAGTTTGTCTATTCCACAGAAAGCAGAAGGCAGCTCGCACGATACTGGTTTCCTTCCTCCTTACCTTCCTTCTTTCTCTCCTTCACTCTCTCCCTCGGTCCTTGTCTTCCTTTCTTCCATTTTAAAACTCATAACTTGCATTTTTCTATTTAATATTTTATATGATGTTTGGCAACCTTGATTTCAACTGCTAAATTTAATCTCTGTTCCATAAGTAGGCAGTTGCAATAAATTTTAGAATACTATTTATGTGCAAATACTATCTCAGTGCAACTGAGAATCATCTCTACTGATTATTTTTCTTGAAAGATCACACTTCAAATAATCTTGTTCCCTATAAAGGACAGTTTATTGTCAAATGTATAGTGCCTGGGGATGTTTATGATTCTAAACATGTTTCCATTCCGCTATTTTTCTGACAGCTTGGTTCTGTCTTTCCTGTTGCCGAAAATAAACCCTGCATGGTAAGAAGTTTGTGCAGTCTTGGTAGTTCACTGAGGAGTGGGGATTACTTTAACTATAGCTCTAAATCTCTTTTTTTAAATTATTTCCCCGTGCTATCTCTCCCCAACTCCCCACCCCCCGCTGTCCCTCCCTTATTTCCCCCAAACAGACCCCAGTGTGTGATGCTCCCCTCCCTGTAAGAAATTTCTAGATTTCTTACAGTAAAAGGAATATTTTCCAAAATTTGCAGACTGGACGTTAGTTACAAACAACTTGTAGTTTGTCATTGGAAAATCTATCCATTTACAAGATTTATTGTGTAGTGTTAAATCTCACAGGAAATAGCTTTATATATCCTAGCTTTCTTAAGCCAAAGTACATGATATATCGTTATGTGATCCCACAATCAACAGATGAAGGTGTTTGCAGCAATTCCATATAGTGCTAATGATAATAAGAGTCATAAAGGGAAAGCTCTTTTTGTATGGATAAGAGTTTAACTTCCATAAATAAATTAATTCCTTTGTATTTTACCTAAGACTCAGATACCCTCATGAATCATGCAGATTGCAGCATGCTGAGTGCGTTTTGCAAGATGCACATAGGAGGTGATGATTAATGTTTAATCCCTTTCGAAATCACTAATGAGATCTACTGGGTACAGTTGCTGGATCTGTTTACTTTACCAGGTATGTTCGTGGATACTCTGAAATGACTCACTGCCTACCTTTAGGTTTCTAGAACAATCTCTGCTTCCTGACTTCTTTATTCCTGCTCCTGTGCCCTTGCAAGAGACAAAACAAACACAATCTCTCTCTCTTTCCCTTTATACCTGGATTATATGTTAATTTAAATTAATATTAGAAGCATACATTTTCCCTATTAGTGGTAATAATCTCATTGTCACACTACATTAGTTGTTATAGAACTCTCATTTTGGTTTCAGATGTTTAATTTTTTTCTGTTAAAATTAATAGTTTTACTTTGTCTATGATTCACATCCTGGTAATATTTTTGCCTCTGTGAAACTAACTTGCTAATAATATGTTAAAGGAATCATTGTATGTTACCATTTATACTTAAAACCATTTCCACATTCAACATTAACAAAATTTATATATACTTACCAAAGATACTGTATCTGAGTGTCCTGTTTTTAAACGTTTTTTGTTCTTTCTCTTTCCTGCCTGTTCCTTGTCTTGCCTTTAATAATGAAATAATATTCTACTTTCCTTCTTTCTGCCAGGCACCCCCTTGCACAATGTTTCCCTTATCTAATTATCTATTTGTTTAGAAGCTCTAGAGACTAAATACTGAAACAATTCAGGCCACTATGGAATTCTCCCTGACCTGGAAATTTCTTCACAGTTGCAGTTAATTTGCAGCCTGGTACACCCAAGATGGCACCAACCCATTCACAAGATGGATCCATAATCCAAGAGAAGTTGTCAGAGCAAGTCACATAAACTGGCACCTCCTTGACTCTCCTGCATGTCCCCTCATACCACGCAACCCTTTTTAAGTCCTTGCATTCTGTCTAAAATTTGAAATGATTTATTTAAGGCAGGAGCCTGGACCATTTTTCCCTACTAGCTTTGGAAAACAAATTCACTGTTCTTTCATAGCATTTTGTCCTGGTTGATTGACTGTGCAGGCAGCAAACAGCCAAGCCTGCACCTGGTTACAATATATCCATTGTTATTATATTCCAGCTATACTGCAGATATAATTCTTTATTAAGGAACAAAAGCAAAAAGTGTATCATATGTTCATGGTAGAAAAAGTAGATAATGTAAATTTTTGCTTTTGGACTTGTCATCAGGATTATAATTCTTAGATTTAGTTTGATTATTTTTTGGCCTTTGAAAGTTATATAATTTGTGTGTTTTTTTTTTCTTAAGTCAAAACAAGGAAATAAAATCGCATTTGCCTTCCAAGAAAAGATAATGTTTAAGTGGTTGTACAGTGTTTTGTATTTTTGGAGGTAGGAGGGTGTGTGTGGAATACACACACACACACACACACACACACACACAGTCTGTATATACACTTACTGGAGCCATCACTATGTTTTGAAAAGAATATATAATCTATTGAAGCTTAAAAATAAAATTTTGATTAAGCTAACAGCTATTTTGTAGAAAAATAGTAATGCCTCAAATGGTAAACTCATTTGAGTGGCATTTGTTTCTGTGTCTGTATAAGAACTATCTTAAATGTCAATGGGATGTAATCTGCTCTGAGAGCTAAGTTATATTTTCCAAATTTCTACGTCAGTGTTATTCAGTGAAATTGAAAAAGCATGGCCATTGATTGAATTATGGCACTGCTCCTTACTATGGTGGAAGATTTTGGCCAAGTTATTTAACCTCTGGAGTCTCCTTCTTGTACTCTGTAAAATGGGATTTTTTAAAAAATAAGCTAGGCATCTATGCGGCACAGTGCTTGCCTTGTTCTGTGTACACAGTAAAATAGCCAATAATATTATGATTTGTGTTCCATCTCAAAAATAGGAGATATTCAGGGATCAAAAGGAGGCGAGTAAAAAGAATCTTTCTCATTTTTCCAACTTCTCAGTATTCCCAGATTTAACATGCAATCGGAAAATAGTCATTAGTGAGAAAGAAACAAATAAAGAATTAAACTCTGTATGTCTATTTTCAGGCATCTTGTTTTGGCTCTGCCATCCACCTTAAATGAGCTTTCACAATCAAAGCAAAAGAACATCAAACTTAGGCATTGTTAAGAAATTCACTGCTCTTTCTGAATATGTTGTATTTCTGAACCTTCTGTTATGAGATTAAATTATCTTTGCATTTTTGACAGCGAAATTCTGACAGCTATTAATGAATCAAAGAGGAATTAAATATCAGGACAAAATAGTGGGCGTTGGATAAAAGGCAAATTCAAGGCTAAGAAAACATGTACAGAAGTAGAAACAATGCAAAAGCGTGGGAGAAAAAAATCAGTAATGCAAATGGCAATTTATTACTGAGCATTCTTGTTAACAAATTCAACTAATAACATTATTCTCACAGGAGAAAATTTATGCAAATTTTACTCCCCAAATAAAAATGTATGAAAGAAAATACTTACAGCCTTTTCTGAACATTCTGACATACAAGAAAATCAAATACCGAAAAATAAATAAATAAAAATAAATAAATAAATAAATATGAAAAGAGAAGGAAAAGAAACAAAGACACAAAGTCTACTGAAACAATGGACAAGTTGCACATGAAAAAAACTAAAATGATAAGAAATTTGACAAGTGTTGAGTTTGCCACTGGGCCTTCAAACTTTACTAAGAATGGGGGTGAAATTAATATTGAATTGAAAGTAGAGGGATAACAGGGGTTCTCATTTTTCCCTAGTAGGCTGTTACATAGACTCCTATCATGATGAATCAAACTTAGCTTCCTAAGTTAGAACCATGAGATGTGTCTTGATTTAAGCTTCATGTGGGCATCTATAATGTTAATATATATAATTAACTGCAGTATAAAATCTTTCTTCTGTATGAATATTTCTCTCATCAACAGAAATTTTTCCCTCAGGAAGAACACTAACTCATAGAACCTGAAATGTAAGTATTCTGGAGCTCAAACATGACTAAGATAATATGTAAAATTCCATTGAGTATGTAATCAGTCAACAGATAATTTACAAATTCCAAGAAAAAAATCATAAATTAGCAAAAGAGAAATTGTTTGCTGCAATTGTTTGATTGTTAGCAATTAAAGTACAAATTAACATCATTTTAAGATAGCTTTACATACTTATTAAGCCACTAAGAAATATAAAAATATAATATTTATACAAATCAACTTTAATCAACTGAACTGTAAAGTTCAGCATTTCTTAAATCTCCCCTTAGGACCAATTCCCAGGAATGGAATTGCTGTGTCATGGGTTATGGACATTTTTAAGTCTTCTTGAACTTATGTTGAGCCCAGAAAGGTTTGGATTCTAACCAGCTTTGGGTATTTTCATACTTTTCTCACTTTGACAACTTAATGGATGGATAATCTTGTTTTCATTTGCATTTCTTTGGTACTAGTTCTTGAGCTTGAGCAGAGCTTGAAGACAATTACACATGATCTCTGCACTTGAAGAGCTTACCCAAATAACTTGGTTGCAAGTCAGTAAATGTTAAGAGAAACATATAATTTCAATATAATGTAACTTATACTTCCTATTTTATACTGTTGCTCTCCTTGCTTCTGAATGAGAAAGGGTCACAAGAATACTCTTCAACAGACCCATCCCAATCTGACAGTGAAATGTTAATTGAAAATCTATTTGCTAAATAATTTTAAGAGATATGCGAATGCTGAACGTGACTCTATTAACATTTCAACATGACTTTGCTTCACTGTTCTTTTCTTTTTTTAAGTTCTCAGGTTGTAGTTTTCCTGATGCATCAGGACTAAACCTTTCGAAGGGTGGTTTGTGGTGGTACTGTGAATAGCAGCCAAGTGAGAAACACCAGATGGTGAGGGTGAGGCTTGTGATTAGGCATTAACCATCCTGGACTTCTCTAGGAAGTGAGCAATGGCCAGCCGCAGTGGCAGTTGCAGTAGCTATAGAACATTCCAGACTTTGAAATTCCAATTACTAGTAATCTCTACTAGTAATTTCTAGTACCAGAATTTCTAGTAATAGCTGGCTGTTGTTGAATAATCTATCGACATGGCCTTTTCTCTACATTTATTGCCCCATTTCATTCACACAACTGTGTGATATAGTGATTATCCCCATTATTAAACATGAGAGAACAGAGGTTCAGAGAGACTAAATATTTTGCCTCCACTGCAGAGTAGGTGAGTTGTAAAATTGGGACTTAAAACCACTTTATTCTGACTGTAAAGCCATTTTCTACCATGTAGTAGTTACTAGTAGTAAAATAGACAACCTAGATAAATCAGGCTGTTATCTTTACCCAGACTGTAGGAATCGTACCTTCATTTTCCTCTCCTTTTCCTAGGTGTAGAAATCTAATTTTCGGATTATGTTTTTAATGGCTTTAAAGACAAACTTTTAATTTTTCCAAAGACTTTGATTCACTCTGAGTTTCAAAGCATTATATTTTTGTGGCAACCGTGAAGGTAAAATTGGAGTGATGAGATTTGAATTACTCAGAGCAGGAAACCTTTGTTAACTAGATCATGGTTCTTATGATAATCCGCATCTCTGCTTCTTGTAGCAAAACGATGTCTGCAGCATTGAGCTGAAATGACAGTCTGCAATGTGTACTCTGCTAAACGTTGCCTAGCAATGATTTATTAGAGATAATAATAAAACCTCACTGTTCCATTTTAAAGGATTTCAAATTTTCTGATAATAAATATAATAAAAGGTAGATGATATAAGCATATTAACCTTAAATGTTAGACTTAATGAAATGAATAGTCACATAGAGATGATTCAAATGTCTCCCTCATTATATTGCCTGAAACGACTGCATTACAGATGATAAAAAAAAAAAAAAAAAAAAAAAAGGAAATGACGCACAGAAATGTGAAGCCCTCAAACTCAATACTGTTTTCTAATACCCCGAGATTGGGTTACACGGTGTTCTAATCCTCCCTAAGGAAGGTTTTAAAGCATATCAATACTGGTCCCAACCTGAGAAATTCTGCACTCATCGATAATTTTTTAAAGCACCCCAGATGACGTTAACGCAGGGTTGAATAACACGGCAGTAACTCACATAAAGCGTTATGTAATTTTTGGACGTCAATAGATACCGCCTAATTGTGTGCTTTAAAGCCGTGCAGACTCACTTGCTCTCCGGAAAAATTAATTACCTCTGGGCTGTTGCCTGAAAAAATCTTGCGTGTCCCAGGCTTTAAAGAAAAAGGGAGCAGCAGTAACGTGGCTTGAAGATATTGCCCCCTCGTGGTGGCTTCTTTAATAACAACGCAATGTGGTGCTGCTAATCTAAACCATTTTTAGCGAACAATATTTACTTTTAAAAGACTACATTTTAAATCCTAAAATGATTTTGTGGTTAGCACTATTATTTAAGCGTTCTTTTTTATTTCAACATGATTAAATTATAAACTCAGGTCACTGCTTTCAAGTACAGTCCTCCCATGGTAACCCTGTGGGGGCTGGTTCCAAGACCCCAGTGGATAGCAAAACCCTTGGATGCTTAAGTCCCTGATATAAAATGGAATAATATTTGCGTATAGTGTACACACCTCCCCTTGTTTATTTTATATCATATCCAGATTACTTATAATATCTAATATAATTTAAGTGCTATATTGTTGCTTATATTGTATTAATTTTTGTTTGTATTATTTTGTATTGTCTTATCATTGTATTCTTAATTTCTCTTTTTTTCCAAGTATTTTCTATCTGCTGCTGGTTGAATCTACGGATGTGGAACCCATGAATAAGGAGGGCAACTGTATATAATTCCTGTCTCCTTGTTGAAACAATTTGGGGTCCTCTCCTTTTCCCTTATTAAGAGCCAAGTCACTTAAACATTTGTTACAATCTGAAGTGATGGGTTTGCTTTTCTTTCTGTTTTGCATGACATGATACCAGTTTGGGGGTGAATTAAACATTATAATTTTCTTCTTGGGATTTTTATCTCTTCTCCTCATGCTTATTACTTGTTTTGTTTTCTTTTTACTTTGACTCTGGGATGTACTTCTATGTGAACCTCTTTTAAAGTGAATTTCAAAATTCGTTGGGACAAGGTAGTTCAATATGAAAGTAGAAGACATTTTCTGTTCTGTTTACTTTTGTGACATAGTCATTGCTTAAATCTCAATTTCCAAACAGAAATAGACACAAACATGTGCAAGTTTCTGGTAAATTACATTTGTTGCTGATTCAAGACAATGAAGCAAAATTAGAAAGATTCTTATTAAATGATGGTATTATGGCTCTGAACATAATCTGAGCACATAATTCAATGGGTATTTCAGTTTCTTGGAAATGAGTTTCATGTGTGTGAACAACTGGAAAATTTCTTCTCCTGTTACTCAGGCTCTTGAGGGCCAGACACGAAGAAAATGACATTTGCATAGGGACTCAGGACATCATAATCTGTCATTTTGTTACTCTGTTTTGCCTGCCATAATTTTTCTTATTACTTCAGCCAAATCTTTACATAATTTGTTGTCATTTCATTTAGCCTTAAAACTTAAGATACTGATGGAGACTGTTTATCAACTGCCGTATTCTGCAATAGAGATGGGTCTATTCAAAAGGACATGTAAACAAGAGTTCCAACACACAAGAAGGCATCTAAAAAAATCTTCAAGGTGATAGAGATTGGTGATAGACATTCCTTAGACAACCATTATATAGCAGGCCTAGGAAACAACCAGAATTACTGGAAGAGATAAAAAGGCTCTGGGTGAGAGGTCTTCAGAGCAGCGAAAAGAAGATACAAAATGTGTTGGAGTGTATTGAGGGGATATTTATATAATCAAGGAAGGGTGTTGGTGGAGCTGAAAAAAGTATAATACATGAAAGTCAAGACGATCAGTAACTGATAAAAAAAAAAAGATCATTCTTCAGGGAAGGAAACATAACCAAAAATTAGACTGTAAGCTTGTATTGAGACTAGCTTTTACCACAGTCAAAATAACATAAACTGTGAGCTGATTTATGATACAACAGTGAAGTAATAAAACTAATCTTGAAGATAAGAAGAACTATGCTTATATGAAGAATGTGGTACTGGGTTAGTGAAAGAAAGTTGAATCCTTCTCTTCCATAAGCGGAAGTCATTAGATAACACTTGCATCAGGCAGAGTCCAATCAGGAGAGAAAAACGCCCTGTATTTTAGCAAAGAGAATTTAGCATAATTCTTTACTAGTTTATAAAGTTGTTAGCCATGTAATTAACTGAAAAGGTCAAAAGCAAATTGTATGGTATCATGGAAGTAGCAAATAGAGGATGTAGCTATCCCTGTGGAGCTGATGAAACAAAAGGAAGAGGCTGAATGATTAAAACTTCAATGTTTTGAAGAGGATGACTTAACTGAAACTCAGCTCTGAATAAGAGGGCATCTCTGCTAGTATTGGTGTCTGTGAAGTCAATGTGGCCTTTGTGGAAGCTGCGAAAGTGGACCAATCAAATATTCCTTCAAGAGAGTACTTACTAATGGGAACACTGTTAGCTGGAAGGCCCTTGCTTGAAACATCTTCAGTAGAAAGTAGACTCAGACTAAGATGCAGCTCTGAGTAAGTTTTAGCCTGCCCTGAGAAAGTTTTAGAGGGATTTAGTGCAAAGGCTGCTCATAGAGGGATCTTGTGCTGGTCAGAAATCATGAATTCTTGTACCGATGTCATATTCAGTCATTGGCTGGGTGCTTCTCAGTAATTCCACAGCCTACAGCATTACATTACAATACCTTTTCACATGTTGAGTAGGCAAGTGGATATATGAGTCTGGTGTGCATGAGAGGAGTGTCAAGTGAAGATAGAAATGTGGGAGTTGTCAGCACATAGATGATGTTCAACATCACAGGACTAGGCTTAGATATAGAAGAAAGTTGAGTATTGAGCTCTAAGATAGAGCAGCCATATATGAGGGAAATCAGGACAGCATGGTTTCAGCAAATCAAGGGAAGAATGGAATGGTCCACTCTGTCGAATGCTGGTAAGAGGTGGCATTAAAAAAAGGAAAGTAAATGATCATCAAGCCAATTGAGAAGGGATTGAAGGAGAATATAGACCACTCATTGCATTACATTTGCTGTAAAGATAATTAACTGGGAGAAACATGGAGAGGGACATGAGGCCAAAGGTGTTTTGTGTTGTTGTTTCGTGTGATTTTGTATCACTGCAACCTCTGCCTGCCAGGTTCCTGTGATTCCAGTGACTCAGCCACCTTCGCAGCTGGGATTACAGGCGTGTGCCACCAAACCCAGCTAATTTTTGTATTTTTAGTGGGGATGGGGTTTAGCCATGTTGGGCAGGCTTGTGTCGAACTCCTGGCCTCAAGTGATACACCCACCTTGGCCTCCCAATATGCTGGGAATACAGGCAAGAGCCACTGCGCCTGACCAAAGTATTTTTGTTTTTTCAATTAAGAGGAGAGGCTCTGGATCTCTGGGGGACTGAGCACAGCACAAAATTAAACAGCAGCCTACAGAATAAAAAATAATTAGAAAACCATATATTTCAAAAGGGATTTATATAAAAAATTATGAGAAATACATACAACTCAATAGGAGAAAAACAATGTGATTTAAAAATGGACAAAGGACCTGAATAGATATTTCTCAAAAGAAGACAAAAATGACCAACAGGAATGTGAAAATGTGCTGAACCTTATTAATAATCACGTAAATACAAATCAAAACCAATATGAGATATACTTCACACGTTATGATGGTTATTATCAAAAAGTCAAGAGATATGTTGGTGAGGGTGTGGAGAAAAGCACCGTTGTACACTGTTGATAGGAATATAGATTAGTGCAGCCAGCATGGAAAACAATATTGCATTTCCAAAAGAAGTTTAAAAATAGAGCTACCATATGATCTGGCAATTCCTCTCTTCGGCATATATTGCAAGGGAATGAAATCACCACTTCATAAAAATATCTGCACACCCGTATGTTCATTCCAGCATTATTTACAATGGAAAAAAAAGGAAAAAATCTAAGTGCCCATTGACAGATGAATGTATAAACTGTGGTATGTAAATAATGAAATATTATTCAGCCTTTAAAAAGGAGATTCTGCCATTTGCCACAACACTGATGAAACTGTAGGACATTAAGCTCAGTGTAATAGGCCAGACACAGAAAGACAAAATATTGCATATCGCTTATATTTCCTTGTGGAATCTAAGAATAAAGAGCAAAATATAAAAAGACAGAGTGTAAAACAGTGGTTACCAAGTGTAGGGATGGGGATGGGGGTGGGACTAAATGAGGAGATGTAGGTCAGAGCTTGCAAAGTAGCAGATGTGTAGGATGAACGAGTCTAGAGATCTGATCTAATGTACAGTATGAGAATTACAGCTAAAAAAAATTGTACTGTATTGGGATTCCTGTTAAATGAGTATCTTTTAGCTGCTCTTGCTTGCTACAAAATCAAGAACAAAGACATAGGTAACTATGTGAGATGATGAACATGTTAATTTGCTTCACTATAGTAACTGTTTTACTATATATTAACATATGTATGCCACAACATGTGCCTTAAATATACACAATAAAATTTATTATTTTTTTTTAAGTAAAATAATCCTAGAACAAGAGAACAAGTTTGGATGCTGATCGGAACGGCCCCGCAGGAGGGATAAATATGAGATACACAGGAGAGAAAAAGATGGTTGCAAAGGAGCCATGTGCCTCTTGCCTGTGATACCAGCACTTTGGGATTCTGAGGCAGGGAAATCACTTGAGCTCTGGCAGGAGTTTAAGACCAGCCTGGATGACAAAGTGAGACCCCATCTTTAAAAAAAAACGATAGGGGCAAGACCGTAACCGTTGAGTTAGTAGCAGTGTACAAGTGGAAGAGTTATTCTCATTTGGAATAAGAAACTCTTTCACTATAACAGACAAGTCAGAGTATATGAATACAGATGCAGCAAATGGGAAGATATCATGTGGAAAGCAAAAAGGAGGCTCTGGAGATTTTAGGAAAGAAGAAACTGGGACTCATCTAGGGAGATCTAGAAGACTGCAGAAATGTTCAAGTGTACCTATTTTGCATTGCCTTTCAAAGATCATTTTACAGAGGTGAAATTGAAATTTGGAAGGTCAATGCCTTATCCAAGATCAAACAGCTAGGCAGTAGCTGGATTTCCACTCAAATTCAGGTCCCTTGACTCTTATTCCGGAGCTCTTTCTGATCAAACATTTCTGTGTATTTCACTTGTGTTTTCAAAATGGCATTTTCTTTCCAAATGCTCAAACTTCTGCTTAAAATGTATCTTTGGAGGTGGAGGAGGACTTCTCCCAATGCACTGCTCTTAAGTATGGGCAGTCTTGCAAAACCAAGAAATTCTTCTCCAAGGAGTGGTTCTGTAAGCAAAAACTCAGTAACTTGACTTTCAAATGCGTTAGAAACACAAAGTAGCCCACAGACATTGGAATTAGAATACATTGTGAAACAGATGAGTGGGCTGAGATATTTTATTGGTGGTGAGTTTGACAGTTATTGTTTACACGTAAATCATGTGTGAAGGACAACAGAACGTCAGATTTAAAAATTTCAAATATAGTCACTGCCTCATCATTACTCTGTGTTTTGAAATGATATGTTCTGAAAATGCCAGGTAGTGCATGTGATATAGTCCACCCTGGGCTTGCAATGACTCAGAGGAATAGAGTAGGTGAATGTATTTTACTATGACAAAAGACCTTAGAAATTACGTAATATCCTATCATTATTTAACATTGAGATTTATTAAGTCCACAAAATTTATGAACATTAAGGAAGGTCACTAAAGCTAATTAGGAAATGAGCTAGAGCTAGAAACTGGAGTTTAGTACTCTTATTTCAATGTTCTTAGCGTGCTACCTGTATGTATGTATATGCATATGCATGTAGTTCAGAGGCTATCAATACCAGGGTGTTGTGTCGACAACATTGTTTGAATGACTGTTTTGTACCATGTTAGCTGTGGCATTGTGAGTGGAGTACTAATCCTCTCTGAGCATTGGTTTTCTCATCTGCAAGTTGGGGTTGGTCATTGATATGGTTTGGCTCCATGTCCCCATCCAAATCTCATCTTGAATCATAATCCCTACATGTAGAGAGAGGAGCCTTGTGGGAGGTGATTGGATAATGGGAGTGGTGTCCCCCATACTGTTCTGATGATAGTGAGAGAGTTCTAATAAGATCTGATGGCTTTATAAGTGTTTGACAGTTCCTCCTTCACACACTCACTTTCTCTCTCCTGCTGCCTCGTGAAGAAGGTGCTTGCTTCCCCTTCCACCATGGTTATAAGTTTCCTGAGGTCTCCCCAGCCATGTGGAACTCTGAATCAATTAAACCTCTTTTCTTTATAAATTACCCAGTCTCAGGCAGTTCTTTATAGTAGTGTGAAAACGGACTAATTCAGTCATATCTAATTTGTAGGCTTGCGGCAAAAATGAAATGAGATTATGTAACAAGGCTTCTAGTTTGTTATGGGCAAATTTTGATTTGCTCTGTAAATGTTTGTACCATTTTTTTCTTTTCCTTTTTCTATTTTGTGTTGAAAGGATGGCGTAGGCAAGAGTTATCAGATGTACAGTGAAGCAGACATTCTGTTCCTTTTGCCAAGGGTATGTCTGTGGAAAGGGTGTTTTTTTTTTTTTTTTTTCTTTAAATGTAGATTCAGCTAAAGAGTAGAAAAATCTACTATTTTTTTTTTTTAATTTCCTCTCTTAGTACGTATCTAGCCAATGAGATAAATACCTGAGGGAGCTAATACCTGAAACTGTAGCAAAGAACGTGAATGACCTCTTTATAATAAGAAGTAAATTGCAATACAGATTGACCATGAAAATCATGTGAAAAACTCAAAAGGTAATATTCCTGACATCAACTTCAAGAAGTATGGAATTGCTACGTCTGGAGGTGGGACCAAGGGATCTGTACCTAATCTTCACTTATTCTGGAGAAAGTGTGCTTCTTATGCAGCAAATAGACATATAAATGTGCTTATTGATGGCCAATTTTGGTTGGGTAAAGACTGTTGAATTCAGCTTACTTCACAAGTTTTGAAGTGTTCAGAAGCCTATGGACAGCACATTACAAATCCTCTGACTTCTCATGTGCAAACTAAAGAATTTCATAAAAGGGCACAATGTTATTTTTTCCCAATTTTCTTAAAGCAGAAACACTGTGTTCTTTTCAAGACAAACTAAGATTAATTAATATATTCCCTGAATATTGCATTCAAATGAATGAGATTTTATCATAATGTGCTAACTTGAATAGTTAGTATATCAAAATAATTCTTCAGGTGCGATGCTTCTTTTCTACAAGTTCACTTATTTTGGCTGAGCGCAGTGGCTCAAGCCTGTAATCCAAGCACTTTGGAGGCCAAGGTGGGCGGATAACCTGAGGTTGGGAGTTCAAGACCAGCCTGACCAACATGGTGAAACCCCATCTTTATAATTAAAAAAAAAAAAAGTTCACCTATTTTACAAATACTTGTTACAATGTTCAGACACATAAAGTAACCACTTGATTAAAATTAAAGTGAAGTTTAATAAATACTGGGCAGTTTAGACTTAGAATGAAATTTTTTTTTCCTGCATTATATTCAGGGCAAGTCTGAAAAGCCAAGGCATATGTATAATATTCTAGTTCCTCAACTCCTCTCCTCTCCCCAGTGTTAGCCTATTTTATTAGCCTATTCTCAGCTTCATTTCCATATCTTTCCTGTCTGGATCCCATGTTTGATAGCTTTACATTTCCTGGAACACATTTAATTATCTTGTCTTTTTATCATACTGAACACCTTCTAGAAGAGTCTGATACTGACTGAATACTTTTGACTAGTCATGGAACTGAATATTTTAGTTTTGAAATATATTTTAAAACTTTTCTTAGTCTTTTTTTTTTTTTTTTTTTTTTTTCAGAGTCTTGCCCTGTCTGAAGTGCAGTGGCATGATCTTGGCTCACTTCACCCTCCACCTCCCGGATTCAAGCGATTCCCCTGCCTCAGCCTCCAGAGTAGCTGGGACTACAGGCATGTGCCACCACACCCAGCTAATTTTTGTATTTTTAGTAGAGAAGGGGTTTCACCATATTAGCCAGGATGGTCTCCATCTCCTGACCTTGTGGTCCACCCACCTCAGCCTCCCAAAGTGCTGGGATTACAGGCATGAGCCATGGCTCCCAGCCTAACTTGCCTCCTTAGTCTTAAGATATAGCCATGAAATATACTTTAGAAACATTTTTCCTCCCTCTAGGCACTCCATTGCACCTGACTCTATGACCAATGCATGCATGCTTATCTAACTATATGTTTGATTATTAATTCTAGGAGCTAATCTTGAAACAAGCCAGCCATGGAGACCCAGCTGTAGAACCTCCTCCACCTAGGGATTACCTCAACGTAGCTCATCGACAATGCAGCTGCAGATAGTGCCAGCTGGTGCTTCAGGCGCACAATAACTCAAGGGAGCCATCAGAACAAGACGTGCAGACCAGTACCTTGCACCACTCCCATATGTTCCCCATAACAAACTTCCTTTTTTAGACTCCTTCAATGAGTCTCAAGATTTGAAATGATTTTTGGAGCCTTGAGACTAGCCATCTTCTCATCTGTCAGCATTTAAATAAAGCTACTTTTCTTCAACCACATCTCACCTCTTGTGTATTAGGCTTTTTGAGCAGTGAGAAGCTAGACATTAATTTTTTTTTTTGAGACAGCGTTTCTCTCTTGTTTCCCAGTATCTTTGAAATATATATTGTCAGTTCTACCCTTTTTCCCTGAAGTCTAAATGATGGAATTATATGCGATTATTGAGTAGTATTTTTTGAGAAATATAAGGATATTATCAACATAACAATGCTTAAAAATCTTAAGTTCCTAAATCTTCATGCAAAACATTAAATGTAAAAATAATACCAGATTTATAGGACTAAAGATTAGTAGAAATTTTGCCAAAATATGAATAATGCTCATCTTTTTGGATGGTAGGACGGGGTGGTTTTCTTATTAAATTGGTCCAAAAGTAATTGCGGGTTCTGCCATAAAAAGTAATTGCATAGGGCCGGGCGCAGTGGCTCAAGCCTGTAATCTCAGCACTTTGGGAGGCCGAGGCGGGTGGATCACGAGGTCAAGAGATCGAGACCATCCTGGTCAACATGGTGAAACCCCGTCTCTACTAAAAATACAAAAAATTAGCTGGGCATGGTGGCGCGTGCCTGTAATCCCAGCTACTCAGGAGGCTGAGGCAGGAGAATTGTCTGAACCCAGGAGGCGGAGGTTGCGGTGAGCCGAGATCGCGCCATTGCACTCCAGCCTGGGTAACAAGAGCGAAACTCCGTCTCAAAAAAAAAAAAAAAGAAAAGTAATTGCATAAACTGCAATTTTTTTGCGCTGACCTAACATTTTACTCCTCTGCGTTTTGTAAGTTGTTTACAATGAGCGTGTCATTAAAATGAATGCAGAAGTATTTAAACCATGTGCATTAATTCGTTGAAATTTCTGAACAGAAGAGAAATAAATAATGAACTTTTGCATCCAAAGTGTATTGCATTTCCTCACTTCAGAGAAAATTTTTAAAAACAAAATAGCCAAAATATCGGCTCAACATCTGATATTTGTAGAAATAAATAGCAAGTGGTGAATATATTGTATTTATGCAAACATTTCATCATTTGGACTGTTGCTTGAAAATTTCTGAGTGTTTTGTTTATAGACATACTAAGATAGTTATTAATGTCTTTTTTCGTGAACTAAATGTTTAATAAATTTTAGACTCAGTGGATTTCATATGGCAGACTATGTCTGCTAAATGAAAGGAAATGTTTAGAAGGATAGATGGAAAACATAGAGTGAAAGCCATCCAACTGAATTCTAATAACAATTTACACTACCGGTTAACTCAGACTATTGGCATGCTGTCCTCCTGGAAATTCATGGGACCTGAGCATGATTCAAAATAATGTCCTTCAGCACAGCTACTTCATCTAAGATTAGAGCATGCAATAAATTTGTCAAGTTTATTGAAACTTCAGTTCTCTCTAACACCAACAGGCATTTATCTGAAATATACAATGGGCTCTAAAAATGACTTAATCAGTGATACTGCATCATCCTAGCAAAAGGATAAAAGTATCTGTTTCTGTTTCTAATATGCATGCTGTCCACTGTAGGTAGAGGCCACTTTGCTATTAAGGGCAATATAATACAGGAAACACTCCATTGAGGTTGATAAATATTCCCCCTGCTTCAGATGTAAAGGTTTCTGCTCCCATCTGATCTGCAGACTTAGAGATATTTTATGCTGATTCTTTAAGGGAAAGGACCATTTCATCAAATGAGGAGATTCAAAGTCCTTCAAGAGAACATCCAGAAACTCCTGTAAGCAGTGTTATAACTTAGTATCAAATGACGTTGACTTTTCACACAACAGTGTAACCCAGAATCTATACAATTATCTTGTATTCAACACTTATTTATTTTGCTTATGCTATGTTTATCTACTGAGGTTACCCCAAATATGGCACTTTAAGACTAAAATCCCTTTTAAAAAATGAAATATTAAATCAGTACAAAAATAACAATATGGCTTGGATCTGTGTCCCCACTAAATCTTATGTTGAATTTTAATCTCCAGTGTTGGAGGTCTGGCCTTGTGGGGAGGTGATTGTATCATGGGAGTGGATTTCTCATGAATGGCTTAGCACCATCCCTTGGTGCTGTTCTTATGATAGTGAGTGACTTCTCACAAGTTCTGGCTGATTAAAAGTTTGTAGCACCTCCCCATACGCCCCTCCCTCTCTCTCCTGCTCCTGCTTTTGCCATGTGACATGCCTACTCCCCATTTGCCTTCCACCATAACTGCAAGCTTCCTGAGGCCGCCTTAGAAGCAATGCCACTATACATCCTATACAACCTACAGAACTGTGAGCCAATTCAACCTATTTACTTTAATATACTACTCAGTATAATGTATTTCTTTATAGCACTATAAGAACAGCTGAATACAAGTACCGAGTGGCGTTTTAATTAGGTACACATTTAAAGTTCAAATTGATAATATGCACTTGTTAGAAAGTCAGTCAGTAAAAACAGTGATGTTATTGTGATACACACCAAAATTTCAAATCCAAACCTATGACCAAATGGGTGATGGAAGCAATCTATCAGTGTTAGCATCCATTTTATTTGCGTATATTTTACTTTTCTCAAAAGTTATGTACATAATCCTCATTCACACAAATAAGTTGTAACAAATGTTAACAGCATTTTAACAATTATCTGAAATTATCAGTTAAATTGATTTTAAACTTAAAGTTTTCAAAGCTTAATCTCAAATGATTTAAAGAGAGTATATGATAGTCATTAAAAGCACGGTGATTTTAGCAGCAAGATTAAGTGGATTTAAACGTGACCATACTCTATTATTTACTATCCATACAATCATAGGCAATCCAGTTAACTTTCCCAAGTCTCATTTTTTTTCAGCAACATAGAAATGGAGATAATATATCCCTTATGGTGCTGTGAAGATATAATGAATAATTCATGTAAAATACTGATGATAGTGCTTGATATGTAATAAACCCTAGATAAATAATATCATAATCATTTTATGTGTAACAATCACACTTGCGTTTCTTATCTTACATATTTCAGCTACAATCCGTGTTAATATTTATGTTGAACTGCACAACAATTATGTGATAAGAGCATGTAGCCTGTACCCAGCAGATGAACTAAGACATGTCTGTCATTTAACTGTATCTGATGCACATATTCCATGATAGTGCATCTACTTGAACAATTTTATAATGAATGGATATTCAAAGACTACATACAGAAAAAATAAGTAGTGCAAAACTCTCATCTTCCTAGGTAAGTACATTTATTCCAAAGGATAGTAGAAGTACATAAAAATGAATTGACCAAGAGCATATATAAATGCCTTGATAATCTCTAGTGCATTTAATTTATATATATACAAACAAATGACTCATTCAAGCATGCTTTTTATTATGGCTTTCGAGTGGATAAAATTTACTTTTTAAAAGGAATATTAAAAGAAAATATTTATAAGACGTGTGAGGTGTAATCATGTTTTAAAATCATTTCTGTGCTCAAATAATGTACCTTTAATAAGTTCATTGGTAAAGAGCAAGCACTCAATAGATGTTTGTTGAGAGAATTGCTTTTTCACAGTCATTCAGACTTCATCTTGTACTCACAGCTTCAGTTGTACTATTAGAAAGATTAACAAAAAGGTGATGCTTCACAGAATCTAGAACGCTTTAGATAAAAGAAATTATTTACTAATGTATCTGAAATTTCAGGTGTTTGTTGGCTCGGACAGGTTAAGAGTGAGTTTTGGGTTCTCACATTGTAATTAACTTTCAGTTCCATGGCTATGTTGAAATCGATTTCAAGTTTTGTGTGGCTTCAAGATGCTGACAACAGTTCAGGACCTATATTCTTCCAGCTTCAAATCTAGTGAGCAAAGAGCCTACAGTTATCTTACAGGTCCTGACAAATGTCTTACGGACTTCTATGAAATTACGTGGTCATGTCTGATTAGATAACTCTGGCCAAAAGTATGGGAAGATCTTGTTGGGACTAAATAATAGGCAAACCAAAAAATCAAGGAATGAGTCAAATTTACTCAGAGTAAAATTTGGCAATATTTTCTGGAATGAGAGTGAATCAGTGTTGGAGAGCCAGTACAATGAATGTCTGCTAAAATTAGTAATTCATACTGATTTTGTAAAACAATTTCCAAAGACTAATTTATGGATTTTGGTAGCGTGCTTTAACTTCTGCTACAAGTACAATTTTACAATAGTTAAGAGCATAGATTGCAGATGTCTTTGTTTCTAACAGTGTTACTCCATTATTTACCCTGTCTTTGAAAACATTTGTGTCTAGAAACCTTATTTAAGCTCTTACCACTGAGCAGTAATGTCCTTAACAGCTAGACTAAAAATGGTTTATTCTCTTAAGGATGACCTGAGTCAAGTTGTAGGAGTCGATTGTCAATAACACTTCCTGGGTTTCCCAGAGGTGAGCACATCATTACAAGTTTAAAAATAGGAATGAGTCCTATAGAATTATTAAAGTGGAAATGTCTGAAGACTTGCCTAACCCATTTTTATTCAAACTCAAATTATGATGCATGTATTCTAGACACTGCTTTATCTACTTTTTTTTATCATTTCTTAAACCACAAGTATTAGATTTATCTAATGTATAAAATAATTAAAATAAAGGAGCCTCTGATTTACAAACACTAGAGTGCAAATGGACCCATGACAAGTAATTTTGTTTCAGTGTGATTTGATACCAGTAAGGTCATTAGAAACTTCTCATGGAGAGCTATCTAGGTTTGAATTTTCCCCTTCTGTAGCAGAACGTGTCATCAATGATACTTGTCTTATCCTCTGTTAAAGAATATTCTTTGGGGCAATGGTTTCAAAAAAATATCATGCATAAGAATCATCTGAGTGCTTATAAAACATATATTTCTGGACCTCACTGTCAGAGGTGGTTCAGTGAATCTGGAATGTGGCCCAGGAATCTGAAATTTTTTACAACTACTTCAAGTGATTATGAAAATGTAGTCCAGTGGTGATACTCCATAAAATACTGCCCTAGAGCTATCTGATGTTTATTTTTTGGCAACAACTTCTCTCGGGAATATGAGCCAAGCACTAGCTTTTCACTGACTACAGCAGTTATAGAAGAGGAGTTACCTAATGTTCTTGCTCTCCTGAGCATAAGAGAGAACTTTATGGGTATGCTCCTGGTAATTAAATGAGCACGTTGATTAAAGGTGGAGAGGGTGAGAGGAGGACTCATTCTACAAATATAATATTGTGCTGTGGTTTAACCTTGGCAGACTTTTCTTTAAAAGTTTTTGTTGTTGAATATTGCACAATTTTCAAATAAAATTTTTTCCTAATATTTTCAGTCTTGAATATACTTGTTTTCCAGGTAGCATGATGAGTAGCTTGATGGTAGCATAAAGCATGACGGGTGCTTTCAGATTTATCTATTTTTTCGTAACTCTATGAAGTGGGAACTATTACATGCTCACGTTACAGATGAGGAGAGTGAGGCACAGAAAATTTAAGTAATTTCCCAGGGTTATACAGTCTACAGTTAAGTAATTTCCCAGGGTTATACAGTCTACTAGAAAGATGTACAACATGCTTCTGATTCCCAGCAGGGTGAGTAAAGGTGATTGAGGATAGCACCAGATAAGAGCTGGGAGATTAACACCAGTGACTAGCTTCTGGTGAGCGCAAATTATTTCATTTGATTTAGCATCACTATCTGAAGGGTGACCTGAGCTGAGGGTGAAGGAAAAGGATCCTGGTAATTACCAGGATTTATGGGCCCCCTAGTGGGCCCATAAATAAAGTGGTCATGGTGGCAGGGATGACAGGGGTGGATGGGGAAACAGGATGAGTGGTTGTCACAGAATGAGTCATCCTATTCACTTGACTATTAAAATCCTCCTCTTTTGAGGTCACCTGCTGGTGAGCATTCATATGGGAAACAAATATATTCACACTTTTTTTTTTTTTTTTGAGATGGAGTTCCACTGTTGTTTCCCAGGCTGGAGTGCAATGGCGCGATCTCGGCTCACCACAACCTCTGCCTCCTAGGTTCAAGCAATTCTCCTGCCTCAGCCTCCAGAGTAGCTGGGACTATAGGCGCATGGCACCATGCCCAGCTAATTTTTTTTTTGTATTTTTAGTAGAGATGGGGTTTCACCATGTTGACCAGGATGGTCTCGATCTCTTGACCTCGTGATCCACCCGCCTCGGCCTCCCAAAGTTCTGGGATTATAGCGTGAGCCATCGTGCCCGGCCTATTCACACTTTCTGACCACTCAGATAGGTCTATCCACATACTTCTTTCCCAAATGTCTTTATCACAAATTTTCCAATTATGCTGCTTACAAGTCCCTGTCCATCCAGCCAAACCATTAGCTACAACCCATGAATCAGTATATAATTGCACATCTGGCCATTGCTCCTTCTATGCAATGGGCACAACCAGGTGCACTGCTCAAAGTTCTGTCCACTGGGAAGATTTTCTTACACCACTGTCCTTCAGGGATGTCCTAGAATGGGGCATAGTGCCTTAGCCTGTCCAATTTTGGGTGCTGCCTATATATCATGCAGGGCCATCTGTCAACAGATGAACATGTGAGAACATGTGTTATTTGATTTTCAATTCCCAAGTTATTTCACTTAAATTAATGGCCTCCATTTCCTCCCCAGTGTTGGAGGAGAGGCCCAGTAGGGTGTGATTGGATATTGGAAGCGGATTTCTCTCTTGCTGTTCTCGTGACAGCGAGTAAGTTCCCACAAGATTTGGTTGTTCAAAAGTATTTAGCATCTCCCCTTCATGCTCTTCTGCTCCAGCCATGTAACACATGCCTGCTTTCCCTTCTGCCATGACTGAAAATTTCCTGAGGTCTCCCTAGCTGTGCTTTATGCACAGCCTGTGGAACCATGAGCCAATTAAACTTTTTTTAAAAAATAAATTACCCAGTTTAAGATATTTTTTTATAGCAGTGAGAGAATGGACTAATACAGGAAAAAAGACACATTTCTAGATAGTTTTATGTTTGGGGCTTTTGGGATGTTCAGAAAGGCTAACGCAGGCTTAAACACACTTCTTATCTATAAAATGCAGCTTATAATAATAAATACGTTATAGCAGTTTTCCCCAACCATTTTGGCCCCAGGGACCAGTTTAGTGGAAGACTGTTTTTCCATGTATCAGGGGTAGGGCATGGTTTGGGGATGATTCAAGTTCATTGCATTTATTGTACACTTTATTTCTATTATTATTACACTGTAATATGCAATGAAATAATTATGCAATTCACCATAATGTACATTTGGAGCCCTGAGATTGTTTTCCTAAAACTAGACATTCCCTTGTTGGATGCATAGATTGTGAAGATTTTCTCCCACTCCTTGGGTTGTCCGTTTACTCTGTTTCTTTTACTAGGCAGAAACTCTTAAGTTTAATTAAGTCTCACCTATTTTTCTTTTGGTTTCTTGCATTTGCTTTTGGTTGGTCATGAATTCTTTGACTATACCAATGTGTAGAAGCGTTTTTCTGATGTTATCTGTTATCTTCTAGAATTTTTATAGTTGCAGGTCTTAGAATTAAGTCCTTGATTCATCTGGAGTTGATTTTTGTATCAAGTGAGAGATGAGGATCCAGTTTCATGCTCCTACATGTGGCTAGCCAATGATAGCAGAACCATTTGTTGAACAGGGTGTCTTCTCCCAACTTTACGCTTTTGTTTGCTTTGTCAAGGATCAGCTGGTTGTAAGTATTGGGGTTTATTTCTGGGTTTTCTATTCTGTTCCATTGGTCTATGTGCCTATTTTTATACTTGTACCATGCTGTTTTGGTGACTATGACCTTACAGTACAGTTTGAAGTCAAGTAATGTGACGCTTCCAGATTTGTTCTTTTTGCTTAGTGTTGCTTTGGCTATGTGAGTTTTTTTTCTTTTGGTTCCACTTGAATGTTAGGATTGTTTTTTTGTGTACATTCAACAAAGGACTAATACCCAGAATCTACAAGGAACTCAAGGAATATTAGTAAGAAAATAAACGATCCCATCAAAAAGTGAGTTAAAGACATGAATAGACAATTTTCAAAAGAAGATATACAAATGGCCAACAGACCTATAAAAAAAAAGTTCAAGTCGGACATGGTGGCTCACGCCTGTAATCCTAGCACTTTGGGAGGCCGAGGTGTGTGGATCACCTGAGGTCAGGAGTTCAAGATCAGCCTGGCCATCATGGTGAAACCCCATCTTTATATATATATATATATATATATATATAAATGTTCAACATTACTAATGATCAGGGAAATGCAAATCAAAACCACAATGCGATACCACCTTACTCCTGCAAGAATAGCCATAATCAAAAAATCACAAAATAATAGATGTTGGTGCAGATGCAGTGAAAAGGGGAGACTTCTACACTGCTGGTGGGAATGTAAACTAGTACAAACACTATGGGAAACAGTGTGGAGATTTGTTAAAGAGCTAAAAGTAGAGCTACCATTTGATCCTACTGGGCATCTACTGGATATCTACTCAAAGGGAAAGAAGTCATTATACCAAAAAGATACTTGCACACGCATGTTTATAGAACCACAGTTTGCAACTGCAACAATATGGAACCAGCCAAAATGCCCATCAATCAATGAGTGGATAGAAAAATTGTGATATATATGTATGATAGGATACTACTCCACCATAAAAAGGAACAAATTAATGTCATTCGCAGCAAATGGATAAAACTGGAGACTCTTAGTCTAAGTAAAGTAACTTGGAAATGGTAAATCAAACACTGTATGTTCTTACTCATTAGTGGGAGCTAAGCTATGAGGATGCAAAGTCTTAAGAATGATACAATGGACTTTGGGCACTCAGGGGAAAGGGTGGGAGGAAGATGAGGGATAAAAGACTACAAATTGGGTTCAGTGTATACTACTTGGGACATGAGTTCACCAAAATCTCACAAATCATCACTAACGAACTTATCCATGTAACCAAACACCACCTGTTCCCCAAAAACTTATGAAAATAAAACATTAAAAAAAAAAAAAAGAAACTAGATGGTCCCATCTAGGGGTGGTTGGAGACAGAGACAGATCATCAGGTATTAGATTCTCATAAGGGATTCGCCAACTAGATCGCTCTCATGCACATTTCACAACATGGTTCAGGCTCCTATTGTGAAAATCTAATGCCAACATTGATCTGAGAGGAGGCGGAGTTCAGGCAGTAATATGAATGATGGGGAGCAGCTGTAAATACAGATAAAGCTTTACTCACTCACCCACTGCTCACCTCTTGCTGTGCAGTCTAGGTCCTAACAGGCCATAAGCCACTACTGGCCCGTGTCCTGGGGTTGGAGGCCCTGCCTTATAGGATAGTTGCGAGGATTGAATGTAATAATTATGTAGTCAAAGACCTAGCATGGTGCCTTCTATGTAGGAGACAATCACTAAATGATAGCCAGAAAATTCTAAAGCTTAAACCAAAGCCAAAGCTAATAAACAAAAAGCAAACAAACACCGCAAGCTCCTCCCCCCCTTTTTTTTCTTTTCATTCTTTTTTCCTTTCATGGAGCATGCATTCCCTCTTAAACTGAAGCAGATACTTGGTAATTTTAGTGGTGTATAGTGAAAGTGAAAGAGTAAAAGAGAAAATTAGGATATCTGTTCTCATTCTCTGTTTTATTCATCTCAAAGCTTGCTTTAAGATCTTTTACGGACCTAAGTTTCTTTGTACATCCAACTTTTATTTTGAGAAAGGATCTTATTCTATTGCTCAGGCTGGAGTTCAGTTGTATGATCATAGTTCACTGTAACCTTGAACTCTTGGGTTCGAGCACTCCTCCTGCCTCAGTCTTTTCAGTAGCCATGAGTACAGGCATGTGACACCAGACCTGGCTAATTTTTGGGAGAGATGGGGTCTCACTGCATTGCTTAGGCTGGTCTTTAAATATTGCCCTTAAGGGATCTTCCTGACTTGGCCTCCCCAAATCCTGGGATTACAGCTATGAGTCACCACACCTTGCCTGTACATGTAATTTTAAATATAGCCAGACAGGTATGATTCTTTAAGGGAAACAATTCATGAAGGGATGTTTATATCAAGTAACTGTGACTTTGTAGGTCAGATTTGGTGAACCCATAAAAAGAGTAACATTACTATAAATAACTACAATAAATAACTCAATGAATAACAGAAAATTATTTCCCTACTTCTTTGCAGAAAATAATTGAGTTTAAAATGTTCTCTGTAAAGGTTTTAATCTAATCTTATGACCAAATTCCCCCCAACCCCTCCAAAAAAGCTCACTAATTTCTTTTGTGTTTTCATACTGTTAGCAAAGCAGGAGCCTAGCAGAGACAGGGTGACAACTTTTTTTTTTTTTTTTTTGAGATGGAGTCTCGCTCTTGTTACCCAGGTTGGAGTGCAATGGCGTGCTCTCGGCTCACCGCAATATTCACCTCCCGGGTTCAAGCAATTCTCCTTCCTCAGCCTCCCAAGTAGCTGGGATTACAGGTATGCACCACCACACCTGGCTAATTTTTGTATTTTTAAGTAGAAACTGGGTTTCACTATGTTGGTCAGGCTGGTCTCGAATCCCTGACCTCATGATCCGCCCACCTCAGCCTCCCAAAATGCTGGGATTGCAGGCGTGAGCCACTGCGCCCAGCTTGATGACACCATTTTAAAATCAACTCCATCTTCAAACTAGCAAGGCACAGTCTTTGCCAGTTATGGCCCATGGTCATAAGCTATTTATAGTTGAGGAAATAGCCTAAAGATGCCTACAAGGACACACTCCGACAACAGCAAATAGTCCAGATGTCTTAAAATCCATAACAATGTATGCTTTCAAAATAATTATAATTATGGTTTGATGTATTTACACACTAAAATGTCAAGGATAATTTTCTTTAAATTAATAAAGTAATATATTTTGCCATGTTGTCAGCCCACTTGCACTTAGACACAGGTTTAGTCTTTATATAGACAAGATCCCTATATAAGAAAAACTTAACACAAAGATTGTGCATTCGTCCACTTGCTTTCTGAAGATGCTCTACTCTGTAATGGAGTAGCTTTTAATAAACCATCTCTTCTCACTAAACTCTGTGATTCACCTTGAATTCCTTCTTGCGTGAGATACAAAAACCCTTTCCTGGGGTCTGGATCAGGAAAAAACCCTTTTCTGATAACAGCAGTACAATACTGCTGTGTCAAAATTGAATAAGAAATTATTCTAATTAATGTATTTGAGCACTTTTTTCTCCATAGAAAATATTGGTTTAATTAGAGTCCACAAATTGAAATAAACTTAATTACAGTATCTTATAATAACCACCCGATTCTCTGAAAGAGCAACTCTTTCCCATCAGAGCTCTACTGAGTATTAAATACTCCTGAAGATAATACTAGCTCAAGAGCCCTTGATTTTGACACTTGATTTTTCCAAATGTTTACAGTAACCACTCAAATAAGGTTATGATGTTGATACTTTCATTTTAGCTTAGTATGCCCTCATTCTGACCTTTTTAAAAAAATATATGGAAAATGTTATTTAACATTTACCACTAGAGTATACTGTTTAAGAAATGTGGCAGATATCTCAGCTTAAAATAAAAAAAAATAGGCTTTTAATTTACTTACCCCATTGGAACATGTTTACAAAAGCACATTCTTCTAATTTATAGCGTAAGGGGACAATAGCGTTCTTAATTTTTAGGAGAAGTAGAAAAAACATGTATATTATGTGGATGAAATTTGATGTGCTTAAACCTGTAAGATGAGGCACCAATAAATTGTTTTGGTAGTGTTGTATCGTAGTTGGCAGTGCTGCCCCAACCTGTATTACTTATTGTAGTAATCAACGAAGGTACAAAGAAATAATTTTTTTTCTTATTTAACAAACATGGCAATAAATGACTTATAATTCAACTGATGATGAAGTGCATCTATATTTCATTATAAATTTTATAAATGTTAGCTTTCCATAGTCAATAACCACTGAAAATACACAATAAATGACATTGTTGTCTTCCAGCTATTTAAAACGTCAAATGTTGCCAATGCTGTAGAATCATTTCTATCAAATTGAGAAATACTTTTGGTTAAAAACAATCATGTATAAAAGTCATGGCATCATTTACTCTGACCAATCAACAAGGTAACATTAAAATGTATCAAAGAAGGAAATGATGAATAAAGAAACCATACGTTCCCTTGAAAATTATGAAACAGATTGTTTATCATTTTTTGGATATTGCAAATAATAAGACTTAATTGATTCCTCTGTGGAAAACTGTCATTGAGAGATAACTGATAATAAAGATTAAACCTGCTGAGCCTGCTAAATAAATTTGGCATTTTGAAGCATTACTATTCCACTTGACTAAAATAATGGATTATAATTTCAAGACAAATGACATATAAAGGAATCATGATGCAGTCTATGTTAGATGAATATTGCTTGTTATGTTTTGACTCGTTTCATCAAAAACATGTAAAACTGGTGAAAACAAAATTTTCACTGTATGTCTTATTATAATTAGTCATTTACTTATCTGAGATTAAAGTCTATAGATTCACATTTCTGATTTACTCTGAATTTAATAATAGTATTATACATTTTCCTAGTTCGATAAAAGATACAGTTTAAATGCCATTATTATATAAATAACTTTTTAAAATGTATGATTCTGAAAACATTTTTCTTGTATTAATTACATCAAAACTGATTTGAACGTACCTGTTACAATGCAAATTTCTGGGACCCAGTCTAAACTTGAGTCAAAATCCTTGGGGACTGGGACTATATAACTGATTTTGACAGGACTTCCAGGTAGCTTATGTATGCTAAAACATGAGAGCACTGCTTTAGTAATTTTAATTCATGCACTTGAGTATCTTGTCTAAAATTTATAAAGTGGAAGAAACGAAAAAAAGAAGAAATACTCTGCATGTAGCTGCTGTTAGATTTGTCAGCCCAAAATAGGAATATAAAATAATGCTCAAAAATATGTTGGCTCTTTCAAAGACAAAGAAGAAAATAAATGAAATTAAAGAAGAAAAAAATTGAGGTAACAGAAGATCAAAAAGCAAAGCATAATGAATGTAGTCAGAAGCTCATCAAGTAAAACAAGCCAGGCAGAGAAAGACAATATTGAATGTTCTCACTCATATGTGTAAGGTAAAAAAGCTGTTCTCATAGAAATAGAGAGTAAAATACTGTTTACCAGAGGCTGGGAAAGATAAGGGTTAGGGAATACAGCCAGAAGTTGGCTAATAGACACAAAATTGTAGATAGATAGGAATAAGATTTTTAATGTTTTATACCACTGTGGGGTGAAAGAAATTAACTATAATAAATGTATATTTTCAAAAGCTGGAAGGGAGGATTTTTAATGTTCCCAAAACAAGGAAGTGATAAATGTTTCAGGTGATAGATATCTTAATTACCCTGTTTGATAATTACATATTCTATACATGTATTTAAAAATCACACGGTACCACAAAAATATGTACAATTATTGTGTCAGTTGAAAGTATAATAAAGGTTAAAAAAGAAATAGCAGGAAAAATGTATAGGAAAAGACAAGATATTTAAATGGGAAGAAAGATTAAATGATATATTTCTGTCTTAAAGTATAGAATTTAACAGTACAGCAATGTCATCTTGAGTTTCAGGGAGCTGAGACACTGAACAAACTTGTAAGCTTGTAAATGAGGTTTCTAGATTCCTCACATTAGAGAAGTTTACAATCAGATGGGCACAGATGCATGTTAGAGAAGATCCTAAGTGGAGAAGTACACTTAGGAGGTCAAGGGTTGAGCTGAAAAGTTTTACTCGTTCCAACTGAATTCGAGAGTTTATCATAGCTAGCAACTGGTTGTGACTGCTTCTATTGTGTGTCCAGTAGGGACTGAAGTTCTGTGAAGAATGGGAAGGATGTAGTAGCCCTGTTTATTAACATGCTTCATAGCAACCTGATAAAGAATATATTTAAATAAAACAAACAGAGAACAATACAAGTCAGTGAATAATCAGGTCTTGGGTTGTATGGGAGCAGTTGTCACTTTAGACTAAAACAGAACTTGCCAGATTATATGATTTGAAAAATATACTTATGGATGTTAGACTTTCTTTTGGGATTGGCTTGATTCAGAGGTCATATGGACAGGAACTCATGTTACACATTCAGCCTGATCAAATTATGTGATCCTGAGCATGCTATTAAAGTTCTCTATACTTCATTTTATCTGTAAAATTTCATTAATAATAGGACCAAACTCACTGAGTTTTGCTGTGAATAGTAAATGATATATATTTCTTAGTCAGTTTGGTCTGTTCTAACAGAATACTGTAGGCTGAATGGCTTAAAAACAAAAATTCATTTCTCATACTTCTGGAGGCTGGTAAGTCCAAGATCATGGTGCCAGCAAATTGGTGTCTGATGAGGGAAATTTTCCTCATTTGTAGATGGCCATTTTCTCATTTGTATGATAGAGAATATAGAGAAGAAACGTGCTTTTACCTCATCTCTTCTTGCAAGGGCACTAATGCCTTCATGAGAGCCTCACCCTCATGATCTAATTACCTCTCAAAGGTCCTATCTCCAAATATCATCACATTAGGAATTGAGATTTCAATGTATGAATTTTTGGGGGTCACAAACATTCATCCCATAACAATATCACAACATCACGATGATTGCCATAGTAAGCAATACATAAATGGTAGTACATTTTTTCTATTCCAATTCAAAACATTTTTTTCTAGATATATATGGGAAAATGATATAGATGGAGTGTTTGAGGGTAAATAATATGGTAATATTATAAGACATTTACTCTCTCTATGAATCATCTAGTAAGACATGTAGATAACTTATAGCTATATATAGATGTATAAAAATAAAAACAGGTAAAATTTGTTGATCACTTACTGTGTCCCAGTCACTACAGTTCTCAGGAAATTTATATATGTTTTACTTTTAATAATAAAAATGGGCTCCATAATGAGGGGAGTTGAAGTAAATATTGAATAATGTCAATATGAGACAAAAGTTGATACTGACCTATGTGAAAAAATAGGACAGTTAGTACAACAAAAATTTAAATCATTTATTCAGATCTAAGTATTTCAAAGTATTCTTTGAAGAATAAATGAATATTTAATACTAATTCAATTTTCTAATATAATTTTACCACATATTTGCTGTTACAAAAGAGGAAAAGTAAACTCAAATACCTAGTGGAGAAGTCACAAATGACTAAATGGAAACTATTAAATTTTTTAAACGTCAAGATAGTTTTCCCAGCACAGTTTATCTTTTCAATAAAACACCAAGTATCTAATAAGTTTAAAATAAGGGATTCAACTTAATTTTTTAATGGATAAATTACATACAAACTCTGTCAAAATTAGATCTATTCAGGCAGTGGTAAAGGTCACTTGTTCTTTTTTTTTTTTTTTTTTTTTTTTTTTCTTTTTTTTCTGGAAGGTCCTAAGGAGAGGGTAACTTGTAATTGGACAATTGCTATTGTAGTAAGTTGGCAGGCAGTGCCCTTTGGGAGTTACAGATTTATTTCCTAAAGTGGAGACTATTTCATAAATTTTTGTCCCTTAGCCTTAAACCTTTCTCTGAGTTAACACTGATGATAGAAATGATTTGTTTCAGTGAAGACTTCTTCCAGAGAGGTCAAAAGTTGATCACTCAAATGTCCTTGAGAAACCTACTAATGTATCCAGAAGGTTGCTCTGAGAATGGATGACAGCAATGCCATCTGTCTAGCCAAGGTAAGAACAACTTGCTGTTAACATAATTATTGCATGATAGAAATATCAAATTACATAAAGTCTCAGTCTCCTGAAGCAGTTATTGCTGAGGCACCTTTATTTCATTTTGAAAACTGCCTTAGATATCAGTTGGCTCTGACAGTATGATAAAAGCTAGCTTAGGTCATATTTTTAATACCCACTATATTAGATAAGGAAATGTGTATGTTTTCTTCCAATATGTTGCTAATCATTGAATTCAGTGTATGTGTACAGAGGCATATGCTATACAAGTATCTAACAGTAGTAGCATTTATGCCTTGCCAATTATTCCTTGTTATTTAAAAAAGTCTAGCCACCAGGTACTCTATATATGAATATAAATAATGTCATAAACCTCTGTGAACAATATGTCTCTTTGTCAATAGGAGTGAATTAATAGATTTGTGATGCTGCATGGCAGATAAATTTATGACACTAATACTACAGCTATCATTTTGTTTATGTCTTTGCTGGTGATATGATAATTGTGTTTTGCGTTGAATTTATGATAGTGCCTTTTTCAAGAAACCATTTTTACTCAGTGAGACTGAAAATGATTTAGAGAAGAGCACATGAAAACTATTTTTAATCATTCTTTCTTGTATTCTTTCAGGCAGACAAATAGTTAAATAGTAAGATCTGCTGTTTTGCGGTGACTCTCATTAACAGGACCAGTAACATCTAAGAAATTTTCTCTCTCCTAGACCTGGACAACTTGGTTTTGGTCTGATAATTTTTGCAGTGAGGCCACTCAATAACTTACCAATAACGACCATACTGAGGCATCTGATGTTGGTTTATCTGATGAGTAAGAAGAATGGAATTGCATATAGGCTTGAACCTGGCGGAAGTTACAGTCATTTTATGCCATAGATATTTCTTTGCCTCTCTGATATTTCTAACATGATTACAGAAATCATTCAGTGACAGATAACTGTTGCAATACAGTAAAAAACACCTTTCTAATATTTTCATGTCCACAGAGACCGTTATAACAGAAAGAGATATTACAGGGATTATTTCTGGAAATATAAGGCAGCCCAGAGGAATTCTTAAGTGGTATCAACCTCCCTAATGTGACAATCTTAGACAAGCAGATATTATAGATATAGAGAAAAATTATAAGAGCAGTAGCAAATTTTAGAGCAAAATAGAAGACCAAGTTCAGAAGTTGAGATTAGTTTCTAATTACAACATGATATAAAGACTGGATCTGTACTATCTATTCATTCACTGGGACTTAATGAGTATGTTACAGTGTGCATTTTCCTTTAACAATAGTTGATTTGATTTATAACAAATGGATTATTAGATCTAGGATGACACATTAGTGTTTGATTATTATAATATATCAAAAAAGCTAATTAAGCCTCAGCTTGTGGAACACAGACTGTCTTTCTCTTTGTACTTATTGGTGAATCTTAAACCTTCTAATATTTCACTTTCTATTGATGTTTTCGTAGGCAGAATAATATTTTGTCCAAAGGAATCCATGTTCTAATCACTTGACTCTATAAATATATGACTTTATATGGCAAAAGGGAATTAATATTGCAGGTGGAATTCAGGTTGCTATTCAGCTGACCTTAAAGTAGGGAGGTTATCTTGGGTCAATTTGTGGGCCCAATGCAATCACAAATAGAAGAGAAAGGCCGAAGAAGTGGTCAGAGTGATGCTATGTGAGAAGGACTAGACCTCCCATCCATAGCTTTGAAGATGGAGGAAGGAAACCATGAGTCATGCAATGTGGACGCTTTCTAGAAGCTGGAAAAATCAAGAATGGATTTTCCCTTCTAGCCCCACAAAAAAGCATAGCCCTTCCAACACCATGATTTTGGCACAGTGAATCCGTGTGGGAGTTGACCTACAGAACTTTAAGAAATAAATTTGTGATACTTTAAGGCACTAAGTTTGTGGTAAACTAACACACCCATGTTGTGAAAACAACCAAAACCAACGTGCATTTCCTTTTCATTTTAGTTCTTCATTAGTTTAATGTTGTAACCTGGTCACAGGACACAGGGGAGAGCAGACCTCCCGAAGACGCTTCCAGTTCCCTGATCGGGAGGGGGAGGCACTCAGCCCTCTCCCTGTCGGATTCTTTTCCTGATGTGTCCGAGGTTTTTGGCCTCTCTTTGCCCCAAGAATGGGGAAAAGGGCCCTGGCAGCTCAGTGAAGGTACCATTTAAGTAACTATTGGAGGCAAGAGTTTAGCAGAAAGTGATTTATTAAGAGGGACAGAGAGAGAGAGAGAGAGAGAGAGAGAGATCTCAGATCCCATGCTGCCATGGGAGGGGAATCCAAAGGGGATATCTGCACAGGTAGAGACTGAAAGACAGCTCCCACTTTGTTGTGGGAGGGGATCCCAGAGAGGGAAATCAGCACATGAGAGGAGTTCTTTCAAACTTCCTCTGGAGTGATTGATCTTTGACTGATCCCAGATTGGTTGCTTCGACCCACAACAGAGCCCCTCCTTGTGAACTCGGGAAGACAGTTTTATTTTTCCTTAACATAGTTCCTCAATATGCCTTCCAACTATTGCCGTAGAGTTGAATATTTTTATCTAACATTGGTTTTAGTAAAGGTGACTCTCGTTTACCTTTTTAATCTGTAGAATATTTGTGAGCTAAATTACTAAAGCAAAATTGAAAAAAAAGCTTTGCTTTTGTACTTGTACTTTTCTTGCAAAAACAGCCTAAATAAGATACTTAGACTCTTTAAATAAGGATTTATCTACATGGGCAATACTGATTTTTTGGGCCAGGTTATTATTTGTTGTGAGAAACTATCCTGTACGTTGTGTGATATTTATTAGCATCCCAGGCCTCTACCCACTAGATGTCAGCAGCATCCTCCCTTCCCATGCCTCCTTTCTTCCTTAACCTATGATAACCAAAAACTACATTCAGATATTGACAAATATCTCTGGGGAGCAAAATCTCTCCTCCTCACTGAGAGCCACAGTCTAAGGTGAAATAGCTAATATAAAAATAAAATGAGCAGAGTTGATATAAATTTGTAATAGCTGTTAAACATTCAGAACTCTCTTAAAACAGTCATTAACATGTCAGTAATTGATATACCAATTATACTAAAATTGTGATTTTTAAATTTAGAAGTTTTGCAGTACTGCTTATACTTTTCCTGCTCTGGATAGCAGCAATCAATTCCTAGTATGAAGTGTGACTTTTTTTTTCCTCATGGACATCTAAATGGTATTGTGTGGTCATCAGATGGGAATGGCACTAAAGCATTCTAACCAAAGATTAATGGTGAAAACTGCTGAAGTCTATTTCCCAGCTTACCTCTGGTTATCAGAGGAATACAAACAAATCATTAATTTCACTCTCTCCCACTTTTCCCATCCTAGTATTATATAATATACCTTATTCTTAAAGCTATTATTTTTTACTGACATGATTTACTGATAGGGCACTGATTCCTAAGAAATCAATAATGCATGAATATTACTGGAAATCTAGAGTACACTTTGAATAATTGTGAGGTAACAGGGCCTAAGGCTTGATCGGAAATTACATACAGGAATGCTTATAACATTATTCATCATTAAGATTTTTAAGAAAATCTGTGATTCTAATGTTTAATTTTTACCTGAGACTATTTTATTTATTTATTTATTTATTTTTTTTAGACGGAGTCTTGCTCTGTCACCCAGGCTGGAGTGCACTGGCACAATCTCGGCTCACTGCAACCTCCACCTCCCAGGTTTAAGCAATTCTCTGCCTCAGCCTCATGAGTAGCTGGGATTACAGGCATCCATGCCCAACTAATTTTCATATTTTTAGTAGAGACAGGGTTTCACTATCTTGGCCAGGCTGATCTTGAACTCTTGACTTTGTGATCCACCCACCTCCTAAAGCGCTGGTTTATAAGAGTGAGCCACCACGCCTGACTTCCTGAGACTAATTAAATATATAGAACTTTCTATAACTCATAATTCTAGAAAAAATGAGTTCTATAAGCCTTTCTAAAAATGAGTTCTATAAGCCTTTCTAAAAAATACCAAAAAGTAAACAGCATCAACATAATCAAGAATTTACATCAACTAATGGGCAAAACAGCCAGCTAACATTAAATGGCAGTATTAAACTCATATATATTATTATTAATTCTAAATTTAAATCAACTAAATTCCCCAATCCAAAGACACAGACAGGCAAAAAAAGCCAAAACCCATCGGTATGCTGCATCCAGACCCATCTCACATGCAAGGATACACAAAGACTCAAAACAAAGGGATCGAGAAAGATTTACCAACCAAATGGAGAGCAAAAATAAATAAATTAATAAATAAATAAAAAGCAGGAGTTGCAATTTTTGCCTCTGATAAAATAGACTTCAAAGCAACAAAGATCATAAGAAGCAAAGAAGGATATTACATAATGATAAAAGGATCAATGCAACAAGAAGAGCTAGAGATCCTAAATATATACGCACCCAATACAGGAATACCCAGATATATAAGACTTATAAAGAGACTTAGACTCCCACACAATAATAGTGGGAGACTTCAACATCAATATTAGACAGATCAATGAGTCAGAAAATTAACAACGATATCCAGAATTTGAACTCAGATCCGGAACAAGTAGACTTAATTAACATTTATAGAACTCTCCACTTTAAATACACAAAATATACACTCTTATCAGTACCACATCACACCTATTTTACAGGTTTAAATGAAATATTGGTTGGCTGCTTGTTTGTTATTTTCTTCCCTCATTTTTTCCCCATGTCTCTATTATTAAGCACAATTATAGGCATACCCATTTTTAGACTGCATTCTAGCCAGGGCAATAAAGCAACATTCCCGTTCTCTCTCCCTCCTCCCTCTTCCTCTTCCTCTTTCTTCCTCTCCTTCATTTTTTTTAAATTCTTTTTTTTCTTTCTTTCTCTCTTTCTTCTTCTTCTTCTTTTTTTTTTTTTAAAAAAAAAAAACAACAACTAGAACTCACTTATAGAAGTCACTCAGTAATGGAATACTGAATTTGGAATTTGCCTATGTACTTTAACTCACATCACAGAGGAACCTTAAGTTGATCTTTTCTTTTCCTTAGCCATGAAAAATACATCATGACCATTTGTTTTGTGATGTGACCATTGATTTAATTACTTTTAAAAAGAGTATCTCACCTTAAAGTCTGTATTAATTATCTACTGATTGAATAACAGATTACGTAAATTAAGCAGCATAAGATATTGAAAATATCTAATGACACCTGTAATTTATACAGGTCAAGAATTTGGGAGTGATTTAGTTGGGTGATTCTGGCTCAGGATCTCCCATCAAGTCTCACTCAGTCAAGATGTTAACTTGGGCCATAATCATCAGAAGGCTTGACTTAGACTGTAGAATCATTTTGCAAGAAGGCTTACTCATCATGTCTGGAAAACCTACGCTAGCTGTTGGCAATAGGCTTTAGTCCCTCCTAACCTGGATCCTCTTTAAGAGTGCTGATATATTCTCATGGTACGGCAACTGGCTTTTACAAAATGAGTGATCCAAGAGAGATCAAGGAGGACGACACTCTGCTTTTTTTGACGTAGTATCAGTTGTCACATGCCATCATTTTTGCAATCTTTGATTGGTTACAGTGTGCTACTGCAAGTCCTCTGAGAAACAGAGAGAACTAGTAGAGGCTGGAAGAACTGACAGTCCATGAGAGCAGTGACAGACTATGCTAGTCTGACTCTGAGTGAAGGAAGGAGGGAAAGATGGGGGGGATCAGATAGAAGTGTTTTAGATTGTACTACGGTTCTTAGCAAAGTTTGGCAAAGCAGGTCTCCCAGGAACAGACCTGCTTTAGTGTCTCAGTTGGCCTCAGTCATTGGCTTGGGAGAAGCCCGTGAGAAGTGTGTCTTTGGCATAAACATTGTGATGGATTTCAGATCACATTAGATGAAAATATTCATAATGCAGCCTATAATAAGAGGTCTACAAGATGTATTCTGATGGTCGGCACAGTCACCTCTTTACTCCACACAGCTTTACTTCTTCACAAAATTTTGAGAAGCAGCTTCCCTATGGTTGTTGTTAACCTCACTTTCTGATGAGAAACTTAAAATAAGGAGGTTACTGGGGCAAACAATGGTGTACAACTCTGCAGTTGATCTTAGGGACACAACTGGAATTCATTTCCTCCCTCCTCCACTGTCCACTCTAAATTCCTCTCACCCTCAGCTATCACTTTGAAAGGTCTTGGTGGTGGGATCCAAACCATTGATCTCAAGGATCTTGAACCCTTGATAATGATGTTCTTAACCTGCAAAGTTTGCACTTGTCTGTTCTGTTTAATGGGTCAAGGATTTGAAAGGAGGTACTGAGTGAGTTATCTGGATTTCTCATGTTATTATCCCTTCTTGTTCCCATTGTACAAAAGAAGCCTTGAAGCTTAAGTTCAATTACACCTGGCAATATAGTGACTCATCCTTTTGCCTACTGTTCCCTGGGAAGAAATATATGTGCTTTTGTGGCAGCTGCCATTTGTAGCTCAATGACACTTTGAGGGAATACCCCCTTAGAGGGGACCAGGATCTTTAACCCTGAAGAGCTCAGAGTTTGCTCAATGGGAACAAGAATCAAACGATCTTCAATTGGGTCATTGGGAGTTATGGTAAGTTAGGGTACTCCAGATTCTACCCTTTGGTTCTAGAACCCATGTATTTTTCCTGTTGGGGACACAATATAATAGAGGGGTGTCTGATTTAATGAATACGCTTCATCTTGAAGGATGGCATCCCATCTTTTCAGAGTTCTGCCTCTGATTTCATGCTTTATTTACATCTTTAGAAATCCAATTCATAAGTTTATGAAGTTACCTACTTCTGGAAGTTATGGTATGTTGATCACACTACTCTACCTCTTTCACTGTGAAGTAGGTCCTCTGGTTAAATGCAATTATATATGAGATTTCTTGGCTGTAGATCAGGTATTCCATAAGCCTGTGGACAGGTTGAGGCTCTGTAAGCTGGAATGGAATATCCATACCCAGAATAACTTCTATTCCTTTGAAGACAACCTGTTGGTCCTTCCAAGGGGCCTGATGTATTCAACTTGGTATCCTTGAGGAATAAGGCCATATTGGAAGCTCAGTATTGGTTCCTTTTGCTGAGCTGGACATTTAGAGGAGGCAGCAGTAGTTAGATTAGCTTTGGTAAGTGGGAGTTTATGTTGTCGGGTCCACATACAGTTTCTGCCATTGTGGCCTCTATGTTCATGTGCCCATTGTGCCAGTTCTGGGCCGGCTGATAACATCAACTGAAGTCCTTTTGAGTATTTCACCTCTCAGTGCCTTTCTGTGGTGGTTGCTTTCTGGTAAGCATTAATGAATGATTCAGAAATCTACATACTCCATGTCCTCACATATATGTTTATCCAATTGCCTCTATCAACTAAATTCATGACTTCCTGTGAGTAAATCCATTTTGGTTGCCAATAAAATGTTGCTAGTTATTATAGTAATTGTGACCTCATGGCCTCTAGAGATTAAGTCCCAATCCTAGTCTTATGTATATGAAACATGCTGAGTGCCTCCTTAAAAGTGTAAGCCTTCTGGGGAATAATAACATTAAGTATTTATTAGTCATACACAACTTATTGTGAGGTGGTTTTTCTTCCTAGTATCATCTACAGAACTGGGTACTGAGAAAAGAAAATTCTGATGGTTAGGGTGGATGAATGGAAGTGGAGAACAGTGTAGGAAAATATAATAATGGAATCTTGACCACCTATTTTAGAGAAAAGCCTGACACTTTGCTTGCCTCTGGACAAGCAGGACATTCAAATAAATAAGCAAAATGGGTACGTGGAAGTGAGGACATTAGGAAAGGAAAGTTACTGGAAAGGGACAGGGAAAAACATGATAATAAACTTCACAATTTGAGACATAGTGTTACCACAATTTTGGGATTCCTATTCTTGACCAATAACTATAAATGATATTTTTTCAATAATATATTTTCTTGCAGAAAAGGATACACTGTTTCTGGTAATGTCTCTCTATATTGAGTTCATATTTGATTAAGTGGAAGAGACATATGGTTCGGTAAATTTCCTGTGTTGCTACTAATTATATGGCCTTGAAGCAAATAACACTCTTGAGTCTTTCTGAGCCGTAGTTTTCACATCTATGAAACTGGAACGTAAATACCTAACTTGCATAGTTACTATGCAAATTAGAAGAGATAATAAATGCTTATAAAACATCTGGCACATAGGACATGTATTTTAGTGTTTGACTATTTGAAGACTGGGTTCAAATCCTGTGTCTGCCACTTAGAAGTGTGACCCTGATAAGTTTTCTAGCCTCTCAGCCTCAGTTTCCCCTTCTGTAAAATGGAGACATAAATAATACCTAGATTTATTGTTTGTTTTTGATTGAGTAAAATAATGCATTAAAACCTTTAGTGTAATGCCTGACACACAGTACATGCTTAAACCTTTAGTGTAATGCCTGACACACAGTACATTTAGAGTTATGTCATGTCTTTAAAAAGTAGTTATTATTGGTTTCCATAACATCATTATGAGGTCCTTTTAGGCTACTTCTTGCATCCAATAAACTGTCTAAAATGGTCAAACAAGAATAAACTTGTAAAGTTCAGCAATCTAAGGGTAGAATACACTTAATTTCAGTAGGGGGTACATTCAGAAACTTTTCTTTAGGAAATAAATTCCTAAGTTTATATTGCAGTTATAAGCTTTCATATAATCTTAATGATGATATTACTTTAATAGGGCACACTATTCTCTATCTATGTAGACACTACATCTGTTAAACAAGAAACATACGTTAGCTATTTAAAATATTGAATTATGAGTCAGAAAAACCTTGGGTTCCTACGCTAGCTCTATTACTTATTAGTCATGCAATCTTTTGCAAGTCACATAGTATCTCTGAGCTTATTTCCTCACTTATATAAAACAATTATCCTTGCCCTTGAATGAAGTATCTGTGAAAACACTTTGAGAATGTAAGATAGTTCTTGAATTACTATTAATAATGTACACCAACTTGAGAAAAACAGTCATCAAGCAATGATATTTTACATGTCAATGCAATAAACTGTAAATACATTTGGAATCCAAATATTTCAGGTACTGAAGTAGTGAAATTTGGGAATTTCATATGCCACTATAGAAAAAACTCCTCTCTGACTTCCAAATTCCCCTGAGGAAAAGGCTGTTGCAACAGTGAAATGGCTTTTCTGGCCTATCTCGTTTTTGACTGACATTTAAATATCAAAGACAAAATAAAAGGAAAAAAAGCCACATGCAGCTTTTCCTGTAGAACTAATGTGTGAAAAGCAGTGTCTACATTTGATGTGTGCCAAAAGCAAATTTGAACAGTTAAAGGAAGAATCAGGATTAGGTGCCACTGCATGTTTGCCCTATTTCCAGAGTGGCTACACACCAAGTGAGTTTTAGTCTCCATTATCTTGACACCTTTGAGTTTAAACCAGTCTACCATGAGATTTTGGCACACCCACAGTGCCTCTAGGCAGTTTCCTTATGCAACACGTTGTCTGTTTTTTCTTTCTCGTGACAATAAACATGATTTCCAAGTGACACAATTATGGTATCCCAAACATATAGAAATCACATTATTTCCCCCCAGAAACCAGGATTTGTGTGAAATTAAAATGTGTTACATAGGAGGATCAGTTGTTTAGCCGGACAAATACAGAAATATGTATTTCTTAAAGAAAGTCTCATTTGATACCTGCTGTCAATTTCCTGGATTCTGCCTATCATTTTGGCTGAGGGTTGGCACTTCAAAAAGAGTGCAAATGAAACCCACCTCTATTCTGCCATTGACACGCATTGGCAGGTGTCTTTTTGACAGGTGTCATTCTGCTGTTTCTATATAAAGGCACTTTTTGTTCCTTCTGGGCATTTTCCCTCTGGCATTTTCCTCCAGTAACTTCTTGTTTCCTATCATGGCCAATTTGTTTGAAAACTATATTGTTGCTGATCAGCTTCTTTCTCTAAGGGAAGAGTAAGGAAAGAATGACCTGTTGGAATATCATTTTTATAAAAACATGCCATCTGTGGGTCATAGATGGAGTATAGGTGATGGAGTTGCTGATGGGACTTGAAGAGAGAGGTATTTTTAGGACTCTAGAAGAGAGAAAGGCCCTGGCCCCTTTAGCAGTAGTTCTTCTTTAATAAAGAAATGGCAGCCAAGTTTTCTGATTGGTGTGGCTTTCTAATGTTGGCTTTCCAGGAGTTTGCTTCTTTAGATTTGTTTCCAGTGGGCTAAAGCCTCCCCTTGCCATTTCCAGAATAGCTATGTTGTTCTGCAACAGAAGGTAGGACATGTGTAGGCCATCAATGTAGTTTCTTAATCCAGGTTCATTGGCACTACGGTAAATAGACATCTCTCCATGAGTCTGATGGCATTATTATAATTTTGATTATTATTATTTTTTTGAGTCAGAGTCTCACACTGTTACCTGGGCTGGAGTACATGCAATGACACCATCTAGGCTCACTGCAACCTCTCTCTCCCAGGTTCAAGAGATCCTCCTGTCTCAGCCTCCCGAGTAGCTGGGATTACCGGCGCCTGCCACCACGCCTGCTAATTCTTTGTATTTTTAGTAGAGACGAGGTTTCACTATATTGGCCAGGCTGGTCTTGAACTCCAGACCTCGTGATCCGCCCGCTTCAGCCTCCCAAAGTGCTGAGATTACAGGCGTGAGTCACCGTGCCTGGTGTGTTCTGATTTTTACATAAGCATTTGAATGGGAAAATCAGAGGAGACATACTAGGCATTACTATCTTGCCATTATAATCTGCATTAGCAACTACTTAAGTGTTACTTTCCAATTTTTCATTCCATTGTTGGCTTATTAAGAAATTATGGTGCTTATTAATATCTATTCTGTATTTCTCCTGAGATAGTGTGTTTTCACTCCTAAACAAAATTGAGCCTGCCATGTGAGAATCTTCTTACTGGCATACTGCCACCCACAGCAACTTTCACTTGCTTTGGAGATTATCATCACTGCTTGCTGAAGAATAAGGACAAAGAAAACTGGGATTTAGTTTCAGTAATATGACTTCCTTGTTAAAAGATCCATGAGAATGGGCATGCTGTATTTCTTGATAATTTCTGCTTTGCCAGCATTGCCATAATAGCTGACATGTAATAGACACATAATAAATGTGTTGAAAGAACTCCTCATGTTTCTGAAAATTGTATCTCAAGCCCTAAGATTAGAGTGATGCTCTGGAGGCTGTATTTCTTTTTGGGGAAAAAGTTTATATAAAGAGGGTTTTTCCCCCCATTAAAAAGTATACAAAAGAGTGTTTCAAAAATAATGCGTGAAAAATAATGTCCCAAAAAATACAAATATGCCTCAAAAATGTCTCAGAAGAAGACATACATGCAACCAACAAGCATATAAAAATAGCTCAATGAACTGTTCATTAAAGAAATGCAAATTAAAACCATAATGTGATACCATCTCACATTAGTCAGAATGGCTATTATTAAAAAGTAAAAAAAAAAAAAAAACAGATGCTGGTGAGGTTGTGGAGAAAAAGGAACGCTTATATACCATTGGTGGGAGTGTATATTAGTTCAACCATTGTGGAAGACAGCGTGGCAATTCCTCAAAGACCTAAAGACAGAACTACCATTAGACCCAGCAATCCCATTATAGAGTATATACCTAAAGGAATATAAATTGTTCAATTATAAAGACAAATGCATGTGCATGTTAATTGCAGCACTATTCGCAATAGCAAAGACATGGCATCAACCCAAATGCCCATCAGTGATAGACTGGATAAATAAAATGTAGTACCTATCCACCATGGAATGCTATGCAGCCATAAAAAAGAATGATATCATGTCCTTTGCATGGACATGGGTGGATCTAGAGGACATTATTCTTAGCAAACTATCTCTGGAGCAGAAAACCAAATACCATATGTTCTGACTTAGAAGTGAGAGCTAAATGATGAGAATACATGGAACAGAGGGGAACAACACACACTGGAGCCTATCAAAGGGTAAATGGTGAGAGGAGGTGGAGGATCAGGAAAAATAACTAATGGATATTACATTTAATATCTGGATGATGAAATAATCTGTACAACAAATCCCCATGACACACGTTTACCTATGTAACTAGCCTACACATGTACCCCTGGACTTAAAAGCTTTTAAAAATATATTTACCATATAAGGGAAAACATTAGACCATAGGTCACGTGAGCTGAGACGCTGGAGATAGACTGAGTTAAGCTTTTCCTGCAGTGCCTTTGGATCAGATTCAAAATTGGGCTACGGGACTAGTAATAGCACTATATCTTGAATATTGGGCAGATTTTATGAACTGATAACATTTAAAGCACATAGTAAGTGAAAAAAAGAAAAGAAGTTCTTATTAAGTGGCAGGGTGGAGGTAGAGATACCTAGATGTAAATCTAGATATTTCAATTTCCTTTCTTTAGAAGCTTCAGGTCTGCAAATTTGATATTAAGAAGGCAAGACCGCCTAACTTGACAGTTTAGCTTCAGCTTACCATTTCACTCTTTTCAAAAGTTTGTTGCTAGGATTTGAGATGTTCCTTAGCTTTCTCTAACCCCCAAAAAGTCTGGCCCATGGGATTTTGTGCAGAGAGTTTATTTATTTACTTACTTTTATTTGTTTGTTTTTAAGGCAGAGTCTCGCTCTGTTACCCAGGCTGGAGTGCAATGGCGTGATCTCAGCTCACTGCACCTTCTGCCTCCTGGGTTCAAGCAACTCTGCCTCAACATCCCGAGTAGGTGGGATTACAGGCTTCTGCCACAACACCTGGCTAATTTTTGTATTTTTAGTAGAGATGGGTTTTCACCATATCGGTAAGGCTGGTCGTGGACTCCTGATCTTGTTATCCACCCGCCTCTGCCTTCCAAAGTGCTGGGATTACAGGCGTGAGCCAGTGCACCCAGCCAGAGAGTTTATTTTTGAAAGTTATTCCAAGAAGAAGAGCAGGAGACTGAGACATGTGGAGTAAGGCATCTGATTTAAAACAAACAAAAAATCAAAAAACACTGATGAGCAGAGAACAAATTATATGCAGCAACATTAATTCATTAAATCTTGAATGTGTATATTTATGTGTATATCTGGCAATGGTGGAGTAAATAGAATGCTTAAGGATATTCAGAATGACCAAGTTAAAGAAGGTACAACTCAGAGTTGGTTTTGTTACCGGTAAACAGCATTGGTTATGGGGAATAAGGCTAAAACATACTACAGTGAGTTGTGATTTAATGCTCCTTGTGGAAATTATCATTCTCCAAACATTTCACCCTTTATCTCTCCTCTTCCACACTCCTGTCTTCTTTCTTTTAGAACACACACACACACACACACACACACACACACACACACACAACACACGAGCATGTGCACATGCACAGCACACCCAATTTTGCAGGTGCCCAGATAAAAACAAAGTAAAAGGCAAGTCTCATTAGAAGGTTGCTACTTTATTTCCCTTGAGTCAGCCTGAGTTTTGCTCTACCTCTGGGATAGGAGCAATATCTGAATTTTGTTACTGGTTAATTTGATCCACAAATTTTAAAGCAAATTCCTGCTTTGTTCTATACCGTACATCAATTAAGACGTGAGTACATTTTCAAATCTTTCCCAATCCTTAGAGAATGTGTTCCCATGATTTTCAGCAGGGTCTTTTGAGTGCTATTTAAAATTTCAACCAGTTTTCTGTCTGGTTGTTATTGGTGGCTATAGGTCCAAGTTGTGAATTTAGCAGAGAAATATACACACTAGAGATTTAGAAACTATTGGTCTATATAATATAAAATAGTTCCAGTTACAGACATAAATGAGAATGTCCAGAGAGATTGTATAGAATTAGGAAATAAGAAGTCTGAGAATGGAACCTTGGGGGAACCACAACGCTTAAGGGGAAGTAAGAGAAAAAAGGATAAATGAAAGAAACCAATGAATCTGTTACAAAGCTATGAGGAAAGCCAAGATCAAGCGGTATCATGAAAGCCAAGGAAAGAAAGATTTTCTAGGAGAACAAAGTCAACAGGATCAAATGCCAGTGAGAGGGAAAATAAAGTGGAGAGATAACTAAAAGGAGACCATTTAATTTGTACATGCGAGCAAAGGTTTCAGTAGAGTTTTGAAAGTGGCAGTAAGATGACTGTGGGTTGAAGAGTGAGGGAGAAGTAAGCTTGTCTTTCAAAAACTTTAATGTTATGGTAAGGAAAAATACAACAGAGAAGTAGAATTCAAGAAAGACTTTGTCATTATTGTTGATGGCTTTGTTTTATTTTAAAATAAAAAATACTTCAGCATGATGGATAGAGAGGGAAGAAAGAAAAGAGAAAAAGAAAATAAACTTTGCATTGTGTAGGAAAGGATGAGATGAGGCATAATAAGGTGGAGGAATTTGTCTTGGTAAGGCACAGGGACATTGTCCACTGGGAAAAGAAGGAGATTAGGTTTTAAGTGAATTGAGAAATCATTGGAGGTATGGGGAAGAAAAGAAATCGTACAAGGCATAGGTTTGTTGGCACAAAAAAAATCTACTTTTTAAATTATTATTATACTTTAAGTTCTGAGATACATGTGCAGAACATGCAGGTTTGTTACATAGGTGTGCACATGCCATGGTGGTTTGCTCCACCCATCAACCCGTCATCTACATTAGGTATTTCTCCTAATGCTTTCCCTCCCCTAGCTCCCACCCCCTAACAGGCCCTGGTGTGTGATGTTCCCCTCCCTACATCCATGTGTTCTCATTACTCAACTCCCACTTATGAGTGAGAACATGCGGTGTTTGGTTTTCTGTTCTTGTGTCAGTTTGCTGAGAATGATGGTTTCAAGGTTCACCCATGTCCCTGCAAAGAACATGAACTCATTGTTTTTTATGGCTGGATGGTATTCCATGGTGTATATGTGCCACATTTTCTTTATCTAATCTATCATTGATGGGCATTTGGGTTGGTTCCAAGTCTTTGCTATTGTGAACAGTGCTGCAATAAACATATGTGTGCATGTGTCTTTATAGTAGAATGATTTATAATCCTTTGGGTATATATCCAGTAATGGGATTGCTGGGTCAAATGGTATTTCTGTTTCTAGATCCTTGAGGAATCAACACACTGTCTTCCACAATGGTTGAACTAATTTACACTCCCATCAAGAGTGTAAAGGTGTTCCTATTTCTCCACATCCTCTCCAGCATCTGTTTTCTCCATACTTTTTGATGATCACTATTCCAACAGGCATGAGATGGTATCTCAATGTGGTTTTGATTTGGATTTCTCTAATGACCAGTGATGATGAGCTTTTTTTTCATGTTTGTTGGCCGCATAAATGTCTTCTTTTGAGAAGTCTCTGTTCATATCCTTCACCCAATTTTTGATGGGGTTGTTTGTTTTTTTCTTATAAATTTGTTTAAATTCTGTGTAGATTCTGGATATTAGCCCTTTGTCAGATGGATAGATTGCAAACATTTTCTCTTATTCCATAAGTTGCCTGTTTACTCTGATGATGGTTTATTTTGCTGTGCAGTAGCTCTTTAGTTTAATTATATCCCATTTGTCTATTTTGGCTTTTGTTGCCGTTGCTTTTGGTGTTTTAGACATGGAGTCTTTGCACATGCCTATGTCCTAATTGGTAATGCCTAAGTTCTCTTCTAGAGTTTTTATGGTTTTAGGTCTTATGTCTATGTCTTTAAACCATCTTGAGTTAATTTTTGTATAAGGAGTAAGGAAGGGGTCCAGTTTCAGTTTTCTACATATGGCTAGCCAGGTTTCCCAACACCATTTATTAAACAGGGAATCCTTTCCCCATTGCTTATTTTTGTCAGGTTTGTCAAAGATCAGATGGTTGTAGATGTGTGGTGTTATTTCTGAGACCTCTGTTCTGTTCCATTGGTGTATGTATATCCGTTTTAGTACCAGTACTGTGGTGTTTTGGTTACTATAGCATTGTAGTATAATTCAAAGTCAGGTAGTGCGATGTCTCCAGCTTTGTTCTTTTTGCTTCGGATTGTCTTGGCTATATGGGCTTTTTTTTTGGTTCCATATAAAATTTAAAGAAATTTTTTCTAATTGTGTGAAGAAAGTCAATGTTAGCTTGATGGGGATAGCATTGAATCTATAAATTACTTTGGACAGGATGACCCTTTTCACGATCTTGATCCTTCTTATCCATGAGCATGAAATGTTTTTCCATTTCTTTGTGTCTTCTTATTTCCTTGAGCCGTGGTTTGTAGTTCTTCTTTAAGAGATCCTTCACATCCCTTATAGGTTGTATTCCTAGGTATTTTATTCTCTTTGTAGTGATTGTGAATGGGAGTTCACTCATGATTTGGTGTTCTGTTTTTCTATTATTGGTGTATAGGAATGCTTGTGAATTTTGCACATTGATTTTGTATCCTGAGACTTTGCTGAAGTTGCTTATCAGTTTAAGGAGATTTAGGGCTGAGACAATGGGGTTTTCTAAATATACAGTGATGTCATCTGCAAACAAGTACAATTTGACTTGCTCTTCTTCTATTTGAATTCCATTCATTTCTTTCTCTTGCCTGATTGCCCCGGCCAGAATTCCAATACTATGTTGAATTGAATAGGAGTGGTGAGAAAGGGCATCCTTGTCTTGAGCTGGTTTTCAAAAAGAATACTTCCAGCTTTTGCCCATTCGGTATGATATTGGGTGTGGGTTTGTCATAAATAGCTCTTACTATTTTAAGAAACGTTCCATCAACACCTGGTTTATTGAGAAAATTTAGCTGAAGCTGTGTTAAATTTTATTGAAGGTCTTTTCTTCATCTATTGAGATAATCATGTGGTTTTTGTCTTTGGTTCTGTTTATGTGATGGATTACGTTTATTGATTCGCATATGTTGAACCAGCCTTGCATCCTAGGGATAAAGATGACTTGATCGTGATGGACAAGCTTTTGGATTTGCTGCTAAATTTAATTTGACAGTATTTTACTCAGGATTTTCTCATCAATGTTCATCAGGGATATAGGCCTGAAGTTTTCTTTTTTTGTTGTGTTTCTGCCAGGTTTTGGTATCAGGATGATGCTGGTCTCATAAAATGAGTTAGGGAGGAGTTCCTTTTTTCTGTTGTTTGGAATAGTTTCAGAAGGAATGGTACCAGCTCCTCTTTGTACATCTGGTAAAATTTGGCTATGAATCTGTCTGGTCCTGGGCTTTTCTTGGTTGGTAGGTTATTAATTACTGCCTTAATTTTAGACCTTGTTATTAGTCTATTCAGGGATTCAACTTCTTCCTGTCAGTCTTGGGAGGGTGTATGTGTCAAGGAATTTATCCATTACTTCCAGGTTTTCTAATTTATTTGTGTAGAGGGGTTTATAATATACTCCGATGGTACTTGGTATTTCTGTAGGATCAGTGGTGATCTCTCCTTTATAATTTTTATTATATCTATTTAATTCTTCTCTCTTTTCTTCTTTATTATTCTAGCTAGCAGTCTATCTATTTTGCTGATCTTTTCAAAATACCACCTTCTGGATTCATTGATTTTTTTTTAAGGATTTTTTTGTGTCTCCATCTCCTTCAGTTCTGCTCTGATCTTAGTTATTTCTTGTCTTCTGCTAGCTTTTGAATTTGTTTGCTCTTGCTTCTCTGGTTCTTTTAATTGCCATGTTAGGGTGTCAGTTTTAGATCTTTCCTGCTTTCTCCTGTGGGCATTTAGTCCTATAAATTTTCCTCTAAACAGTGCTTTAGCTGTGTCCCAGATTCTGGTATGTTGTGTCTTTGTTCTCATTGGTTTCAAAAAACATATTTCTTTCTGCCTTAATTTCATTATTTACCCAGTGGTCATTCAGAAGCAAGTTGTTCAGTTTCCATGTAGTTGTGCCATTTTGAGTGAGTTTCTTAATCCTGAGTTCTAATTTGATTGCACTATGGTCTGAGAGACTGGTTATGATTTTCATTCTTTTGCATTTGCTAAGAAGTTATTTACTTCCAATTATGTGGTCGATTTTAGAATAAGTTCGATGTGGTGCTGAGAAGAATGTATATTCTGTGGATTTGGAGTGGAGAGTTCTGTAGATGTCTATTAGGTCCTGTTGGTCCAGAGCTGAGTTCAAGTCCTGAATATCCTTGCTAATTTTCTTTCTCACTGATCTGTCTAATATTGACAATGGAGAGCTAAAGTCTCCCACTATTATTGGAACCCCTCTTCTTTTTTGCTTTCCATTTGCTTGGTAAATATTCCTCCATCTCTTTATTTTGAGCCTATATGTGTCTTTGCATGGAGATGGGTCTCCTCAATACAGTGCATGATAAAGGCTAAGTCTCTTTGTAAGTCTCTGAGAATTTGCTTTATGAACCTGGGTGCTCATGTATTTGGTGCATACATGTTTAGGATAATTAGCTCTTGTTGCATTGATCCCTTTACCATTATGTAATGCCCTTTTTTGTCTTTTTTGATCTTTGTTGGCTTAAAGTTTGTTTTATCAGAGACTACGATTGGAACCCCTCTTCTTTTTTGCTTTCCATTTGCTTGGTAAATATTCCTCCATCTCTTTATTTTGAGCCTATATGTGTCTTTGCACGGAGATGGGTCTCCTCAATACGGTGTATGATGGGTCTTGACTCTTTATCCAATTTACCAGTCTGTGTCTTTTAATTGGGGCATTTAGCCCAGTTACATTTAAGTTTAATATTGTTATGTATGAATTTGATTCTGTCATTATGACGCTATCTGGTAATATTGCTCGTTAGTTGATGCAGTTTCTTCATGGTGTCTATGGTCTTTACAATTTGGTATGTTTTTGCAGTGGCTGGTACTGGTTGTTTCTTTCCATGTTTAGTGCTTCCTTCAGGAGCTCTTGTAAGGCAGGCCTGGTGGTGACAAAATCTCTCAGCATTTGCTTGTCTGTAAAGGACTGTATTTCTCCTTCACTTATGAAGCTTAATTTGTCTTAGATATGAAATACAAAATTCTAGGTTGAAAATTCTTTTCTTTAAGATTGTTGAATATTGGCCCCACTCTCTCCTGGCTTGTAGGGTTTCTTCAGAGAGATCCCTGGTTAGTCTGATGGGCTTCCCTTTATTGGTAACCTTTCCTTTCTCTCTGGAAGCTCTTAACATTTTCCTTCATTTCAACCTTGGTGAATCTGACAATTATGTGTCTTGGGGTTGCTCTTCTTGAGGACTATCTTTGTGATGTTCTATTTCCTGAATTTGATTGTTGGCCTGTTTTGCTAGATTGGGGAAATTATTCTGAATAATATCCTGAAGAGTGTTTTCCAACTTGATTCCATACTCCCTGTTACTTTCAGGTACACCAATCAAATGTAGGTTTGGTCTTTTCATATAGTCTCATATTTCATGGAGGCTTTTTTCATTTAGTTTCATTCTTTTTTTCTCTAATCTTGTTTTCACAATTTATTTCATTAAGTTGATCTTCAATCTCTGATACCCTTTCTTTTGCTTGATCGATTCAGCTATTGATACTTGTGTATCCTTCACAAAGTTCTCATGTTGTGTTTTTCAGCTCTGTCAGGTCATTTATGTTCTTCTCTAAACTGGTTATTCTCGTTAGTAATTCCTCTAACCTTTTCCCAAGGTTTGTAGCTTCCTTGCATTGGGTTAGAACGTGCTCCTTTAGCTGTAAGGAGTTTGTTATTACCCACCTTCTGAAGCCTGCTTCTATCAATTAGTCAAACTCATTCTCCATCCAGTTTTGTTCTCTTGCTGGTGAGGAGTTGTAATCCTTTGAAGAAGAAGAGGCATTCTAGTTTTTGGAATTTTTGGCCTTTTTGTGATGGGTTTTCCTTATCTTCATGGACTTATCTACCTTTGGTCTTTGATGTTGGTGATCTTTGGATGGGGTTTCTGTGTGAAAATCCTTCTTGTTGATGTTGATGCTATTCCTTTCTGTTTTTTAGTTTTCCTTCTAACAGGCCCCTCTGCTACAGGTCTGCTGGAGTTTGCTGGAGGTACACTCTGGACACTGTTTGCTTGGGTATCACCAGCAGAGGCTGCAGAATAGCAAAGATTGCTGCCTGTTTTTCCTTTAGAAGCTACCTCCCAGAGAGGCACCTGCCAGATGCCAGCCAGAGCTCTTCTGTATGAGATGTCTATCATCCCCTGCTGGGAGGTGTCTCCCAGTCAGGAGTCATGGGGGTCAGAGACCCACTCGAGGAGGCAGTCTGTCTCTTAGCAGAGCTCAAGCACTGTACTGGGACATCTGCTGCTCTCTTCAGAGCTGGCAGGCAGAAATGTTTATGTCTGCTAAAGCTGCAGCCACAGCTGCCCCTTCCCTCAGGTTCTCTGTCCCAGGGAGATGGGAATTTTATCTATAAGCCCCTGACTGGGGCTGTTGCCTTTCTTTCAGAGTTGCCCTGCCTAGAGAGGAGGAATCTACAGAGGCAGTTTGGCTACAGTGGCTTTGCTGAGCTGCAATGGGCTCTGCCCAGTTTGAACTCCCCAGTGGCTTTGTTTACACTCTGAGGGGGAAAAGGCCTATTCAAGCCTCAGCAATGGTGGATACCCCTCCCCCCAAGAAGCTCGAGCTTCTCAGGTGGATTTCAGACTGCTGTGCTGGTAGCAAAAATTTCAAGCCAGTGGGTCTTAGCTTGCTGGGCTCTGTGGGGCTGGGGTCCACTGAGCTAGACCACTTGGCTCCCTGGCTTCAACCCCTTTTCCAAAGGAGTAAATGGTTCTGTCTCACTGGCATTCCAGGCACCATTGGGGTATGAAAACTAAACTCCTGCGCTAGCTCAGTGTCTGCCCAAAATGGCTGCCCAGTCTTGTGCTTGAAACCCAGGGTCCTGGTGGTGTAGGTACCAGAGGGAATCTCCTGGTCTGTGGGTTGCAAAGACAGTGAGATAAGCACAGTATCTCGGCCAGAGTACACCATTTCTCATGGCACAGTCCCTCATGGCTTCCCTTGGCTAAGGGAGAGAGTTCCCCAACCCCTTGCACTTCCTGGGTGAGGCAATGACCCACTCTGCTTTGGCTCATCCTCCTTGGGTTGCACCCACTGTCTAATCAGTCCCAATGAGATGCACCAGGTACCTCAGTTAGAAATGCAGAAATCACCTGCCTTCTGCATTGATCTCACTGGGAGCTGCAGACTGGAACTGTTCCTATTTGGCCAACTTGCCAGCCACCACATGTCTACTATTATCTCCTTTCTTTTTGTAGTAGATAACATGTATGAGCCAAGTAATAAATATGTTTTAGTTTTTAAATTATTTTCTAAAAGTCATTGAGATAATTTATAACTAAACTATTAAGAAATCATAGAAACTATTGATTCTTATATGACAGTTTGTTTCACAGTTTGGTAACTTTTAATTTGCCTTTTTCTGTGAGAAATTTTAGAAAGCACAAATTTTCTTAATATTTTCACATAATGCTCCTTCATTTTAATTAAATAGAAATGGATTTGAAGTTCACCATATTTTAAATTTTCATATGTATTTCAGTAAATGATACTTATTACATAAAATTTCCCACAGCAAAAAAGCATACTATTGAGAGTATATATTATGCTCTTTATGAAATGAAATGTTCTAAAATTTACATAGATATTGTGTTTCAAGGAAGGATTTTAATGACACAAGAAAATCAATATTGAATTGATAATTTTAAATGATAATTTTTCAGCTAAATCAATTTATTTTGGATTGTTTGCCTCCATCAGAATGCTAGTAATAGAATTTCAGTAATTTTCCTTCTTTATTATTCTTGTCTAATGCTTCGTTCTTAAAACTCTTTTATTTGAAAAGCTGGTTTTATAACTTTCTTATTACTCATTACATGTTTACCCATCATGTTTCTTAAACTACTCACAAAACTTTCAAAATGTCTTCCTTCATAATATTTGTTCTCAACATGAGTACAGTCAATAAATAATTTCTAAAATTCCTGTTCTTTTACATAAATGAAATCTCAGGTAAAACCTCTTACTTATAACAAGAAAAAATAGATGGTATGTTTGGATAGAAATACTCTGCATTTGCAGAAATAACATCATTACATTTTAAAGCAGGTATCTTTTCATAGATGGATTTAACTCTTTCTTTCTCCAAATGACATCTGTGTTTCACTTGTAGCAACGTACGCCCATGCTTTTCAATTGCAACATTTATTGCATAAATAAAAATTGATGAGTATATTAGTCCATTCTGATGCTGCTAGTAAAGACATACCCAAGACTGAGTAATTTATAAGGGAAAGAGGTTTAATTGACTAACAATTCAGCGTGGCTGGGGAGGCCTCAGGAAACTTACAATCATAGTAGAAGGGGAGGCAAACACATATTTCTTCACATGGTGCCAGCAAGGAGAAGCGCTGAGTGAAGGTGAGGAAACCCCTTATAAAACCATCAGATCTCATGAGAACTCACTATCACGAGAACAGCATGGAGGCAACTGCCACCATGATTCAATTTCCTTCCACCAGGTCCCTCCCATGAAATGTGGGGATTAGGAGAACTATAGTTCAAGATGAGAATTTGGTAGTGAGGACACAGCCAAACCATATTATCTCACTCCCAGCCCCTACCACATCTCATGTTCCTACATTTCAAAACACAATCATGCTTTCCTAACAGTCCCAAAGTCTTAAGCCATTCCAGCATTAGCTCAAAAGTTCAAGCCTAAAGTCTCATGAGACAAGGCAAATCCATCCCACCTATGAGCTTTTAAACTCAAAAGCAATCTAGTAACATTCTAGGTACAATGGGGTACAGGCATTGGGTAAACACACCAGTACCAAATGGGAGAACTTCAAGATTTAGCTGAAAGTAACTTCAAAAACCTAGAACTTTCATAAAAGATGGCAATCAGGCCATTATAGATATTGTTACTCTTATTGGGTCTTGCAAAAAGCAAAAAAATTATTTTTGCTTGTTTCTTTTCTATATCTTAGAAAATGTTAACAATCACGTAGATATTTAAACCAGTTTTTTTATAGACTAAATTTCAATTATGGGAAAACAATCTTAATAGAAAACATTAAGACTCATTTTAATCACAAACTTAAATTTCTACAGAAGCAAACATACAAATAATACACATACACAGATATAAATATGTATACTAGAACAACTTTAGACTGTAAATGAAAACTTACAGTATCCAAGAATCTAGGTGGAATTATGTTCTTTTATTACAATGGCCTACTGTATTTTTGAATGAATATGCAAGCCAACATCCAATTTCTCTCTTTCTTTAAAAAAGTAAAAATTTTTACTTTAGGTTTGGGGGTATATGTGGTTTTTGTTACATGGTAACCTCATGTCATGAGGGTTGTTGTACAGATTATTTCATCGCCCAGATATTAATCCTAGTACCCAATAGTTATTTTTTCTAAGCATCTCCTTCCTTTTACTTTCCACCCTCAGGTAGGCCCCAGTGTGTTGTTTCCCTCTCCGTGTCCATGTGTTCTCATCATTCACCTCCCACTTATAAGTGAGAACATATAGTGTCTGATTTTCCATTCCTGCATTAGTTTGCTGAAAATAATAGCTTCCAACTCCATCCATGTCGCTGCAAAAGACATTGTCTCATTTCTTTTTATGGCTGCATAGTATTTCATGGTGTATACGTATCACATTTTATCTAGTCTATCATTAATGGACATTTAGGTTGATTCTGTCTTTGCTATTGTGAATACTGTTTCAATGAACGTATGTGTGCATGTGTCTTTATAATAGAATGATTTATGTTCTTTTGTGCATATACACAGTAATGGGATTGCTGGGTCGGGTAACATTTCTGTCTTTAGGTCTTTGGGGAATTGCCACACTGTCCATCCATTAATTGTGGGAGTGATCACCTCAAGCTTTCTTGAGAATAAGGCGGGTACTTAAAAAGCATATCAGTAAACACAAGTGATACGTTTATTATGTTAAAAATGCTTGCCATCATTTGCTTCGAGGTTACTGTTGTCTTCTTATTTTTCTCAGTATAGTACATTCTTGATGTCTGCCAGCCTCTTTTTTTTTTTTTTTGTTTTTTCTTATATCCCTTAATTCTGGACATCCTTCAGGGTATAATCTTGGATATTTTAACCGTTCAGCTATTTCATCTCTCAAAAAGTTGAAACTACCACCTGTCAGCAAAAACTTAAACTTTGGCCTCAGTCATTGACTTTTGTCCCAAATAGCTTGCTTGCTCTCAATATTTCACAGCTCTTCAGCATGACACATATTTATATGTATTCTATTAATTTGTATGGTGACTAATTTTTGAAATTCTTGAGTAGGCCTACATTTTAAAGGCCATTGTCATCTCAAGGGAAGAGGCAGTTTTCCATTTCTTTTCCATCTTTCCAAAGCTCCTAGTAATGTGCTCTTAATATTATGGACATCTAATAATGGTGCTGAAAAGCAAACAACAGATGCTGGAGAGGATGATGTGGAGAAACAGGAATGCTTTTACACTGTTGGTGGGAGTGTGAATTAGTTCAACCATTGTGGAAGACAGTGTGGCAATTTCTCAATGATCTAGAGCCAGAAATACCATTTGACTCAGCAATCCCGTTATTTGGTATATACCCAAAGGATAATAAATCATTCTACTATAAAAACACATGCATGCATATGTTTATTGTAGCACTATTTACAATAGCAAAGACTTGGAACCAATGCAAATGCCCATCAATGATAGACTGGATAAAGAAAATGTGGTACATGGTTGAAGCTGGAAGCCATCATTCTCAGCAAACTAACACAGGAACAGAAAACCAAATACCACATGTTCTCAGTCATAAGTAGAGTTGAACAATGAGAACACATGGACACAGGGAGGGGACCAACACACATCAGGGCCTGTTGGGGAACGGGGGGCAAAGGGAGGAGAGCATAAGGACAAATACATAATGCATGCAGGGCTTAAAACCTAGGTGACAGGTTGATAGGTGCAGCAAAGCACCACGGCACATGTATACCTCTGTAACAAACCTGCACATTCTGCACATGTATTCAGGAACTTTAAGTAAAATTTAAAAAAGAAAGAAAGCAAGCAGCCAGGTTGCTTTATCTGAGTTTTACCCATCATTTCTGAGTTTCAAACATTTACATAGCACTGGCAATATTGAGATCAATAAGACTGTTCTTCATGGAACTCACAGTTTGGGAATGGGAGACAGATACGTAAACAAATTTAATCAATTTGCTAAGGGACATAATACAAGGTGCAGAGGTAACTCAGAGAGAGTAGTGAATGCCTAGCAGGAAGTGGGGAGGTAAGACTCAAGTATCTTCTGATATTTAGAAGTAAGAAAAGTAAAATATCCATATGATAGGCAGTAGGATGGTAAAGAAGGCCAGACAAAAGGCCTGGATAACGTATTTCTGAATAATTGAGAGCCTCCTGTAATATATTTTCTGACATGAGGTAGTTCTTTAGACAATGATGAAGCTCTCTTTTCAGAGTTGACTTGAACTATATCAGAGTCCTTGGGAGGTCATTTTATTCCCCTTGCAAATGTGTTTCAGCTGAGTTTCATTGAGTACAATAAACTGAAGGGAAAATTTAAAATACATAATGAAAATTAACATTTTACTAATTTTTATTTCATGGAGTTCATCTTTGAGTATATTAAAAATATCAGTAATCATTTTTTGCCTGAAATCAGATATTCTGGCATTTCAGTCTAATTTGAACCTCCTGGCAAATGTAGTACTACTTAGCTTCAGGAAAACTAACTGGAAACTAATTTCCGTTACCACTGCACTCTTTGAAGTTTTAATTTAAATGGAAATGTGAGGATTACAGAAATCTTGCATATTTTTGGTTGTTGTTTCAATTGGCAAATAGAAAAAAAGTGTAGGTAGATAATCATAATTTTTGGTAAATCTTACATAAATGCAGAAGAAAATTATAAACTATGAAAGCAAAGCTCGTCTTGATGCTTAAAGAGCCAAGAGAATTTTTTATTATAATTTTTTGCCTGAAAAAATAGTTTAAGTATTTCCTAGGTTTGCTAGGCTTAAAAATGACAGCTCTGGTTTTAGACATGTAATTGCTGCTTGGGAATAATTATTTGTTCAAATAAAATTTCTGTGCCAGTCTGCAAGTTTTTGCTGCCCTCTGTTGGCTGTCTGAGAAAACTACCAACTGCCTTCTAGTGATAAAGGAAAAATGAAACTTGAATAGAACCGAAAAGATTTTTAGGGGTCATTCAGTTCAACATCTGACCTCCACATGCAATCACTTATACATTTGAATTACTTTTTAAAAAGCAAGAAACGACCAGAAGAACTACTAGAAGCACAGATGTATGTGTGTAGGTAGTTAACAGCATCTTCAAAATTTCTTTCCTTCTTTTTTTTTTGGCAAGGTCTTGCTGTGTCATCTAGACTGGAGTGCAGTGGGCATGATCTCCGCCCACTGCAACCTCTGCCTCCAGGGTTCAAGCGATTCTCATGCCTCAGCCTCCCAAGTAGCTGGGACTACAGGTATGTGCCACCACACTCAGCTAATTTTTATATTTTTAGTAGAGACAGGTTTTCACCATGTTGGCCAGGCTCATCTTGAACTTCTGGCCTCAAGTTATCCACTCGCCTAAGCCTCCCAAATGCATTTTCAAAATTTTATTCATGGTATTGTCATCCATTTTAAAGCAAGAAAAAGTTCAGGCAAATAAATGCCAGAACAAGTCAGAATGTATTTTATTTTCCCAAATTTAAGCGCTCTAAAATACATTTAAATCATCTCTGAATATATGTATACAAACTAACAGCCCATACTTTCAATATAATCCACCATGTGGGCAAAACAAAAGAGATCACCAGTCCTTTTCCACTTGACAGACATTAAATGAAGAGCATGGGCTGGGTAACGCTTGTAATCCCAGCACTTTGGGAGGCTGAGGTGGGTGGATCGCTTCAAGTCAGGAGTTTAAGACCAGCCTGGCCAACATGGTGAAATTCCATCTCTACTAAAAACACAAAAAATTAGCTGGGCCTGGTAGTAGCAGGCACCTGTAATCCCCGCTACTTTGGAGGCTAACACAGGAGAATTATTTGAACCTGGGAGGCCAAGGTTGCAGTGAACGGAGATCATGCCACTACACTCCAGCAACAGAGCGAGACTCAGTCTCAAAAAATAAAATAAAATAAAATAAAATAAAATAAAATAAAATAAAATAAAATAATCAAAGACTGTTTTAGTCTGTTCTCACACTGCTAGTGAAGACATACACAAGACTGGGTAATTTATAAAGGAAAGAGGTTTAAGGGACTCACAGTTCCACGTGGGTGGGGAGGTCTCACAATCATGGCAGAAGCCAAATGAGGAGCAAAGTCATGTCTTACATGGCAGCAGGCAAGAGAGCTTGTTCAGGGGAACTCCCATTTACGAAACCATTAGATATCATGAGGCTTATTCACTACCATGAGAACAGTATGGGGGAAACTGCCCCGTGATTCAATTATCTCCATCTGACCCCACCCTTGACACATGGGGATTATTACAATTCACCGTGAGATTTGAATGGGGACACAGCCAAACCATATCAAAGGGCATGATTGCTCCCTTCATAAATTGGTCTTTGGGCTAATTGTCTTCTCTTTCTATAACTTGGTCCCTTTGATTTTTACGGTGAATAAAATAAGAAAATTTGTTCTGTGCATTATAGGCATGGTGAACATGCTCCAAAGAAAATGACACATCGGGGAAGCAGCAGCAAAGGACATTTCTGACGGCTTCAATCATTCGTTGGTTGTATTTAGAATTTGAAGAACAAACTCCCCATTCCCCATTTTTGCCACCCTTTCTTCCCAGCCTAGCTCTTTTGAATGTTGTGATTTATAATTAAACCGTGCTTTTCGCTCTCTAGTCATTCGCTTTTTCAGGAAGATTTGTTTCAACAACTGAATTCACCAAGTGAAAGATTTTTCTATAAATATCTCCATCAGAAATAAACATAGTACATAAATTGTATGCAAATTGAAAAATCTGAACTATCTCCAGTAAATGTGTAAATGTAACAAGAAAAATTTATGATCTGCTACATTATTATCCCTGTTATATAGCCTCTGAATAAAATGAAAGTGTGCAGGAAAATGGCTTTCAGATCAGACACACTGTTCCTCCTATAGTGCATGCTATATGAATCATTCACATAATAACGTAATATATTGTAGCAATTCAGAGCAGGAAACTCTGCTTATATTTGCATTATGACTGTACTAAGAAAAGGTTATAATAAAATATTCACATGCAGATAAAACAATTGGTATGCCAGAGTTTTGCTGAAAATTAGACTCTCATATTTTATTCCTACTCTTATTTTAACTTTGAAGAAATAGAAAAAATAATTATGTTCTGTATACTTAAATGACAAATACTGTTTTATGCTGTAAGATATATTAGTTAAATAATTTATCCCTCAAAGAAATATTTGCTTTATTTATTATATTGTTCACCTGTTGGGTTTAAATACACCTTCATTTTTATGTGTAGTGGTTTCTACATAAAAGCAGAAGTGAGATTCATAAAGGAAGAAAAGCTGGGAGAGCCCAGAGTGGCAGCAATTTTGTTGTATAAGAAGGAAACTCATAAATATCAGAAACGATGATTAGAAGTCTGTGTATATGAGTGGGTTGAAATAATGCTGTTTTAAAACCATGAATTTTTGGCCTATGTTTAGATAAATTTATGGGGCAGAAATTAGAGGAGAAAAATGAAATCCACCTACCACTGAACATTTTGTTTTAATTAGTGCCATATGATATAACCACAGAGGGTGGATAATAGCGAAAAATCCTACTGGCTTAATGAAAAGGTGCTAGGCAAGTGATTCATCTTAATCATGGTTAAGGACTTTAATATTACATCATTTACTACATATGCAACCTAGAAAAAGAGAACTGAGAATCCCAAAGAAATTTTTTCAAAAGATTTATAACTATGTAAGACAGTTGGAATAGTAAGAAAATTTTTCCCCTGAAGAGAGTAGAATATCCAGTATACAAAATAGTTTTCATGTGCTGTTTTGCTTAAAGGAATAAATAGGCACTTTAAGAGTTAGAAGTAAAATAAGTATGTAAACATATCTTCATCAATAACTATAAGCGCTCCACTGAAAATTCAAGGATCAGTGTCCTAAAAAGAAGAAGAGTCTTTCGTTTGTTTTGTTCTTTATTGTCTGACAGAGTATTTGTGTATTGTGGGTTATTATACTATTTGAGAAAATAAAAGAACGGTTTCTCTGTTTTAACTTATAAAATTAGAACAAAACTTCTGAACACTTAATTTTTTTCCTTGGGTTGATCCTCGAGTTTCATGTGTATATCCATAGTTCATAGGTTTATTGAACTTATGTGTGTGTAAATCATGAATATATAAAAGCACATATGCTTTTGTATGTCCACATATGCCTATATGGACATATACTTTCTTAGAGACTCAAAACAAAGCACAGAAAAAGAAATCATTTATAGGGATATTTATACATAACGTTTGTTAGTTAAAAAATTAATTACAAAAAATAATGCATGATTCCTTCAAAATAATTCAATATTTGTGAGGTAAAAATGTGCAAAGTCGTTTGTCACCTTCTCCTCATCCTAATAAGGGATTTCTATTTGTGATCCAATGTGTATCCCTCCAGAACTCTCTTTTGCTCTTGCTCTCTCTGTTATCTCATATATTAGGGGTATGTTTGCATGTATGTGTTTGTGAAAGAGACAAAGAGAGAAAAGGAGGGAGAGAGAACATTCATTGGGCTACTTGGTACTTTAGTAATTTACCGTGGGCATCTAATTATTTTAGTACATATAGATCTACAAAATTATTTTTAAAGTACATAATATCCAAAACTATTGATAATTTTGTTTAAAAAAGTTTTGTCTGACAAATGAAAAATTTCATATATTAAAGGTGTATATCACAATGTATGTGTGTGTGTACACACACACACACACATTATACAATGTCCTTCAGGTCCATTCGTGTTGTGACAAATGACAGGATTTTCTTATCTTTTATTGTTATATTTGCTTTTCTTCTTTCATATATATATGTCTACACACACATTTGGAGTGAATAATACAGCTAATCAATAAATCTATTGTCTCAAATACTTTTTGTGATGAGAACATTTAAAATTTACTCTCTCTGCAATTTTCAAGTATATAATAATTATTATTTACTGCAGTCATTCTGCACAATAGATCTCCAGACTGTATTCCTTCTATCTAACCAACATTTTGAACCCTTTAATCAACATCTCTTCAACCTCCCCATCCCTCCATCAGACCTTGGTAATCAACATTTTACTCTATTTCTATGAGTTTGACTATTTTGGATTCCACGTACAAGTGAGAAGTGGCATTTGCCTTTCTGTGTCTGACTAATTTTATTTAAAATAACATCCTTCAGGTTCATTCATGTTGTGACAAATGAAAGCATTTCCTTCTTTTTATTATTTTATCATTATTTTTTCTTTTCTTCTTTCGTTTTATAATTGAATAGCATTTCATTGTCTATATAGACATTTTTAAGCCATTCGTCCTTTAATGAATACTTAGGTTGATTCCCTGTCTCGGCTATCGTGAATAATGCTGCTATGTACATGGGAGTACAGATGTCTCTTTGACATTCTTACTTTATTTTCTCTTAATCATTTCTTACTGATACACAGTTAGGCTGTTTTCAATCTATCACTATTACAAACAACATTAGAAAAAACACTCAATTACGTATGTATGTATAATTGTGGATGTTTTCGAACTTTTCTGTGGAACAGATGCCTAAAAGTACTCTGCTAGGTCAAATGGTAAGCATAAAATATTTCCAAAGAACCTCATCTAATATCTAGTGCACCCAGACAAATATTAACCTTGTGATTACAGAAACTATAAGGGATACTTCTTACCCTTGTTTGTCCATTCTGGGAATCAGAATCCTGTCTGCAATAGTCAGGAGGTCAACTTAGCCCATTGTTATGCACACCAAAAACGTATATGACTTTTTTGAAGAGAAAATAATTGTTTAATTGAATTTGGCTGTCTCTATGAATACTACATAATTCTCCATTACCTATATCAATTATTTATGTGTGTGTGCAGGCAAAATAATTGTTTCAGTTTGGCTGTCTCTATGCATATCATATATTTCTCTGCACTGTTTTTGAGATATATTAGTCATGTCATGTTATTAATGCAATAGATTTTAGTCTCGTTGTTTATGTTCATTTTCAAGTACTGTTTTATTTGATTTCCATGACATTCTGGCCATATCAGGATTGTTATATATTTGCATAGAGGTCTTATGAGTTTGCATGAAATTTTTTTTAATAAAATCTTTATCAAATTACTTTGACCTGAGGCTCTGCTTCTGTCCAACATGATATGCCCAACACACTATGCCCAACACAACTTTTCACTTTATTCATTCACCTGGGAATGACAGTTCCACCACGGCTGTATTTAAGCACTTTGCAGAGTGTGGAATCTTTATTTTGTTAGCATTCCAGTACTGTAGTGATGAGAGGAGTATTCTAAACACTTTTGGGTTGAAGGCAAGGGGACCTAGGCTGATCAGGGATTGCACTGTGCCACAGCACATTCTTTATAATACTGTTAACAATCACTTGCTGCATACAGCCATCTGCCACCTCATCCCTAGCCCCATCCGTACTACCCAGGTCTATCAGCATCATCTCACACTCACTAAGCCACGTTAATAAGCACAGTGTCCTACACATAATAGGCATTCAGATATTTGTTTAATAATCTGTCCTACTGACAGATTATTCTACAATTAAGTTTGCCAAAACCCTGAAATATGCCACATTGTCATTTCACTTCGGAAAATGTGTAGTGCACTGATACAAATAAAACATGCTTCCTGAAAACATTGTGTTGTAGAAATCTGCCACATAATCTTGCTTTTCTCCCACAGATATGAAATGCTGGAGGTTGTTATAGGCCATTAAGTCACCTTTAAGAGCACCGGCTGCTATTGTTTGTCATTGTGCCCTTAGTATGCTCTTAGTTCTTTGTTGTCAGAGGAATGAATGGTTAGTATTTTAGCATAGTGGTTACAATTAGTATTATTAGGTATTTTGCATTAGTCACTATAAATGTGCTAACATCCATTAAAACATATGAGAATTATATCCTGTAGAAAATATCAACACTTAAAACATTGACCTTTTCAGTGTTCTAATATATCACATCTATCCGGGTTTCTCCTGAGTGCCTACTCTGAGTAATCTATAGGGAGCAAGTGAAATGGCCAGTCATTCTAAATACAAAATATTTAAAGTTCAACTATAAAAATAGTCAATGCCAAGACATAAATCATCATAAGCAGAGAACACTAGTTATCAAAAAAGAATTCGTCCTCAGTCACTTTAATTAGAACAGAAAATGACAGAGATGTAACCTCTTTTGATTCATGTAATGCCTACAGATTTGTGAACTGCCTGAGGTAGTGTTGGAGTTGTTATTAAATGTTATTCTACTGCCGATGAGTAATGATGTCTTGGACTCCAGGTTGGTGTGTGACATTTCTATTTTCTTCTCTATCCCATCACTTTTGATTAAAGACAGATGAAACATCAGTTCAGTAAGAATGCTTAGAGTTCAGTAAGAATGCATGTTCACTCATACATTCTTACTGAACTCTAAGCATTCTTACTGAAATGATGCTGCCTAATTTCAGTGCCTCATAAGACACTAAAAAGTGTCTGCCTAATTAAATATTATAACATTTCCCAAATGTTCAAGGATGAAGTAAGATACACAGACATAAAACCAGAAAATCCAAGGCCTTCTGTAAGTGTGGACTCTTTCTAAAGCTTTTTCTTATACTTTGAATGCCCTGTGTCTTTATACCATGGTCCTATTTGTCTTTCAAGTGAAGTTTTATGTTACTAATGATCAATCATAATCAAACTAGAGAAAGCTAAAGAACACATTCACATTATCTACAAATTGGTTATAACTTGAAATAAGCAACATGACAGACAGCTAGATTGAAAAGTGGGTCATCTGTCCCCTCTTTAGCTCCCACTGTTAGTTACATGAAAATTAGCTTAGGTGAGAGATCCAAATCCTCGAATTCTAAATGAATATATACATAGCTGCCATTTAATCCACTAAGTTTTTCAGAGTGTTATACATTAGAGTAACATAAGCCAACAGCAGAACTCCAAATATCAATCTTGTCTTCTCTGGATTCAGGAGCTAGAGCATATTTAAACCTGACAACCTATCTTTTCTATCCATTTAGCACACAATCTTGTTTGAGGTCTTCCTTTCTTTTCTCATGAGTCCTCACGGAGTCTCACTTGACTTTCCAGTGGTAGGATTTTGAAAGTAAATAAGCCATGTCTTTTTTCCCCTAACATCTAGGATTAAGCTGCTAATTTTATTCTTCCTTTCACTGTATTGACAAAACAAAAAAGCCAAACTCTGTAAAATATTTGAAGAGATTTTTTTTTCTGAGCCAAATTTGAGAAACATGGCCCATGACATAGCCTTGGGAGGTCCTGAGAACATGTGCCCAAGGTGACGAGGTTACAGGTTGGTTTTATACATTTTGAGGAGACATAAGACATCAATCAGTACACGTCAGGTATACATCGGATGGGTCCAGAAAGACACAACGACTCAAAGCAGGAGCTTAAAAGTCATAGGTGGACTCAAAGATTTTTTGATTGGCAATTGGTTGAAAAAGTTAACTTATTATCTTAAGACCTGGAATCAAGAGAAAAGAGTGTCTGGGTTAAGATAAGGCTCTGTGGAGACCAAGAATTTTATTATATAGATGACGTCTCATAGATAGCTACCCTTAGAGGTAATAGATGGCTTATGTTTTCTATTCAGACCCTGAAAAGGCATCAGACTCTCTGGAACAGAGCTGCTAAGGGAAGAGGAGTCTCTATAGAATGCAAAAGAGACAGCCATGCAGGACCATTCTAAAGATGTCAGTGAAATACATTTTGGCATAAAATACTCTGATTTTCTTCAGGGCCTGCTATTTGTCATGTGATGCTATACTAGAGTCAGTTTGAAATCTTGGTATCTTATTGGTACAAAGTCTTAACATCTCTGTTTCAATATTAATGCTGGTCAGTTGTGCCTGAATGCCAAAGGGAGGAAAATATAATGGGGCATATCTGACCCTCCTTTCCTATCATGACCTGAACTCATATTTCAGGACTTCTTTGGGTTTTCTTGGCCAAAAGCAGGGTCCATTCTTCCAACTGGGAGACTTAGAATTTTATTTTTGGATTACAACTGGATTTGACTTTGGCCTGCTCATTTAATCAGGGGCAAGGCCATCTCATCTCCCATACAGTATATGACTACATGAGTCATATAAGGAAGAGTGAAGAGGAGGAAATTGGTTAAAAAGAGAAGAGGGAATCAAGAGCAGAAAATTTTACCTTCCAATCTGCTGATAATACATGTTCTTTTTCCAGTAAAATGATATTCTTTTCTTGATGAACCTCTTGTATGTTTGTCCATCTTTTTTTTTCTTTCTAGTCTGACCTTTTTGGGCAATGATGCTAATTACCTACCCAATATTTGTACTCCTTGCATACCTTACCTAACAACAACCTAATTTTGGGTGAAATGAGTAGTGGCAAGGTACCTGGAGCAGTGGAAACTACATTTATCAGATTTTCTTGCCACTGGGCATGGTCGATCACTTTGTTCTGGCCAATGAGATGTAAGTGGAATTTTACTTTGGAAGGGTTTCAGACCAGCTATTTTTTTAATAATAAAAAGAGAAAGACTCAGGTATATTGAGTATTTTTCCCTTTGTTCTTCCCCTTTCTTCCTGCCTATGGTTAACAGAGTTAAAAAAATAAAAAAGAAGGAACTTAGCATAGTCAAGCCACGTTATCAGCCTTGGACTGCTGACTTATGGATTTATCTTTATGTAAAGATATACATTTTTATCCATTTAAGACATTATCTATCAAGTTTTTAATTAGTAGTTCTTGGAAGTAATTGTTGTCAACACAATCTATAAGAGAATTTCTTCTTCTTGGAGAGAGAGAAAGATACTAGTGACGAAGAGGAAAAAAAGGAGACAGAGAAAAATAGAAAGATGTATTTATCTATCTATATATATCCATATATATATATATATACACATATATATCCATATATAACAGACCCACAGCTAATATTATACCAAATGGGGAAAAACTGAAAGTCTTTCTTCTAATATCTGGAACATGACAAGGATGCCCACTTTCACCGCTTTTATTCAACATAGTACTGGAAGGTCTAGCAAGAGCAATTTGATTAGAGAACAATATAAAAGAAATCCAAACTGGAATAAAAAAACTCCATCTGTCCTTGTTGTAGATGATATTATCCTGTAGCTAAAAAAACCTGAAGACTACAAAAAAAAAAAAAAAAAACCTAATAGAACTGATAAATTCAGTGAAGTTGCAGAAAACAAAATTAGCACACAAAAATCAGTAGCATTTCTACATGCAAACAATAAACAATCTAAAAATTAATTTTATTCACAATAGCAACACATAAAATTAATGCCTACTTGTGAAATATTGTGAAAAATGACAAAACACTGATGATAATACCAAAAAATGAAGATATTTCATGTTTATGTATTGGAAGAATCAATTTTTAAAATGTACGCAATACCCAATGCAAGCTACAGATTTAATACAACCCCTCTCAAAATACCAATGACATTCTTCACAGAAATTTAAAAAACCCTAAAATTTATATGAAAACAGCAAATGCCCAGAAAAGCCAACACTACCTTAAGTAAATAGAACAGAACTAGAAAATCACTCTATCTGACTTCAAATTATACCACAGAGCTGTAGCAAATCAACATCGATCCTTCAATAAAGCACCATTCCTTGGGGTGATCAGCCATCCAGCTGGTGGCAGATTGATTATATTGGACCTCTTCCATTATGTAAAGGGCAGAGGTTTGTCCTCACTGGAATAGGCACTTACTCCAGATATGGGTTTGCCCATCCTGCGCACAGTGCTTCTGCCAAGACTACCATTCGTGGACTGACAAAATGCCTTTTCCACTGTCGTGGTATTCTACATAGCACTGCCTCTGATCAAGGCACTCACTTTATGGCTAAAAAATTGCGGCAGTGGGCTCATGCTCATGCTCATGGAATTCACTGGTCTTACCATCATGTTCCTCATCATCCTGAAGCAACTGGATTGATAGAATGGTGGAATGACATTTTGTAGGCACAATTACAATGTCAACTAGGTGACAACACTTTTCAGTCTGGGGCAAAGTCCTCCAGAAGGCCATATATGATTTGAATCAGCATCCAATATATGGTACTTTTTCTCCCATAGCCAGGATTCATAGGTCCAGGAATCAGGGGATAGAAGTGGAAGTGGCACCAATCACCATCACCCCTGGTGATCCACTAGCAAAATTTTTGCTTTCTGTTGCCACCACATTACGTTCTGCTGGCCTAGAAGTCTTAGTTCCACCAGGAGGAGTGCTGCCACCAGAAGACACAACAATTCCATTAAGCTGGAAGTTTAGATCGCCACCTGGAACTTTGGGCTCCTGCTACCTTTAAGTCATAGGCTAGGAAGGGAGTTACAGCGTTGTTTGGGTGATTGGCCCAGACTGTCAAGATGAAATCCATCTGCTACTCCACAACAGTGGTAAAGAAGAGTATGCATGGAATGTAGGAGATCCACTAGGATATCTCTTAGTATTATCATGCTCTGTGATTAAGGTCAATGGGAAACTATGACAGCCCAGTCCAAGCAGGACTACAAATGGCTCAGATCCTTCAGAAATGAAGTTTTGGGTCACTCCACCAGGAAATAAAATCATGACCTGGTCACAAGTTTTTTTCTTTTTTTTTTTTTTCCACTGGGAAGCTTTTTATTATAGCTTTCACCTCATTCATTGTTATTGGTGTGTTCAGGTTTTGTATTTCTTCATGGTTCTATTTTGGTAGGTTGTATGTGTCGAGGAATTTTTCTATTTTTTCTAGATTTTCCAATTCATTAGCATACAGTTGCATATGGTAGTGACAATCCTTTGAATTTTTGCAGTGTCAGTTGTGATGTATGTTTTTCATCCTGATTTTATTTATTTAGATCTTTTCCTTTTTTCTTAGTCTCACTAAATGTTTGTTGATTTTTGTTTAACTTTTCCAAAAATAGATTTTCATTAATTTTTTTTTGTATTATTTTTCTGAATTCATTTATTTCTGCTCTGATCTTTGTTATTTATTTTATTCTACTGATTTTGGGTTTGGTTGGCTCTTACTTTTATAGTTCTTCAACATGCTTAAATAGGTTGTTTATTTTATGTTTTTCTTCTTTATTGATGTAGGCACTTATAGCTATACATTTTATGCTTAGTACTGCTTTTGCTGTGTCTCATAGATTGTGGTATGTTGTGTTTTCATTATCACTTGTTTTAAGAAATTTTTCAATTTTCTTTTTAATTTCTTCACTGGTTATTCAGAAGCATATTGTTTAATTTCCAATTTTGTATAGTTTCAAAATTTATTTTTTATTGATTCCTAGTATCACTCCATTGTCATCAGAAATGATGCTTGATATTATTTCAATATTTTTGAATATTTTAAGACTTGTTTTTTGACCTAATGTGTGATCTATGCTTGAGAATGATCCATGAGCTGAGGAATAGAATGTGTATTCTTCAGCCATTGGCTGAAATGTTCCATAAATATTGCATTTGACCTATAGGGCAGACTGATATTTCTTTGTTGATATTCTGTTGGGGACATCTGTCCAATGGTAAGTGTGGGGTGTTGAAATCTCCAGCTATTACTGTATTGGAGTCTATCTCTCTCTTTTGCTCTAGTAACATATTTACTTTTCATATCTGTATGTTCCCGTATTGGGCACATACATATTTAAAATTGTTATTCCTTTTGCTGAATTGACTCATTTATCATTACATAGTAACCTTGTCTCTTCTTATCATTTTTGCCTTGAAATCTTTTTTGTCTGATACAAGTATGGCTAGTCCTGCTAATTTTTTGTTTGTTTGTTTTCATTGGCACAAAATACCTTTTTCCATCCCTTTATTTTCAGTCATGTGTGTCTTTATAGGTAAAGCGTGTTTTTTGCAGACAACACAATGTGTCTTATATTTGTATCCATTTAGCCACTCTATGTATTTTGATTGGAGAGTTTAGTCAATTTACATCCAATACTGTTATTGATAGTAAGGACTCATTGCTGTCATTTTGTTTTCTGTTCGTTTTGTGGTCTTTGTTTTTGTTGTTTTGTAGTCTTTTCTTTCTTTCCTTCCTGTCTTCCTTTCACTGAAGGTGATTTCCCCCGGTTGCTTTTCAATTTTCTTTTTGAAGTGGAGTCTCACTCTTTCACTCAGGCTAGAGTGCAGTGGCACGATCTCAGAACACTGTAACCTTTGCTTCCTGGGTTTAAGTGATTCACCTGGCTCAGCCTCTTGAATAGCTTGGACTACAAGTGCGTGCCACCAGGTCTGGCTAATTTATGCATTTTTAGTAGAGACAAGGTTTCACCATATTGCCTAAGCTGGTCTCAAACTCCTGACTTCAGGTGATCTGCCGGCCTCGGCCTCCCAAAGTGCTGGGATTACAGGCATGAGCCATCATGCCTGGCCAGTTGCTTTTCAATTTTTATGTATTTGTTGTGTTTTTTGGTTTAGGGTTACCACGATGCTTGCAAATCCTCTTATAACTCATTACTTTAACCTGGTAACAACTTAACACTATTTGCATAAACAAACAGGAAGAAAACTAATAAAAGCACTACGCTTTAACTCCACCTCCCCACTTTTTAAAGTTTGTTTTTAATACTTATATTTTATTATACTGTCTATGTTTTGAAATATTGTCATAGTTATAATTTTTGAGTGTTTTGTTATTTAGCGTTTCTACTTAAGATAAGAACAATTTTCACATCACAGTTACAGTGCTATAGTGTTCTTTATTATTTGGTGTTTTTCTGCATACTTACTATTACCAGTGAGTTTTGTACCTTCAGATGATTTTGCATACCTCACTGATGTCCTTTTTTTCTGATGGAAGTACTCTCTAATATTTCTTGTAGGACAAGTATGATGTTGATGTAATCCCTCAGCTTTTGTGCATCTGGAAAAGCATTTTTCCTTCATATTTGAAGACTAATTTCACTGGATATACAATTTCAGGGAAAAAGTTAATTCTTTGTATTAGCACATTAAATGTGTCACGTCACTATGTCCTAGCCTTTAAAGTTTCCATGGAAAAGACTGCTGCCAGATGTATTGGAGCTCCTTTGTATGTAATTTGTTTCTTTCCTCTTGTTGTTTGTAAGATCTTTTCTTTATCCTTGACCTTTGGGAGTTATATTAGTAAATGCCTTGAGGTAATCTCTTTTTGGTTAATCTTCTTGGTGTTCTATAACCTTCTTGTATTTGGATATTGATATATTTCTCTAGGTTTGGGAAGTTCTCTGCTACTATCCCTTTGAATAAACTTTCTACCACTGTCTCTTTCTCTACCTCCTATTTAAGGCCAGTATCTTTCAGATTTTCCCTTTCGAGGTTGCTTTCTAGATTCTATAGGTGTGCTTCATTGTATTTATTCTTTCTACTTTTGTCTCTTCTGACTGTGTGTTTTCATATAGCCTGTCTTCAAGCTCACTAATTCTTTCATCTGCTTGGTCAATTCTGCTATTAAAAGACTGATGCATTAATGCATTCATCACTATGCTAGTTACATTTCTCAGCTTCACAATTTCTGATTGATTCCTTTTGATGTTTTAATCTCTTTGTCATATTTATCTGACAGAATTATGTACTCCTTCTCTGTGTTACATTGAATTTCTTCAAGTTTTCTCAAAATAGCTATTTTGATTATCTGTCTGAAAGTTCACATAGATGTATTTCTCCAGGATTGGTGCCAGGTGTCTTATTTAGTTCATTTGGTGTGATCATGCTTTCATGGGAAAATATATACATATAAAGACACAGTCTCACTCTGTTTCCCAGGTTGAAGTGAAATGGTGCAATCTCAGCTCACTACAGCCTCTTTCTCCTGGGCTTGAGTGACCCCCATGCCTCAGCCTCCCAAATAGCTAGAATCACAGGCATGCACCACCATGCCAGGCTACTTTTTGTATTTTTAGTAGAGACAGGGTTTCACCATGTTGCCCAGGCTGGCCTCAAACCCCTGGCCTCAGGTGATAGCTTACCTTAGCCTCCCAAAGTGCTGGGATTACAGGCGTGAGCCACCACACCCTGCCGCTATCTTGATACATTTAGGTGTTCATTTTTGTTTGGGCATTGATGAGTTAGGTATTGTAGTCTTTATAGTCTAGGCTTTTTTTCACCTGTCCTTCTTGGGAAGACTTTCTAGGTATTCTAAAGGATGGGACAGGGGTATTGTAATCTAGGCTGTTTCTGTTTTGAGGGGACCCCAAGCCCAGTAACACTGTGGTCCTCGCAGACACATACAGGTACCGCCTTGATGGTCTTGACCAAGATTCAGAAGAATTCTCTGAACTACTAGGCAGAGACTCGTGTTCTCTTCACTTACTTTCTCCCAAGAAAATTGGGTCTGTTTGTTCTGTGCCACCTGTAGCTGTGCATGGAGCGACACAAGAACCACTGTGGCCACCACAGCTAGAACTGCACTGAGTCAGACCTGAAGCCAATACAGCACTGGGTCTCACCAAAGGCCTGCTGTAACCACTTCCCATGTTTGCTCAAAGCCCTGGGGCTCTACAGTCAGCAGGTTGCAATGCCATCTAGAACTATATCTTTTCCTTCAGGGTGGCAAGTTCCCCCAGGCCTTGGATGGATCCAGAGGTGGTATCTTAGAGCCGGGGGCTAGAGTCAAAAACATTAAGAATCTACTTGTTGTTCTGTTCAATTATACTGTGGCTGAGCTGGCACTCAAACCACAAGAAGTAGATCTTTCCACTCTTCCCTCCCCTTTCCAAATACAAAGGAGCCTTACCTCATGGCCACTGCTACCTCAGGCTCACAAGGAATACTGCCAGACTACCACCAATGTTTCCTTAAGGCCCAAGCAGCTTGTGGTGAATGCTGCTGGCCTGGGACTCACCCTTCGGGGCAGTGGGCTCCCCTGTGTTTTAGAGAAGGCCCAGAATTGCCATCCAAGAGCCATACCTGAAATTAGCCAAGTGCCTGCTTTTAGCTCTATTCTCTTGTGGCCAAGCTGATACTTAAGGTGCAAGACAAACTCCCCTTTACTTTTCCTTCCACTTCTCTCAAGCAGAAAGAGTCTCATTCCATAGCCCCCATAACTGGGAATGTGCTGTGTCTCACTTGAAGCCAATAAATCTCAGTGGCTCACTGCTGGGCCTCAACATAATACCTGGCATCACTGCTGGCTCATAAGGACCTAGGGGCTCCTCAGTCAGCAGGTGATAAATCATGCCAGGACTAGGTCATTTCCTTCAAGACAGAGGATTCCTGTCTGTCCCTGGTATATCTAGAAATGTCCGAGAGCCAGGTCCTGAAAAAGGGGCCCCATGACTCTCACTTGCTCCCTATCCTGCTGTGCCTGAGCTGGTGCCCAAGATACAAGACAAAGTCCTCCCCACTCTTCCATTTCCTCTTCTCAAGTGAAGGGAAGAGGCTTCTTTTGGAGACATGAGCTGTGTAGCCTGGGGTTAAGGGAGGGGTGATGCCAGCGCTCCCTTAGCCACCCCAGTTGGTGTCTAAAATTGCATATCCCCTCAGTCCACTGTTTCTGGGCTGCATTCATCCCTGGGTCTTGCCTAGGTGTTGGAGTCCTTGTGGCCTTGGCTGCCTTTCAAGTTTATTTTGGGTCCTAGGCACTCTAGTTTGTGGTGGTGTGACTTGCAAGAACTCATGTTTCAACCATTGGGATTGGTGATTCCCTTTTGTCTAGAGCTGGTTCAATTACTCCTTCCATGGTTGGGTGCCAGCTGAGTATAGTCTGGTTTCGGTTTCTTCTATAACAAGGGCAGACCTGTGTTCAGTACCTGACAATTGATGACTCACTCTCTCCCTAGGGCACAGAAAGGTTCTCAGCGCCATGCTGCCGGTGCCGATGGATGTGGGATTTTTAAAATTGCATCAGCAATTCAAAACTGTTTTTACTACCTCTCCAGTGCCTCTTTCAGCGAAGTTAAAACCAGGTACTATGAGTGCTAACCTGATTTTTGGTCCTTAGGAAAATTTGTGTGTGTGTGTGTAGATAGTTGTTAAATTTGTGTCCTTGTGGAGAGAATGATCAGTGCAGACTTCTGCCATCTTTCTCCACTCCCTGTCCCAGAAGCACACTGGCTTATAAAAATTCTGTGTGTTTAATAATAACGGGTTTTTTTAAGGAAAATTTGAATAGAAATGATCTTATACCAAGGAACAGGAAAATTTTATTTGGTGACTTGGTTCATGACAGGGTCAAAACAAGATTGATTCAGTAAAAATTAGCAAATATGCAAATCAGAAAATTAGCTATATACCCCGAAGTTTATAAAATAACTAGGTGATAATGGTTGTATATTTTCACCTTTTATTTTATGAATACTTACGGATATTTACTGCATGGACAACAAACAATGTTATGGTGGCAGGAAAGCCTTAAAGTTAAGAGCATTGTCTTTGGAGTCAAAGTTGTGTTCAAATACAGATTCTCCTACTAAGAATTGTTTTGCTTAGAGCACATTACTGTAAAATTGAGATAATCATAAGTTGTTACAAAACCAAATGTAACAATGTTATCAGTTATTTAGCTCAATGCCTTCAAGAGATATAAGGTTTTAAATAAATACAAAGAATGAAGAATAAAAAGGTAACCAGATTGAAGGAGATATCATTTTTCTCTAACCTATAGAGAATCCCTGCATACATTAGAAAAGCATGTCCTCCCTGGGTGGATATAACCTTGAGAGTGCAGAATTGTTCCTTTGTGCAAAGCCAAATTCATTTCTTTCTACAGGCTACAGTAGCCCTGCACCAGAATGCACAGTATAATAAGCCAAGTGTAAATTAGATTCCAGCCTTCATTTGCTCCATCTCCCAGGTGTCCTTGCTGTGAACAACTTATATAACTTACAACTTTGTCTAAACTTATACCCTAACTAGATGTGTGAATTATTTTTTTCTGAACAATCACTAGCCCTTTTCATGAAGGGAGTTCTGGAGAATATATTTTTCTGTATATTATTACGATGTTTTAGTTGAAAAAAAGCTTGTTCAAAGTAAAGAGGAATTCACTATTCTATCAGTAGACTTGGCTATGGTTCCTACTATAATGTCCTAACATATCAAAGTAGTTTAGTCCAAAATTCTGGTGTTATTTCTACTAGAAAAACATCAGAAACATGTCTATTAAAGGGTTAAAAAGGATATTCCCAAGTACCACATCGGCTTTACATAAGTAATTTAAGAGTGCTTTGAGATATCAAGAGAGGAGTCCATCCTCAACTGGGAAGAACTCAGGCAAGGAAGTAGTATGGTATACTGACTAGGAACATGGGTTTTGGAATATAATAGGGTTGCATTTGAATGCAAATTCCAGTGTGTTATTTAGTGGTCTTTTGGCCTTGGTCAGGCTTCTTTACCTCTCTGAGCTTTAGGGATTTCACCTGTAAATGAAGCTAATACTAACTTTGCAGAGTAGTTGTGAGGATTATAAAGTAATCTATATAAAGAGCTGGCATACTGTAGTCACTCCATAAATGGCAGATATTCTTATTGGCTATTGATGTATGTTCCTAAATACCTAATATTTACTATGTTCTATAGTGGCCAGCATCAGACAGATTAGTTCAGCCTGACAACGGGTAAGCTTATTTTTGCTGTATCAGGACCCTGGAAGGACTTTTAGACCTTTTCTGTGCATAATTGGATGAGACTCTTTCATGCTATCGAAAGACATACTGACAGAAGGCAAATGTCAGTATCCTTGAAGCAAAGCAGGCGACTTATTTAGCCTGGGCAGCATGATATCAATTTGACTGTTTGCCATTAGAAGGGTAAGGCATGTAACTGTGTATAAATCTTAAAGTATGATGCTCTTGTAAACAATGTGAATCTACAAAATTGCAGCTAAAATTTTATAAGTATGTTTTCTTATATCTACTACCAATAAACAATGGCATTATGCTTCCTGGAGCCCTAAGTGAGTCATAAACATTATGCTGGATCTGTGCTTCATTCTCTTCACAGAGAGTCAGGCACACAAGGAGATTAAGTGATTTGCCCAAGGCAGTGTGTTATGCCGCTAACAGAACTGGGAATTGAACCAGAAGTCAGGCTCCCAGGTAACATAAAACCTAGATGAAAATGTCCTTTTGTTGTTGCTGGGTCTGTTGCTCATCCTTTTTCTCTTTAGACTAACACATCAACTATACTCTTTTCCGTAACCCCGATACAGTGTTTGTATGGCTGTACTAAATCACTGGTGCTTGTTTTAGATGCTGACAAACTGAGAAAGGAGGGTCTACATTTATACAATAAAGACAAATGGGATTGACGATTAGTTCTCCAAAAAGTCTATGCATTTTTCAAAATCTGAAGAAGCTTGCAATAAGCTGTAAAAAATACAGAAAAAAATTAAAACTTCTAACAAGAATGAAAATAGACCTTTTACTAGAAAAATTACAATATGAGGCCGGGCACAGTGGCTCACGCCTGTAATCCCAGCACTTTTGGAGGCCGAGGCGGGCAGATCACGCGGTCAAGAGATTGAGACCATCCTGGCCAACATGGTGAAAAGCTGTCTCTGCTAAAAACACAAAAATTAGCTGGGCGTGGTGGCGCACGCCTGTAGTCCCACCTACTCGGGAGGCTGAGGCAAGAGAATCTGTTGAACTTGGGAGGAGGAGGTTGCAGTGAGCCGAGATCGTGCCACTATACTCTAGCCTGGCAACAGAGACTCCACCTCAAGAAAGAAGAAAGAAAGAAAGAAAGAGAGAAAGAAAGAAAGAAAGA